>NC_091297.1:15575391-15787891 GCF_038502225.1 Cherax quadricarinatus | reverse complement strand
GGCAGCTGCTGGAGTACTGGTTACAGGTCATCCGTGCAGGTAGTGGCGTTCCCAAGGAGGTCGACGAACCACATCCCAGGTGTGTTCCACAACCTAGCCTCAGCCTTATGTATATTTAGCCTCAGCCTCATGTGTGTTCAGCCTCAGGTGTGTGTGTTTTCAGCCTCAGGTGTTTCTTCTCGATTTCTGTTTTGTCCTACTCCAGGTACATATGGAGTGATAACTTGGTGCACTCCAGGTACACATAGATAACTTGGTGCACTCCAGGTATACATAGATAACTTGGTGCACTCCAGGTACACATAGATAACTTGGTGCACTCCAGGTACACATAGATAACTTGGTGCACTCCAGGTACACATAGATAACTTGGTGCACTCCAGGTACACATAGATAACTTGGTGCACTCCAAGTACACATAGATAACTTGGTCCACTCCTCAGGAACGCTTTTCATCTCGAGATCCTGACCACTGGCTTAGTTTGGGCATCGTTCGTCAGATTCTCTGAATATTTTCCATCTGCTTTAATTGCTCTTTTTTCTCCTGTTCATCCTCTTCCCATCTCCTTCCTGACCTGTCATGAGCTTTATCAAACTTATAGATCAGTAACTTCCCTTTTTCTTCCTCATGTTGCTTTCCCAACCTGATTGTTTTATCACCAGTTTCCTTGTCTTTATTCACCTCCTGCGTCTCCCGATATCCTGTGAGCATCTCTGCTTAGTCTTTTTCTTAATATTCTCTCCTTCATTCCTTTGCTCCTTCTGATTTCCCCTCATCATTTTCAATGCCACTTCCACCCTTTCTCTCGTTTTCTCCACAGCCTCCTTCACCTTTCTTATTTCACCTTAGTCTTTGGCCTTTCTTTAGTGGTAGTTTTTCCTCACACCTCAAGCTTTCATTCCTTGCTTTTTAAGTAATTTTCACAATTTCTATCCAGAGTATTCAACTCCCTTTCCATTCCTTGTTCATTTGGTGCATCAAACCAGCTATTGTCACTTCTAAGTGATGCTGCCCACTTTTTTTTATCTTTCTTCCCCTCCCCCTTCCTTACTTGTTTGCCCTTGTTTTTTATTAATCTTCTGCTGAGTCTGTGCTGTCAAATATATAAGTTCCTTTTATGATATCAGAGAAGCCACTTGAAGACAGTCACTGCCTTCCCTTTTTGGTATCTTCACGGCCCAGTGAAGGATAAAAGGCAAACACATGAGGGTATAAAAAAAAAAAGTATAAGTAGAAATAGGACAACGAATGATTGATGACAGGACATGTTAAAATATTCATGGCTCAAAGCAGGTTAAGACATTACTTATGAATTACCATCACGTAGCCAGAACACTGTCCTGGTACAGTCAGATTCCAGCAGCTACACGAGAATTTGTAGATGAATGGTTCAGAGAACCGACGTGTTGATAAATTAGACACATGTGCAACTCTTGGGTATCTTTATTGAGGAAACGTTTCGCCACACAGTGGCTTCATCAGTCCATACGTAGGAGAAACTGGATGGACTGAACACATCGACTCAAGGTTGAGGGACTGATTACCTCATTCTCCTCCTGTTCTTCAAGTTTCTCCTACGTATGGACTGATGAAGCCACTGTGTGGCGAAACGTTTCCTCAATAAAGATACCCAAGAGTTGCACATGTGTCTAATTTATCAGCTACACGAGAAGCTAAACATCCACCTCGATGCCACACACTCTACCTCAGGCTAACTACCCAGACACACAATACTAACTCTCCAGAAACATGTTCTCTCCCCCACTGTTACCAGCCAAAACCTGGCTGTGGGAGGGAGGCAGCGCCCCATATCTTCCTCCTGTCATACCTGGAGAGGGTTTCGGGGGTCAATGCCCCCGCGGCCCGGTCTGTGACCAGGCCTCGCGGTGGATCCAGGCCTGTTACTACTGGCCGCACGCAAGCAAATGTACGAACCACAGCCGGGCTGGTCAGGTACTGACTTAAGTACTCTCCCTGAGTCTCACACATGCGCCACGCTTTATCAAAAACCAGTCGCCTTGTGCATGTGACAATTACAATAATTAAAAAAAATATGAACTTTTAACTCACAATTGCATAGTTCAAGGAAGCAAAATTGCTCTCATAGAATATACAAGTATTAAATGACAACAAATTTGAAATTGACTCACTGACACCACGTTTATACCTTCCCATTACTTTTGTATTGAAATTCCTAAGTATGTTTTGCACTGGCAGATGAAATTCAGTTGTAGGTGAACTATTGTCTTGAATAAGTGGACTGGTGACCTGGTTAGGTGTAATGACAGCTGGTTGCATATTATTGGAGTTTCAGGTGGAAATTGTGTATTGTGCTGTGTTAAGGGAGTTAGTATTATATTGCAGATGTGAATTAGTGTCGCATTACGAGTTTGTGTTGTGTTACAGGTGTGAGTTAGTGTTGTGTTGCAGGGATGGGTCAGCGGAAGGTGATAGGCAGCAGGGTCAGGCTGGACAGCATCAACCTACCACGGAGGGTAGACAACCTGGAGTAGCCCGCCTCACCACACCCACCTCGGCACACTCACCCCTCAGGTAACCTATTGTATTATTCACTCTCTTATCATTATCCACACCATGTAATTATTGTTCAGAACTCTGTTCTGAACAATAATTACATGGTTGCCTGGAGGTTATTCCGGGGATCAACGCCCCCGCGGCCCGGTCCACGAGAAGGCCTCCCGGTGGATCAGGACCTGATCAACCAGGCTGTTACTGCCGACCGCACGCAGTCCAACGTACGAACCACAGCCCGGCTGATCCCTTTTTGGCCTCTTATGTCCTGTCTTGCTAGGAACTATGTAAGGTTGCCTCCACTCCTATTTCATCCTCAGGCTGAAGAAATACTTCCTGACACCTTTCAACTTCCGCCTCACCACTCCATTTCTCCTTCTGTTTCTCCATTTCCTCCTCCATCACATCACTCCATATCCATTTCAATGTCTCCATTGTATAATCTATTATTCTATTATCTCTTACTTTCAATGTTACCGCTTCCCTGAACAGTGCCATTCTGCGTTAGGGATCTCGCCTCTGTCCCATGAGAGGTACATGCAACTTGCTTAACAATACATAATGAATTAATACCAGCATTTTGTGTCTACTATAAAGCTGAAATGAGATATGCGATTTACAGGCATCATTGTGCTATGCTCGGGTTTCCACACTGTGTGGCGCAGCACGGATGAAGATCTCACACTATATACCCGGGTGTTAAGTCTTCCTGGGTGACTGGGTTAGCTGCTACAGTAATGTTCGTCCTGCATGACTGGGTTGAAATCTCAAGTTCATCCTTCATGAGTGGGTTGGAATCTCATGTTCATCCTTCATGAGTGGATTGGAATCTCGTGTTCATCCTTCATGAGTGGATTGGAATCTCATGTTCATCCTTCATGAGTGGGTTGGGTTCCTGTCTAGTTTCCCAGCCGAGGCGCACTAATAGGAAAACATAGCTAACTACCCTACAGCGTAGAACAACAACACACTGCTGCTCTGTTCTATGTTTAAATAAGAAATCCGCTCTCCTTGTTTTTTTTCAGCTTCGAGGGAGACACAAGCGAGGAGGGAGAGGACGGTGATAGCCTGGCCGCTCTCCAGACTCAGGTGAGTACTTACACCTGCTCAGTCTCGGGTTAGCACCTGAACGTCTTTCCCTCACTGCCTTGTGCACCATAGTGTACTAGACTTGAGAACCACCTTCAGTAGCTAAGTGGTCGAACAGTGACACTAGCAACGTTAGAAATGAGATCTTTCTCGCCAGCTCTCAGAACCTCAGGTGTCCTGTAGCTCGATCGCTTGCGCATTCAGCTCACACATGAGGTCCGGAGTTCGAATCTCCGGTACGGCTGGAAAACATTAGGACGTGTTTCCATAAGACACCTGCTGCCCCTGTTCACCGATCAGTGTAAAATGGGTACCTGGGTGTTAGTCGACTGGTGTGGGTCTCATCCTGGGACCAAAAAATGATCTAATTTGCCCGAAATGCTCAGCATAACAAGCGGCTTTTTATATGGTAGTATGTCATTGATGTCAGCTAGGCCTGTATACCATGTACATGTACTTGTAGTAAATAAAGATATATTATTACATTATAACTTTGACTTCATGATTGTCATAGTGACTGCTCTTCTCACAAGTTAAAAGCACTTAATTGGTTTTCCTTATTGTCAGTATTGGCTCTTATAAACGGATCGTTTTGAAATTCCATGCAGGCAGTCTTGGTTTTGAGGCCATGTAAGGCACACCGCTGTGTCTTCTGCGAGGGAGAGCCTGGGTTAGTTTAGTTAGTTTAATATGTTTATTATGCACCCCATACCCATCCTGTGGGCGGTAGTCAAAAGATTACAGAGGTACATAATTGGTCCAGGGACTGGACTCCAAAGTTTTGATAGCTGAGCAAGTTACAGAGGTAATGAACTCACAATTTATGCCTGGGTAAACTGGGTTTACGTGCTCCACCAGCTTAAAATTGTTGTTGTTTGTTGGGGTTTATAGGGCCACTGACAGCGTACGCCGTATCGAATCCTAGCCTCTAATCGGACGTGTATTCAAACGTCTAGTCAGTGAAGTTCGTGAGAGAATAGTGAGACTGAATTAGGTGTTATTAGCGGACATTCTGGACGTAAGTCTGAGTCTGCACTCAGGTAAGTATCAACTGTAATGGTTGATAACATTCAGATACGACCACTGCTCACCATTTAACAGGACAAGGTAATGGGGGTCTGGTATTGGCGGTCGAGGTGCCATAAAAAATGTGAAAGAAGACTTGGGGGCACTCAAGTCCACTTTCCACTAACATGATTATCATTAGCGGCTACATTAGAACCTTATTTGTTTTCATATGCAAAAACTTCTAAAATAGAATTTGCACTTATATACGCTACTGTTATTTCTACTACTGCTTCTACAACTATTGCTGCAGCTGTTACCACTACTACTACCACCACCACCACTACTACTAGAATAAATTTGGTTACAAAATCAATTAACTAGCCGAGATATGATTGTGCAGTGTCATTTAGTTTCGTGTATGTGACGTGTGGTGTGTTTATACTGTATGTACTGCATGAAATAAAGATAATTTAACTAATATTACTACTGTTACTACTACTATTACTCCTGCTGTTACTACTACTAGTACTACTATTGCTGCTGCTACTAATGTTACTGCCACTACAACTACTACAACTGTTAAGACCACTGCTACCTGGAGTTTACCTGGAGAGGATTTTGGGGGGTTAACGCCCCCGCGGCCCGGTCAAAGTGACGTTATTATTACTGCTATTGCTGTTACTACTAGCATTAATGTTACTACTACTACTACTTTTACTATTCTTTAATTACTATTATTGCTGCTACTAAGGCCACAACAATTAATACTAGCGCTCCTGCTGCTACTACTACTACTGCTACTGTTATTACTGCTACTACTTCTGCTATTACTGCTTCAACTACTGCTGCTACGACTACAACTATTATTTCTTCTGCTGGTACTTATATCAGTACTACTACTATCACCTTTACTACTGCCAAAGCTGCTGTTGTTACTGATACTACTACTACTACTACACTTACTATTTACTACCGCTGCTACAGGTACGGGAGGTGGTGGATCGCCTGGGATCAACAGTGAGAGGCGGGACAGATGTGACTTCTGAGTCTAAGCTGGACGTTGGTGGTGACATCAAGTGGCGTCGTCTTGCCCTTAAGCGTCTCCAGCAGTACCGCGCCACCGAGTTGGCAAGGTCAGCCCAGGTAACTCCCACAACAGGGCAGGTCAGCCTAGGTAATACACACCAGGCCAGGTCAAGTTTTTACAGATGAATCTCCCGCTAGTGTGGCCGTGGCGAGCTCTAGTTCAAGTCCCCTCAAAGCCACCATCATCACAACGAAGTAATAAGCATGATAAGAGTACCAGATAACAGTGTACAGAATTAAGAGATCTTTTATAGTTATTGCACAGAAACCAAAAGTGCGACTGGTATACAGTGCCGACAGATTAATGTATTAGACACATAATAATCTAATTTTCTACAAGTACATGTACAAGGTATACAGGCCTAGGTGTCCCGTGGCTCGATCGCTAGTGCATTCAGCTCGCACACTGAGGTTCGGGGGTTGAATCTCCTCTGGTATGGCTGCAAAACATTAGGGACGTGTTTCCATAAGACACGGCTGTACCTGTCCCAGTTCACCCATCAGTTCAAAATGGGTACCTGGGTGTTAGTGGACTGGTGTGGGTCGCATCCTGGGACAATGACCTAATTTGCCCGAAATGTTCAGCATAACAAGGGGCTTTCTATATAGTAGTATGTTATTGATGTTTACCTGGAGTTTACCTGGAGAGAGTTCCGGGGGTCAACGCTCCCACGGCCCGGTCTGTGACCAGGCCTCCTGGTGGATCAGAGCCTGATCAACCAGGCTGTTGCTGCTGGCTGCACGCAAACCAACCTAGGACTGTATACCTCCTACATGTACTTGTAGTAAATAAAGATATTATTATTATTATTAAACATGGCATACTACTACATAAGTCTTTTAAGAACATAAGAAAGAAGGAACACTGCAGCAGGCCTACTGGACGTGGATTCTTGGTTTTCGTTTGCCCTGGTTATCGTCGAATTTGGGTTTCGACGACTTTTTGGTCAAAATATTGTCCTAGTTTTCGTTTGTCACCTCGCTTTACGTCGGCCGTCCCAGACGCGTTTTGTCACCTCGCTTTACATCGGCCGTCCCAGACGCGTCTGCCTGCCCACGCCTGTGCGCATCCATATGAAACATTTCGTAATAATTCATTGCTTTATGAGCTTGTATACTGAGTGCGACTGCTAAATAAGCCACCATGGGGTCAAAGAAAGTTTCCAAGAGAAGGATTTTGAAGGATTTGAGGCTGACCCTGACAACCCTACACCTGTTGTGGAATCTGTTGTGGCACTGGGGAAGCCCATGGGGTTGGATGTGAGTGGCCAGGATGTGGACGAGTTGGTGGACGACCACAAGGAAGAGCTAACCACTGAAGAGCTGCAAGACCTTCATCTGGAACAGCAACGGACCACAGCTGAGGAAATTGCTTCAGAGGAGGAGGAAGAGAGAGGGAAGAATGTGCCTTCTTCAGTGATTAAGGACATGTGTGCAAAGTGGAGTGAGTTGCAAAGTTTTGTGGAGAAATATCACCCTAACAAAGCTGTTGCAAGTCGGGTCTACAATATGTTCAATGACAATGCCATGTCCCATTTTAGGCAAATCTTAGAGATGCCAGAAACAGACCTCTCTGGATAGATTTTTTTGTGCGACAGGGGTACAATGACTCTCAAGCTGGTCCTAGTGCCAGTAAAAGACAAAGAAGGGAAGAACCTGGATAGGGATTTGATACCTGAAGTCCTTATGGAAGGGGATTCCCCTTCCAAACAATAAATTCTCCCTCTCCCTACCTTGCCGTCTTCCATACGTCAACAAGTCTTCAATAAAGGTATGTAATAGTGATCTAAATGTTAATTTATCCATTAAAATTAATCATATTTATTTCTCATTGTTTTCTGTATGTAAAACTATAGTTATTCTCTATAAAATGTATTTTTGTTAATACTTTTGGGTTCTGGAACGGATTAATTGGATTTAATAAAGTTGGTAGAATTACCGACAATATGTAAAGTACCATAAATGCCATAAATGTCACATTAGTTGCACTTGTGTCCTTTTACTTTACTAATTGGATTTACATTATTTCTTATGGAAAATATTGCTCTAGTTTTCGTCGAATTTGGTTTTCGTCCGACTCTCTGGAACCAATTAGAAACGAAAAGCAAGGTTCCACTGTATATAACAAGTCCCTTGTTATGCAGAGCATTTTGAGCAAATTAGGTCAATTTTATCCCCAGAATGCGGCCCACACCGGTCCACTAACGCCCAGGTGCCTATTTAGTGCTAGGTGAACATGGACAGCAGGTGTCTTAAGGAAACACGTCCTAATGTTTCCATCCGTACTAGGGATCGAACCAAGGACCTCAGTGTGTGACCTGAGTGCGCTAGCAATCGAGCTACGGACACACATGTGCAGCCTCACCTCCTAATGTCTCCCGTACATGATGCTGCAGCGAGACTGAGTGACTGACTGCTTCCTCTTCCACACACTACCATTTACAGTAGGATCCCCTTATCCCCTGATTCGGTATCCACGGTTCCAGTAATCCACTGTTTACTGTGGCTCAAAAATACCTCTTAATTTTGCATAATAATGGTGCCAAAGCGCCCCAAGCTGGCAATTCTTCAAAGCCTTAAAGAAGCTGTGAAGTGCTTCCCATCAGTGAATAAGTAATAATTCTATACCTATTGTGCAGAATTTATCAGTTAAACTTTATAATAGGTATGTAAAGGACTTATGTATAAGATTTGCTACTATCCACGGTTTCGGTGTCCAGGGCAGGTTGTTGGAACGTGTCCCCCGAGGATACGGGAGTCTTACTGTATATCTCTGTATTGCACTGTAAGTCACTGGATGGCCAAACGTCTACTAAGATACCTAAACGTTGCACATGTTTCATTCATTAACATGCAAACAGCTGCTGAAAAGGTGTTCTCCTGCTTGCAACAGTAAAGTTGAAAATTTAAAGCTGATCGGATGAGACATTCTGGAGTTATCAGTGAAGACTTTGGTGAAGAACAAAATTCTTGGCAACTATTGAAAGGTTGGCAATCTCAGATACTAAATATGTATTTGACTAAGTTGACACACAGGTTCCAGCCCTTCACTTGGTGAAGAACTGAAGTCTGTGTCAGTGGTATGTCACTGGTGTGTGCCAGTGGTATGTCACTGGTGTGTGCCAGTGGTATGTGTCAGTGGTATATCACTGGTGTGTGCCAGCGGTATGTGTCAGTGGTATGTCACTGGTATGTGCCAGTGGTATGTGTCAGTGGTATGTCACTGGTGTGTCAGTGGCATTTCTGTGGTTTGTGTCAGTTGTGATTGTCGGCGGTGTGTGTCAGCGGTGTGTCGGTGGTGTGTCACACAGAGGTTAAGGGTATGGTTCTTGCAGCTTACAGCCTACAAGTCGGAGCACACCATCCCCCTGCGAGAGAATGGAGAACACGAGACAGGAGACGACCAGCGAGACCAGGAAATCGAGGACGAGATCACGGTGCCACCGTCCAGCATCACCGTGGAACAGGTGGAGACTCAGCTCTGGCACCTGCTAGGCAAGGTATGCACCTTCTGGGCAAGGTATGCACCTTCTAGGTAAGGTTCACACCTACTGGGAAAGGTGCACACTTGCACTTTCCGGGTAAGGTACACACTTTATTGATTAAGTAGTCACCTTCCAGTCAGGTTACATACCTCATGGGCAAATTTACTTTCCCTTGGGCAAGGTATCCCCTGTCACCCACTTCCTCATATGTAAGTCCGTTGTGGACAATATAACCACCTCCCAGGCAAGGTACTTCCTCCCTGTACCGTGTTGTACTGCACTGTTTTAGTGTACTGATGTACTGTACTTTACTGCTTAAGTATTTTTCCTTATGTAATACAGTGAGTTGACTTTGGTATCTCTGCAGGTGGAGCTGGAGGGAGGGAAGGTGAAGGTGAAGGTGCAGGAGGCTGCTGCAGCTCAGCAGCACCTGTTGCACCAGGTAAATCAGTACCGTGCTGAGTGGGCACACCCATCTCTCACACTCCAAAACTTGCAGCATCACCTAGACGTCCAAGTGAGTTGTTCACCGGTGTAATCAGGTGAATCATCTGCCTCCTTAACCAAGTCAGAGAGAAAAAATTCATCATTTCCAGAGTTCACTGAAAACCAGATATGATTACTAAATTCCTGTTTAAAAACTTCACATTCCGGCACCAGGTTTAAATTCATGTATACAGTGAAACATATCGGATATTTCAGGAACTACATGAATCTCAACCCTGTGATGTTAGTAACGTCCTGAGATGTTAGTAATACCCTGTGATGTTAGTAACATTATGTGATGTTAGTAACATCCTGAGATGTTAATAACACCCTATGATGTTAGTAAAACCCTGTTATGTTAGTAACACCCTGTGATGTTAAAAACACAACTTGACGACTTTAACTTAGCTCTGCCCGCACAACGATGGACCACCACACATCTTCATTTGACGTCTGTTCGCTAAATAAACCAGCCTCTTTCCTATATCTTATATCTGCTGAAGGGGACCTCAGATGGACGTGGAAATACAAAGACAAACCTCGCCCGACGTTTGTCTTTCCAGGTGACAGACGGGCTGGTGAATGAATTCTACTGTGACGCTCTTGAACTGGAAGAGTCCGGGGAAGTGGGAAGTCCTGGCGAGGGTGTGAGACGGGGAGGTGACAGTGACGTGAGCGGCGGGGGCGGCAGCAGCGGCCAGAGAGCCACCACCAGCAGGAGGGCTAAAGTGTCTTCAGGAGCCGCCATTCCCACCAGCAGGAAGCCTGACAGCGAGCGAGTGAATATTATTGTCGTTTGTTAGAAAATAATTCTTTCATTAGTTCATTAGTTAAGTTTCGTACAGCACAGTTTAGTATCAGAGATGTGTGTGTGTGTGTGTGTGTACTTGCCTATATGTACTCGCCTGTTTGTTGTTGCAGGGGTCGATTCACATTTCCTGGTCCCGCCTCTTCGCTGGTCGCCACTAGGTCCACTCTCTCCCTGCTCCATGAGCTTTATCATATCTCCGCTCTATCATGCCTCCACTACATCATTCTTCAGATTGTTCCGCTTCCTGACACCTCTGTGAGCGAAGAAATACTTCCTAACATCCCTGTTACTGATCTGAGTCTCCACCTTCATGTTGTGATCCCTTGTTGCTGTGTCCCATCTCTGAAACATCCTGTCCCTATCCACCTTGTCAGTTCCTTTCAGTATTTTATATGTCGTTATCATGTCCCCCTATTCCTCCTGTCCTCCAGTGTCGTCAATCGATTTCCCTTAACCTTTCTTCGTAGGACATACCCCTGAGCTCCGGAACTAGCCTTGTTGCAAACCTTTGCGCTTTCTTTAATTTCTTGATGTGCTTGACCAAGTGTGGGTTCCAAACTGGCGCTGCATACTCCAGTATGGGCCTGATGTACACAGCGTACAGTGTCTTGAACGATTCCTTACTAAGGCATCGGAACGCTATTCTCAGGTTTGCCAGGCGCCCATATGCTGCAGCAGTTATCTGGTTGATTTGTGCCTCCGGAGACATGCTCGGTGTTATGGTCACCCCAAGATCTTTCTCCTTGAGCGAGGGTTGCAGTCTTTGGCCACCTAGCCTCTACTCTGTCTGCGGTCTTCTTTGCCCTTCTCCGATCTTCATGACTTTGCATTTGGCAGGGTTGAATTCAAGAAGCCAGTTGCTGGACCAGGTGTCTAACCTGTCCAGGTCTCTTTGAAGTCCTGCCTGATCCTCATCTGATTTAATTCTCCTCATTAACTTCACATTATCTGCGAACAGGGACACCTCTAAGTCTATCCCTTCCATCATGTCATTCACATATACCAGAAATAGCACTGGTCCCAGACCGATCCCTGTGGGACCCCGCTCGTCACAGGTTCCCACTGTGATACCTCATCCAGTACCATGACTCGTTGTTGCCTCCCTGTCAGATATTCTCTGATCCATTGCAGTGCCCTTCTTGTTATACGCGCCTGATCCTCTAGTTTCTGCACTAGTCGCTTGTGAGGAACTGTGTCGAAGGCCTTCTTGCAGTCCAAGAAAATGCAATCAACCCACCCCTCTCTCTCGTGTCTTATTTCTGTAACTTTGTCATAAAACTCCAGAAGGTTTGTGACACAGGATTTGCCTTTCATGAATCCGTGCTGGTTGTCGTTTATAATCTTGTTCCGTTTCAAGTGCTCCACCACTCTCCTGATAATCTTCTCCATGACTTTGCATACTATACACGTCAGTGACACTGGTCTGTAATTTAGTGCTTCTTTTCTGTCTCCTTTTTTTTAAAAATGGGAACTACATTTGCGGTCTTCCATGCATCAGGTAGTTGCTCAGTTTCAAGGGATGTGTTGATTGTGGTTAATGGCACACACAGTATATCTGCTCCCTCCCTGAGGACCCACGGGGAGATGTCCGGTCCCATTGCCTTTGAGGTATCAAGGTCACCTAGCAGCTTCTTCACCTCCTCCTCAGTTGTGTGCATATCATCCAGCAGTTGTTGGTCTATTCCCTGTTGGTGTTCCCCTCTGTGCTGTCTTCCCAGAGCCCTTCCTATCTCTACTGTAAATACTTCCTTAAATCTCATGTTGAGCTCCTCGCATACCTCTTGATCATTTCTTGTGAGTTCCCCACCTTCTTTCCTCAGCCTGATCACCTGGTCTTTGACTGTTGTCTTCCTCCTAATATGGCTTAACAGCAGTTTCGGGTCAGACTTGACTTTCGATGCTATGTCGTTTTCGTACTGTCGCTGGGCCTCCCTCCTTATCTGTGCATACTCGGTTCTGACTCTTCGACTGATCTTGTTTTCCTGGGTCCTATGCCTGCTATACCTCTTCCATTCTCTAACGCACTTACTTTTTGCCTCCCTGCACCTTCGGGTAAACCAAGGACTCGCTTTGGTCTTCCCATTGTTTCTGTTGCCCTTGGGAACAAACCTTTCCTCTGCCTCCTTGCATTTTGTTGTTACATATTCCATCATTTCATTTACTGACTTTCCTACCATTTCTGTCCCACTGCACCTCCCGTAGGAAGTTCCTCATACCTGTGTAGTCCCCCTGTGTGTATGTGTGTGTGTGTGTGTGTGTGTGTGTGTGTGTGTGTGTGTGTGTGTGTGTGTGTGTGTGTGTGTGTGTGGTTGTTGTATATACATTTTGCACCCTTAAGTAATTTTCTTGATGTAGATGTGTTTTGTTGATGTTTTAGATGGTGCCACCTTTAAGTTTGTGTGGATCACCTCGGGCTGCCAGGACTGGGAAGACCCTACATACAACCAGAGACTCCCGCACCACCGCATCAACCACTCCACATACAACCAAGACCCAACGAAGTGGTCGTGGGCGGCGCAGTGTGCGTGAAACCCCCAAGCCGCCCCCTGCCCCTCGCCCCTGCCTCACCCTAAGCCAGGTCCAACAAATCCAGCGTGCACGCACCACCTACCTCACCTTACTAACCCAGGTGAGTCTCCAGGGTAAACATCCTCACCAGCTTAAGTTAATCAAACATTGGTTTTCACATAACTTGCAAAAAAATCTCAGTGTTAAGTTTCGTTAATTTTAAATATGCTTAACTTAGAATCTCAGATTTCAGATATTTTTTTGAAATCATTGAGCCCAGTGTCGTGTAGTTAGTTTGTCAGTTGTAACAAACACAGTAAGTTTTAGCAGAGTTAGCGACGCTAGTCAACCAAGACTGAATCTAAAGAAAAAAAAAATCACCATACTCCTCCCTAACTTGTTGTGCTATAGCTCTTGGTCCCCCTTCACTACTCTGATACACATCCCGTCACTAGCGTTAGTAATGAGTTTTAGTTATTATCACTCTTCAGATTACTCACTCTCACTATCACTGTTATGTTGTAGCTCCTGGCCCCTTTACTACTCAGCATCACTAACTTCTACCTGGAATCTACCTGGAGGGTATTCCGGGGATCAACGCCCCCGCGGCCCGGGCCACGACCAGGCCTCCCGATGGATCAGGGCCTGATCAACCAGGCTGTTACTGCTGGCCGCACATAGTCCAACATACGAACCAAAGCCCGGCTGATCCGGCACCGACTTAAGTATCTGTCCCATATAATATAGTTCCTGTATGCTAAAGCTCTTGGGCCCTCCATTATCGAAACATCAGAAGAGAGACATAACACCATATATTTCATAATTTAATCCTCAACTTTCACTCTATCGCCTTCACAGTGTACCAATTATCTATCAATCCACTGTAATGTTATGCTACATCTCTTGGCCACCCTCACGAAATTTGTATGTCGTCAGTAAAAGTCTTGGGGGCCCCTTAAAAAATAGCTGTCGATCCAAACCTGACATCATACGCACCACCTTGCACATGACTCTCATACCCACACTCAGGTGGTGGTAATGAGGTGCTCCCTGGCAGGTGGTGGTAATGAGGTGCTTCCTGGCAGGTGGTGGTAATGAGGTGCTCCCTGGCAGGTGGTGGTAATGAGGTGCTTCCTGGCAGGTGGTGGTAATGAGGTGCTCCCTGGCAGGTGGTGGTAATGAGGTGCTTCCTGGCAGGTGGTGGTAATGAGGTGCTCCCTGGCAGGTGGTGGTAATGAGGTGCTCCCTGGCAGGTGGTGGTAATGAGGTGCTCCCTGGTAGGTGGTGGTAATGAGGTGCTCCCTGGCAGGTGGTGGTAATGAGGTGCTTCCTGGCAGGTGGTGGTAATGAGGTGCTCCCTGGCAGGTGGTGGTAATGAGGTGCTTCCTGGCAGGTGGTGGTAATGAGGTGCTCCCTGGCAGGTGGTGGTAATGAGGTGCTCCCTGGCAGGTGGTGGTAATGAGGTGCTCCCTGGTAGGTGGTGGTAATGAGGTGCTCCCTGGCAGGTGGTGGTAATGAGGTGCTCCCTGGCAGGTGGTGGTAATGAGGTGCTCCCTGGCAGGTGGTGGTAATGAGGTGCTCCCTGGCAGGTGGTGGTAATGAGGTGCTTCCTGGCAGGTGGTGGTAATGAGGTGCTTCCTGGCAGGTGGTGATAATGAGGTGCTCCCTGGCAGGTGGTGGTAATGAGGTGCTTCCTGGCAGGTGGTGGTAATGAGGTGCTCCCTGGTAGGTGGTGATAATGAGGTGCTCCTCGGCAGGTTCCTGAGCCACTGCAGCAGGCAGCACAGGAAGTGGAGGATATCCTTCACAAGTGTGAGCAACAAGTGGTGGTGGAGCGTGGGCGGCTGGCGTGGGCGGTGCTGAGGGCGGGGCAGTTGGTGCGGGCGGTGGGCGTGAGGGTGAAGTACAGGGACACGGAGAGGAAGCTGAGGGAGGCGCTGAAGGAGAGGATTAATGAGCAACAGGAAGTGAAACACAAGGTGAGAGTTCTGCAACACAAGGTGAGAGTTCTGCAACACAAGGTGAGAGTTCTGCAACACAAGGTGAGAGTTCTGCAACACAGGGTGAGAGTTCTGCAACACAAGGTGAGAGTTCTGCAACACAGGGTAAGAGTTCTGCAACACAGGGTGAGAGTTCTGCAACACAAGGTGAGAGCTCTGCAACACATGGTGAGAGCTCTGCAACACATGGTGAGAGCTCTGCAACACAAGGTGAGAGTTCTGCAACACAGGGTGAGAGTTCTGCAACACAGGGTGAGAGTTCTGCAACACAGGGTGAGAGTTCTGCAGGCCCGGTGGCCCGGTGGCCTGGTGGCTAAAGCTCCCGCTTCACACACGGAGGGCCCGGGTTCGATTCTCGGCGGGTGGAAACATTCGACACGTTTCCTTACACCTATTGTCCTGTTCACCTAGCAGCAAATAGGTACCTGGGTGTTAGTCGACTGGTGTGGGTCGCATCCTGGGGGACAAGATTAAGGACCCCAATGGAAATAAGTTAGACAGTCCTCGATGACGCACTGACTTTCTTGGGTTATCCTGGGTGGCTAACCCTCCGGGGTTAAAAATCCGAACGAAATCTCTCTCTTAATCTTAACACAGGGTGAGAGTTCTGCAACACAGGGTGAGAGTTCTGCAACACAGGGTGAGAGTTCTGCAACACAGGGTGAGAGTTCTGCAACACAGGGAGAGAGTTCTGCAACACAGGGTGAGAGTTCTGCAACACAGGGAGAGAGTTCTGCAACACAGGGCGAGAGTTCTGCAACACAGGGCGAGAGTTCTGCAACACAGGGTGAGAGTTCTGCAACACAGGGTGAGAGTTCTGCAACACAGGGTGAGAGTTATGCAACACAGGGTGAGAGTTCTGCAACACAAGGTGAGAGTTCTGCAACACAGGGTGAGAGTTCTGCAACACAGGGTGAGAGTTCTGCAACACAGGGTGAGAGTTCTGCAACACAGGGTGAGAGTTCTGCAACACAGGGTGAGAGTTCTGCAACACAGGGAGAGAGTTCTGCAACACAAGGTGAGAGTTCTGCAACACAGGGTGAGAGTTCTGCAACACAGGGTGAGAGTTCTGCAACACAGGGTGAGAGTTCTGCAACACAGGGTGAGAGTTCTGCAACACAGGGTGAGAGTTCTGCAACACAAGGTGAGAGTTCTGCAACACAGGGTGAGAGTTCTGCAACACAGGGTGAGAGTTCTGCAACACAGGGTGAGAGTTCTGCAACACAGGGTGAGAGTTCTGCAACACAGGGAGAGAGTTCTGCAACACAAGGTGAGAGTTCTGCAACACAGGGTGAGAGTTCTGCAACACAGGGTGAGAGTTCTGCAACACAGGGTGAGAGTTCTGCAACACAGGGTGAGAGTTCTGCAACACAGGGTGAGAGTTCTGCAACACAGGGTGAGAGTTCTGCAACACAGGGTGAGAGTTCTGCAACACAGGGCGAGAGTTCTGCAACACAGGGCGAGAGTTCTGCAACACAGGGCGAGAGTTCTGCAACACAGGGTGAGAGTTCTGCAACACAGGGAGAGAGTTCTGCAACACAAGGTGAGAGTTCTGCAACACAGGGTGAGAGTTCTGCAACACAGGGTGAGAGTTCTGCAACACAGGGTGAGAGTTCTGCAACACAGGGTGAGAGTTCTGCAACACAGGGTGAGAGTTCTGCAACACAGGGTGAGAGTTCTGCAACACAGGGTGAGAGTTCTGCAACACTAATCCATCTTTATAAAAGTTTAACTCTCTAACATACTTTATACATTTGTAAACCAAGGTACGGGCGGGGCTTGAACCCGCGGTTCGAGAGTCTTAAAACTATAGACCGACGTGTTAGCCACTGAGGCAGCTGGCTACAATAAGATAAGGTATATTTATACGCCATATGAAGGTTAGTATAGGCACCACTGTGACCACAAATGCAAGTTTTTACAGATGAATCTCCCGCCCACGTGGCCGTGACGAGCTCTAGCTCAAGTCTCCTCAAAGCCACCCGCACCTTGGTTTGTTTGCAATCGTGTCATTCGATTTCGTGAGTCAGCTATAGATTTGTATCTGTATCTCGGCTAATATGGACTTTTATGTTTGTGTATTGTCATTATATTTATAGAATTGTTTTCCATAATTTATGTAACTCTTACATTACTCCTCCTCCTCTTTTGGTAGTCTCTTCTCGTTATTCTTGCAATATTGTCCCTTATTCCTTATCTTTACTTCTTCCATCAGGCTGTCGCCTTATCCTCATTTTGTCTTCGTCTTCTCCACATCTCATTTTCACCCGGCCCTCATCTTCTCCCCAATACATCCTAACCCGGTGTTGACTCACTCTCTCTTCAGGTGGTAGCAATTCGCCAAAGACTGGAGGAGTACGAGCGGGAACAAGAGAGTCTGACCCACCTGGAGGAGGAGGTGGACCGGGCTTTCACTTACCTGCTCACGGACAATGCCCAGTTCGAGTCCCAGCTCACCCGCTACTATGAGTCTTGTCCTACACCTGGCCTCGCTCGTCCTCACTCAGGTGGGCTGCCACTTAAGTTGACCTGAGATCAGAGTATAATAACCCCCCCCCCCAGTCATTCTTGGTGTATTAAATTCACTAGTGACTGAACATTATTATTTACAGTGCCACCCATAAAATAATCATATTTTTATGCTCTGTAAGAATGGTAGAAGATATACACTTTGTCCACACATCCATTACAGCATACATAAACATCCATCATATGCAGACATACATATTAAATGTGCATATGTAGTAGAATTATACAACTTAGTGAAATAAGAGATGACCAAGGTAAGAGCACGACGACATTAATAGGGTTACAATAACTATCGTGACGAGGACGACGCTGGTTCCAAATAGAATGTGTGTAAAACTCCTAAATCTGAGGAACATCAGTTACTGGGAGACGGGAGAATTGTTAGTTAATGGTGCAACAATGATCTTCCCCTAGAGAACGCTGAGAACTCATATGAAATATGATGAACCAGGCAAATTTCACCTAATGTTTAAAACTAGGAGATTACAAAGTTCTTCTGGCAGAACTGCAAGTACGAGGTTCTGTCAAAAAGTTCCCTGCCTGCCACGATAAAAAATATGTGGGCTTACCTAATCAACTAGTTTAAGTTGTCTCCCTCGAGGTACTCGACGTGCTCCCTCGAGGTACTCGAAATACTCCCTCGAAGTACCCGAAGTGCTCCCTCGATATACCCGAAGTGCTCCTTCGAAGTACCCAAAGTACTCCCTCGAAGTACCTGAAGTATTCCCTCGAAGTATCTGAAGTACTCCATCGAAGTACCTGAAGTACTCCCTCAAAGTACCTGAAGTGCTCCCTCGAAGTACCTGAAGTACTCCCTCGAAGTACCTGAAGAACTCCCTCGAAGTACCTGAAGTACTCCCTCGAAGTACCTGAAGAACTCCCTCGAAGTACCTGAAGTACTTCCTCGAAGTACCTGAAGAACTCCCTCGAAGTACCTGAAGTACTCCCTCGAAGTACCTGAAGAACTCCCTCGAAGTACTTGAAGTACGATGATGAATACAATTGTATGATATGAATACAAAAGTTATTTATTTATCACAGGGCATAAAATTAAGATGGAAATCTAGCGGATTTCCTGGTGGCTCAGAGTCAGTTATTACATTCCAGCCATTCAGAATTTATTAACAGTTAGAAAATGGCAAATTTGCATCAACAAACCCTAAGCCTGTTAGACGTCATTCTGTCTGGAAGATAATGAGGCCTTTCAGAAACCCCATACTCACGTTATTTCAGGTAAACTATACAATACACAAATAACCCGCACATAGGAGAGAGAAGCTTACGACGACGTTTCGGTCCGAGTTAAACCATTTACAAAGTCAATGTGACTTTGTAAATGGTCTAAGTCAGACAGAAACGTCGTTGCAGGGTCCTCTCTATGTGCCGGTTATTTATATACTGTTCCAGTTACGGTTTTGTGCTTTTTTGTTCTTTAATTAATACTATTTTTAAAAATGAAACCGACAAATACACTTGCACACTCCGATACTAACTCTAACCTTATTCTAAGTAATATACCTCAGCTTCGAGAGTTTAAAACCAGTCACAAGTGACTTTCTCATACTGCTGCACGGAAACAAAATAATATAACAGTATATAATAATAATAATAATAATAATAATAATAATAATAATAATAATAATAATAATAATAAAAATATAATATCTTTATTTACTACAAGTATATGTACAAGGTAAAGGTCTACATAAATCTGACCACAGGACACAAACACACGTCAGTAGTTACATAAACCTTTTGTTAATTATAATACATGAATATTGAAAATTTGAAGCCGACCGGATGAGGCATTCTCAAGTGGTACACGATAAAATTAGAGGACTAAAAATATTCAGGCAACCATTTAGAGGTACCTCTTTGGAGATACCTAAAAAAAATGTGACCAGAACGAGAAGGAAGGAGGCCACAACATACAGCCCCGAAGCATTTAGT
This sequence comes from Cherax quadricarinatus, assembly GCF_038502225.1. Classification (NCBI taxonomy): domain Eukaryota; kingdom Metazoa; phylum Arthropoda; class Malacostraca; order Decapoda; family Parastacidae; genus Cherax; species Cherax quadricarinatus. Next base: position 15,768,406 of record NC_091297.1, on the reverse strand, counting down.
GATAGAATAAGGGGTGTGGAGGAGCCAGAGTGAAGTAAATATAGTGAGGGCGATGAGACTGGATAACTGAACACTGCTCAAGAAGGAAAACACCCAGGTACCTATTTGCTGCTAGGTGAACAGGACAACAGGTGTAAGGAAACGTGTCGAAATGTTTCCACCCGTCGGGAATTGAACACGGAGGGCCCGGGTTCGATTTCCGGCGGGTGGAAACATTTCGACACGTTTCCTTACACCTGTTGTCATGTTCACCTAGCAGCAAATGGGTACCTGGGTATTAGTCGACTGGTGTGGGTTGCATCCTGGTGGACAAGATTGAGGATCACAATAGAAATAAGTTAGACAGTCATCGATGACGCACTGACTTTCTTGGGTTATCCTGGGTGGCTAACCCTCCGGGGTTAAAAATCCGAACGAAATTTTATCTCCTATCTTATCTTATCATTACATAAAATACTCCAGAAGGATCAAGGACAAAGGGACACAATAGCTGAAGAAACAGTCGAGTCAGAGAAAACAGGAAACATGGCTTCACCTTAATACAAGATCCTGATAGAGTTGGAACACAAAAGCAGCAGAATCTGACTAACTCTATGCGTAGATTCCATTATAAATAGGATAAAATAATTTAATGAAAGGTAAATTTAAGAGTGAGGCTGAACCTCAACCTCACATGAAGCTAGAATTCGATCTCTGTAAACACTATTAGGTGGCCTGGTGGCTAAAGCTCCCGCTTCACACACGGAGGGCCCGGGTTCGATTTCCGGCGGGTGGAAACATTTCGACACGTTTCCTTACACCTGTTGTCCTGTTCACCTAGCAGCAAATAGGTACCTGGGTGTTAGTCGACTGGTGTGGGTCGCATCCTGGGGGACAAGATTAAGGACCACAATGGAAATAAGTTAGACAGTCCTCGATGACGCACTGACTTTCTTGGGTTATCCTGGGTGGCTAATCCTCCGGGGTCAAAAATCCGAACGAAATCTTATCTTATCTTACACCAGAGATTCCAACCCATCACAATATACACAGGTATACGCACACAAACTAAGGCATGCATACATGCCTTCTCTCACATTAATGTTTTCTTGAATTATTGTATGTAGCAACTTCAAGCAGCGGGGAGAGTGAGGGAGGAGAGGACGGTGGGGGCGACAGCGGTGGTGACGATGATTCTGGCTTAGGCACTGACGAGGCCAGGATGGAGGGGTCAGGGCCACGACCCCAGGGATGTGACCCTGCTGTCTTCTCATCTGTTACCCTTCTCAGGGATCTGCGGTAAGACTCTTCTCACATACTCTCTTGTAACTTAGTATTTTACTATGAATATTTTTCTTTAGTCACACACACATGTACATGTGTGTGAACGGTGCTGAATATTTAGCTTACTGGTCAAGAAAAAACTCTTACAGATTGGGCTAAATTGAGTAGCTTTCATTACTGCATATTTCTTCGTAAATATTACTGATGTTATAAGAAAATGGCACATATTAGTAGTCGATAAACATAAATTGTGCCATACTATAAACATGAGTACTGATAGTGTTTCTTATATTCTTGAACCACCTGGGTGCCATCTGGATATTAACTGAAGGAAATAATTTTCATTACATAAGTTATACAAATCATTTAAATTTTGCTCAAAAGTAAGTTTATTTAGGTACAAGTACACGTAAGTACAGTTACACAAGGCACAGTACTCGCTCCCATCTTGTTCCTCATCCTCATATCCGACATAGACAAGGATGTCAGCCACAGCACCGTGTCTTCCTTTGCAGATGACACCCGAATCTGCATGACAGTGTCTTCCATTGCAGACACTGCAAGGCTCCAGGCGGACATCAACCAAATCTTTCAGTGGGCTGCAGAAAACAATATGAAGTTCAACGATGAGAAATTTCAATTACTCAGATATGGTAAACACGAGGAAATTAAATCTTCATCAGAGTACAAAACAAATTCTGGCCACAAAATAGAGCGAAACACCAACGTCAAAGATCTGGGAGTGATCATGTCGGAGGATCTCACCTTCAAGGACCATAACATTGTATCAATCGCATCTGCTAGAAAAATGACAGGATGGATAATGAGAACCTTCAAAACTAGGGAGGCCAAGCCCATGATGACACTCTTCAGGTCACTTGTTCTATCTAGGCTGGAATATTGCTGCACACTAACAGCACCTTTCAAGGCAGGTGAAATTGCCGACCTAGAAAATGTACAGAGAACTTTCACGGCGCGCATAACGGAGATAAAACACCTCAATTATTGGGAGCGCTTGAGGTTCCTAAACCTGTATTCCCTGGAACGCAGGAGGGAGAGTTACATGATTATATACACCTGGAAAATCCTAGAGGGACTAGTACCGAACTTGCACACGAAAATCACTCACTACGAAAGCAAAAGACTTGGCAGACGATGCACCATCCCCCCAATGAAAAGCAGGAGTGTCACTAGCACGTTAAGAGACCATACAATAAGTGTCAGGGGCCCGAGACTGTTCAACTGCCTCCCAGCACACATAAGGGGGATTACCAACAGACCCCTGGCAGTCTTCAAGCTGGCACTGGACAAGCACCTAAAGTCAGTTCCGGATCAGCCGGGCTGTGGCTCGTACGTTGGTTTGCGTGCAGCCAGCAGCAACAGCCTGGTTGATCAGGCTCTGATCCACCAGGAGGCCTGGTCACAGACCGGGCCGCGGGGGCGTTGACCCCCGGAACTCTCTCCAGGTAAACTCCAGGTGATTACAATTATTATACATATGTGTAAATTACGTAGCATAACTCACAAATGTCAAGTGACTTATTTCTGAATATCAAAATGGTATACAATACCGACAGGTTGGTAGATAAGACACATTTAGGCAACTTTATTCCGAAACGTTTTGCCTACACAGTAGGCTTCTTCAGTCGAGTACAGAAGGAAGGCAGGAACAGTAGAGATGTGAAGACGATGTAATCAGTCCATCACCCTTGAAGTCATAGATTTGAGGTTGTCAGTCCCTCAGCCTGGACTGGGGCGAAATGTATCTAATCCGGGTCATAATGTGTTATTGAATGTTAGAGTACTTCACTGCACAAACCCTGTGTCACCCATTAAAGTTTCGTGTGTGACGTCCCGGGTAGCCGGTTCTCCGCATACCCCGTGGGCACTGGTGGACTGCGGGCGTGCCTACTATCTATAATTGTGTAGGTTGTGAGAGCTGTTATAGAAACTTAGTTATATCTAACTCTAACTTAGCTTAAATACGTATAAATAGTAGAGTATAGTACATTAACCTATAGAGGCTTCATTACTAGATTAAGTCTTACAAAATAAGAGTGTATAAAGAATGAAAGCATGTTGCACCAACCATAGACATACGTGGGTCGGCTCGTCCCCCCTTCCTCTCCGCCCAACTTAGGGAGGGTTAACGGTCTGGAAAATCTAAAGTTGCGTGATTTTCTACAAAATTAATTACAGTAGAGATACAACAGAAATAAAGTGAACCGAGTTATTTACATGAACATTAAAAAAGGATCGACTTACAATAACAGGTACATGAGTGTTAATTATACAAGAAATCACTGTCCTCCCTTTCTGTGGCTTCATTCATTAGGTACCTTTTAGCGCTTTTCCTGAACTGGCTATTTATTTATTTATTTATTTATTTATTTCCAATTTGTGCACACATACAGAGGTACAAAAAAAATACAGATAAGAGCAGTATGCCAAAGCCATTTATACTATGCATAGCATTACGGGCTGGCTTAAAATTAACTTAAGATTAACTAAGCAATGATTATTATTATTATTATAATCAAAAAGAAGCGCTAAGCCACAAGGACTATACAGCGCTGCTACTAAGCAATGATGAAATCAGTGATAAAACATTAATGTAAACAGATAACTATAAAGCACAAGTGAGTATTACAAAGACAGGTCATATGGTTGCATTCAGTTAGGTAGTGATTCTGTTAGGTAGTGTATTTAAAAAATAATAAAGTTAGATTGGGTTTTAGGTTTAACATTTATGTGATATAATTGTGAGAAACATTTAAGATATACAATTTATAATGTTCAGTTATTCAGTATTTATTTGGTTTTGGGTGAGTAAGTAATCTTTGAGAAGAGACTTGAATTTATAAACAGGTTGTGTTTCTTTTATATTTACAGGTAATGAATTCCAGATTTTAGGGCCTTTTATGTGCATTGAGTTTTTGCATAGTGTGAGATGGACACGAGGAACATCAAAGAGTGATCTGTGCCTTGTGTTATGGTCATGTGTTCTTTGAGGTTGGCAAGGAGATGTTTGAGGGGAGGGTTAATATCAGAGTTAAGTGTTCTATGTATGTAATAGGTGCAGTAATAAGTATGGATGTTTTGTATGGTGAGTAGGTTTAGTGTATTGAATATTGGTGGAGTGTGCTGCCTGTAGTGAGAATTTGTTATCATTCTAACTGCAGCCTTTTGTTGGGTAATTAGTGGTCTGAGATGGTTAATTGTTGTTGAGCCCCATGCACAAATTCCATAGGTGAGATAGGGGTAAATAAGAGAGTGATATAGGGCCAGGAGGGCTGACTGTGGAACATAGTACCGTATCTTCGATAGTATGCCTACAGTCTTGGAAATTTTCTTAGAAATTTGATGTATATGTGTATGAAATTTGAGTCTATTATCAAGGTGGATTCCTAAGAATTTTCCCTCTGTTAGTTTTGTGATAGGTGATCCATTTATCATTATGTTAAGAGGGACATCTGTAGCTCTGTTACCAAACTGAATGAAGTAGGTTTTGTCAATGTTTAGTGTAAGTTTGTTAGTCCTCATCCAGGTAGATATTTTCTGTAATTCGGTATTTACAGTATTGGCTAGCGTGACTGGGCTCGGGTGAGAGAAGACGTATGTAGTGTCATCTGCAAATAGTGTGGGTTTGAGTAATTGCGAAGCATTTGGAAGGTCATTTATGTATAGGAGAAAGAGAAGAGGGCCAAGGACACTTCCCTGTGGGACACCAACTGTAATTGGTTGTGCAGAAGAGTTTGCCCCATTTGCGTACACATATTGGCTTCTGTTGCTGAGGTAAGACTTGAGGTAGTTGAGGGAGTGCCCTCTTATACCATAGTGTGACAATTTTACGTGGAGCAAGTCATGGTCAACTGTATCAAAAGCTTTACGTAAGTCAATGAAGATCCCCAGTGGGACTTCTTTTTTCTCTATTGCAGTGTATATATGTTCTAGCATGTGTATAATAGCATCATTAGTATTTTTATTAGGCCTGAATCCAAATTGGCAGGGGTTGAGTATGTTTTGGGAGATAAGGTAGGAGTAGATTCGTTTATGAATTAATTTTTCGAAGATTTTTGAGAGAGGGTGTAAGTTGGATATTGGCCTATAGTTATTCAACTCTGTTTGGTCTCCTCCTTTGTGGATCGGGGTGACCCTTGCTATTTTGAGTACTGTAGGGAAGGTGGAGGATTCAATGGATTTGTTAAAGAGTGTTGCAATGATTGGTGATAGCACTTGTGACACTTTTTTGTATATAAGGGGTGGTAAGGTATTTAAATCTCCTGCCTTGTTTTTTAGTGCGTTGATAATAAGGGAGACTTCGTATGGGTTAGTCGGAGCTAGGAACAGTGTGTTCGGGTAGTTGCCGGTGAGGTAGTCATTTGGTGGGGTATCTGAGCTTGGGATTTTATTGGCAAGGTTTTGTCCTATAGTGGAGAAGAAATCATTGAGTCTGTTTGCTGTTTCTGTTGGTGGGAGTTGGGGTTCATCTGTTTTTGCTAATTTTATTTCGCTATTTCGTGATATCTTTTTTGTTCCCAGAATTTCTGATAGGGTTTTCCAGGTCTTTTTTATATCACCTCGTAAGTTGGATAATCTGTTCTCATAATACAATTTTTTTGCCCTTCTTATCAGGCTGGTTAGGATTGACGAGTAACGTTTTGTTTGGTCTCTGGTTATGTGACCCATTCTGTACTGTTTTTCATATTGGTGTTTTGTATTTATGGATTTGAGAATGCTGGGTGTTAGCCAGGGACTGTTCAGTCTCTTTGCTGTCATCTGTTTAGTTTTTTTAGGGCAGTGCTTGTTATAGAGGTATTGGGTTTTTTTTAGAAAATTATTAATACATTCGTCAATATCTGTATAGGTTTCTAGCTCAGTGTGCCAATCAATGTTTGCTATTGCTGTTGTGAAGTTATTAATGGCTGCCTCATTGTGAAGTCTGAAGGTGACTTTAGTAGTGTCTTGGGGTAGTTTACCAAGAGTTGTTATGAGGAAAGTAGGGTAGTGGTCTGTGGTATTATCTGTAATTATGCCTGATTTTAAAGGGGATATGGTGTTGGTCCAGATGTGGTCAAGTAGGGAAACACTAGTCTCTGTAACTCTTGTAGGTTTTGTTACTGTTGGTAGTAACATACAGTTACTCATTGTGTTTGTGAATTCAGTAACGTGTGGGTCCTGGTCTTGCAGGAGATTTATATTGAAGTCACCTGAGAGTAGTAAGTGATCTTTGTTCATGCGTGCATCAGTTATCATACTTCCTAGATTTTGACTAAATTGGCTAATGTTTGACTGTGGAACTCTGTAGATGTTTATCAATGTGAGAGGTTTTTGTAGGTACTTTGATTTGAATTTAGCTATTATATATTCCCCATGTTCATCCCTTGTGCAAGTATTAGTGATACATTCTAGTTGGTCTGAGTAGTATATGGCTGTGCCACCCCCTTGTTGATCAGGCCTACAGTTGTGTATGGCTGTGTAACCAGGAATGGCATAGACATCTGTACTATCAGGCTTTAGCCAGGTTTCAGTTAGTGTAATGATGGACATATTGGCATGTAAGGAATTTAGTAATGCTATGAGGTCATCGTAATGCTTGCTTAAAGATCTGATATTGTAGTTAAATATAGTTATGTTGTTGTTGGCACTGAGAAGTGCCTTTGATTGTTCTGCAGTGTAGTAATTACAGTTACTGTTTGATTCATTTAAGTCATTAAATAAGAGGTTGGTATCAGGATCAATGCTTGTAATCATAAGATTTGTAGTGAATCTATAGTTTGAATTAAGTATAAAACAAAGTAAATAGTCTTAAGCTAAAAAATAGCACCTGGATTATTTAACAAATGTAAAATAATGAGCTAAGGGACTAATACAAATAAAGTGATGATCAAATAGTGGAGCTTGGGAATATGATAGTAGGTAGTACTATAAAGGTAATTTTTTAAAGTTAGAATTATAGTATAAAATTATAATATAAAAGGGACTAATATAGGTTGTGGTGACCAATAAAGTGGTAATCAAAAAAATGAGCTTTGGAATATAATGGCAAAATTGTGAACTTTAGCACCTAAGAATAGCACCTTGATTATTTTAACAATTGTGAATATATAAACTAGGATAGTTATATAAAGCTAAAATAAAGGAGAAAACATATAAGGGACTAAAATTAAGTAATGGTAAGCAAAGTTAAATGGGCAGATGGTAGGAATTATAATATAAACTTATAATATAAAAATACAATTTGAAATGGTACTTGCAATTGCACTAGAGTCTGGTATAGGTTGTTGACAAGATCAAGATTATACCTAGATTTAAATTGACAAAATAAAATTCACAATTAAAGTACCAAAAGAATAATAGTAAAAAAATAACAATGGTAATGTCTTGATTATAATATGATAGTAAGAGGGTAGACAGGTACACAGGTACAAGGGATAATACTAGTGTTAGGACTGGCATTTACATATTCACTCAATCCGTTCCACTCCTTTTTTGCTGTATAATTAAAGGTGTCTGAGGCTTGACCACATACTGTAGGTACTACAAAACTGTGTTAACTTCCCCTGATACCATACTCGTTTTGGTTCCCAACGTTGACAAACTTGGCAACAAGATATTCTGGACACTGTGAGCAATTTTATAAACATGATTTAACTTCAGTTGCTTTACTCTGTCTTCAACATTCAGCATATCCAGTTGTTGTAATTCATCTTGGCCTACATCTCTTGGTCCCAGGCCCAGGATGAATCTTTATTTTCTTCTGGGTGATTTGTAGTCTACCTTTAGACACATGTACAACATCTGGGTGTCTTTATTTATTGATGTTTCACCAACCAGTGACTTTATCAATACAATACTGAGGACATAATGTGAAGAATTATATACAAAACATGAGGTATCAGTCCCTCGGCCATGGAGTTGGTGAGGAGCACCTTAATCTTGAAGGAACTGAAGCACAACGAAGAAGTGAAGTAGCAGCAGCAACACACACAGCAAGAAGCATTCTCGAGCGTTCCCAATGCTCGGGCTTCTGCCCTAAGCTGGGGTGTGGCTCCAAAAGGATCCTGTAGTACATGCTGCCTTTGCACCTCCTGATATCGTCTGCTGTTTTGCAGCTGCTTCTCCCTCTGAGCCCCGTGGGGGCGGGGATTGAGACTGGGCCTGGGGACAACTGGTCCCAGACGATGAGGTACTTGTATCTCCTCCCATGGCAGACGTTGGTCTGAGACACTCCAACAAGAGAGAGCCAAGGCCGGGCCACCTCTTTCTTTTTTTTCTTTACACAGGGTTTGACAAGGTTAAGGATCCCTAGCTTTATTGACAAGCATTTATATTGTTATGAGACATACAAGTAGGGAACAGAATGAAGTTGGAGCCATCTGTGGGCCAGAATTTTCATGTGATCAACTGACTTTATCTCGTTCACATCATTATGCTATACGAATGTGTTCCATACTCGAGTCATCCTGGGTATATATGATCTCGAAGTGATGTTCTGGAGAAGGGTACAGCCAGAGTGAAGTTGCTGCTTTCTGCCCGTCTTGTGGCATAAAAGCTTATTTCACGCTGTCCTCGAAGTGGATCCAAGTGTGGTACTTTGACAGTATTGGCCTTGTACATAACAGTAAGGCCACCCACATCGCTCCTATGTTGAAGGCTCTGCTAAAAAGGCCCGGGCTGGGCGATTATACCGGCGAATCTACAACAGCAGCTGAAGCTCAGCCATGGAGCTAGGCGCTTATATACTGGCGACAGGTAGAGGATGTGCAGCAGACTAAGGCATTGTTGCTGGTAGGTGGGAAGTTGGTCATACCCATGGAATGGGCCAGTAGAAAGCATGAAGGTTGTGTAGATGTCCTCTGTACCAAGAGGACATCTACACAACCAACTCCGAGGCTGAGGGACTGATTACCTCATCTTTTGTATATAATTCTTCACATTGTCTTTGTATTTTATTGATAAAGCCATTAGTTGGCGAAACGTCTACAAATAATAATACCCAGATGTTGCACATGTGTCTAATTCTTTATCTTGTCGGTATTGTATACCATTTAGGTACATAAATAACCCATAAGACATTGCATAAGACCGAGACATAGAGTCCTGTCTGTAGAGGAACTTCACTATGACATTAGCTTTCTTTACTACACTGTTCACTCTCAATTCTTGGGTCAAAGGGGATTCCCAGATATTTCACTGAAGCTACTGAAGTGATGAGTTCCCTGTGACACTGGACTTTAAAAGTATTTAACCTTTTCAGTTTGCTTTTTATGCCAAAGAGTTTGGCTTCTGTTTTCCCGAGGTGTAGCGATAGTTTGTCTGCTAACCAGTGATATTATATCTTGTCGGTCTTTACCTGAGACTAGCAGAGCACTGTTGTCTGCATACAACAAAAGCTTACGCTTGACACTGATGTGCACGCCGTTCACATAAATTAAAAATAGTAAGGGTCCAAGAATACTACCTTGGGAAACCCCACTTGCTATCGGCAAGGGTTCTGATTCCGTATTATTGATTTTGACATTTTGTTTCTTGTTGCTCATGTAAAAGTTAAACCAGTCTACAGAGCTTATGTAGTTTCTTACGCAATATGTTTTGGGTAACTTTCGAATACCTTTTGCGACATTTGAGCTCTCAGGAAGTCCATCAGATTAATGAGGAGTTTACCTGGAGAGAGTTCCAGGGGTCAACGCCCCCGCGGCCCGGTCTGTGACCAGGCCTCCTGGTGGATCAGAGCCTGATCAACCAGGCTGTTACTGCTGGCTGCAAGCAATCCAACGTACGAGCCACAGCCCGGCTGGTCAGGTACCGACTATAGGTGCTTGTCCAGTGCCAGCTTGAAGACTGCCAGGGGTCTGTTGGTAATCCCCCTTATGTATGCTGGGAGGCAGTTGAACAGTCTCGGGCCCCTGACACTTATTGTAATGTTTCTTAACGTGCTAGTGACACCCCTGCTTTTCAGTGGGGGAATGTTGCATCGTCTGCCAAGTCTTTTACTTTCGTTGTGAGTGATTTTCGTATTTTTACTCATTTTTGACTTCTTTTCATAAGAACGATATATGCCACTTTCCTTCTTCAATACACTGTAATATTCACACTCTCCCCATCCTCCAGTAGTTGGTGACAGCTGGTAGCTTCTTACCGTCAGGTCCCCAGCTGCGCTAACTCTCCCCTTACTCACACTCTTCACACTTGATATACCCTTTTCTAGAGAGGGACAAATTCCCCACCTAGACAGATCAATAACTTCGTGGTCAGATTGGGCAATTCACCCCCAAAGAGCCACCTTCGAATTTCTTGTTCACTTACATAAGATAGCTGTTACAAAATGCGATATCTATAAAGTATAGACATCTCCAGAGAATATAGAAAGTCAACTTACTGATCCCCCTCTAGCATCTAGCCTGTTTCTGGTTTTGTAACAGTTTGTCAGAAAGTATTCTGGTCCAGTTATCCTTTAAAATTAAGGTAAATTTTAATAGTTCTTTAGGATTGCAACTGATAGAAGACTAACTAAATAAAAATTGATATGTTTATTAACAAAGTTGTCGAGGTGGACAAAATCAAAGTAGTCTGATATAATTTAGGATATAAGCTCCTACACATCTCTTGTAGTGCAAAGTTAAATTGCACATTTAGTAGTATTGTGCTGAAGGCACATTTCATATCAATCTTCTTGACCAACAAGGCAATCAAAACAGCTTGCTTGAACAATATGACGAACCATTCACCAAACAACAATAACATAACAAGCAGCAGCACAGAGTCAGGAACAAGAAGACAAAATAACAACCCTAACTGAGGACCATCATCAGATCCTCCATGAAAATCATAAAACTCCCTTAATACTGAATCTAAGTTCAGCATAACCAAATCCCCGACTACGACGGTGCAAAGATGCCACACAAATTAGGTCAGAAGCTTTAGCCTGGGACCTGAACAGAGTTGTGGATGAGTGGAACAAACTCCCAAGTACAGTTATTGAGGCTAAAACGTTGTGTAGTTTTAAAAATAGGCTAGATAAATACATGAGTGGGTGTGGGTGGGTGTGAGTTGGACCTGACTAGCTTGTGCTACTAGGTCAGTTGTCGTGTTCCTTAAGTAAATGTGACCTGCCCTGACTAGGTTGGGGCATTGGCTTAAGTCGGTAGGAGACTTGGACCTGCCTCGCATGGGCCAGTAGGCCTACTGCAGTGTTTCTTCTTTCTTATGTTCTTATGTTCTTACACTGGTTGATCAGGCTCTGATCCACCAGGAGGCCTGGTCACAGACCGGGCCGCGGGGGCGTTGACCCCCGGAACTCTCTCCAGGTAAACTCCAGGTAGTTACAAGATGTATGTTTCGACTCACCAACGAAATCATACTCTACCAAAACAGTCTAAATAACGAACAGACAGTCAGAGATGACAGGGATGCTTCCAGCACTAGGAGCAGATGGAGAGAGCGGTGCTTGTCCAGCGATGACCAACGATAACAGTGACCACAGTTAAGAGTAAATGTTACATCCTACTTAATGACATAGCTAAGTTAAATAATAATATAAAGCAATCTATTTTCATTTTAGCTGTTAATGAAAATATCAGCAATATAAAATTATATGAAAGATAATATGCATTATATACATTATGTCCCTTTCAGGGGGTGCAACAATAACACAAATATTCTTGCAAATTACAAAAAAAAAAAACATTTTTTTCCTCTATTTCGCTCTTCATCCATTCCCTTTGTTTAGTTGTGTCGTCTGAGCGGCTAATGTATGTGTACCCATACTCATCCTATGAGAGGTACGCGAGAAACAGAATTATAGAGGTCACACTGGGTCCTTATCAGACCTCAGTGGCCATATTTTCATCTTCGTTAGGGCTAGGTAAGTTTTGCCAGGAAACAGGACAAGTGTTTCCTACACATATGCTGCTATGTATGATAATTCTATGTAACTGTATTTGTGTATACCTGAATAAACTTACTTACTTACTATAGGTCTTAGATGATGACCCGCCGCTGGAGCTTTTGGTCATCTGACCAAGGCCTTTCGCTGGCGTACTGATCCACCCCTTTAAAATTTATGGTCATAGTTAGTTATAAAATTAACACATCGGTCAAGGCAGGGTGACCCCCCCCCCCCCAAAAAAAAAAAAAAAACACTTTCATAATCATTCACTCCATCACTGACTTGGCAGAGGCGTGCTTACACTTTAATTTAACAAACTACATGATATCAACACCCCTCCTTCATAAATATTGCGGTTATCTCATATATTAGTTACTTCACATAGCTAATATACAGTTGGATAAAACATAACTTTATCTGACCAGCTTGGAGCAAATGCTGAGAACAGAAAATCATAAATCTGTAGTTGTATTTTGCACAAGCTTGAGAGCAACGAGTGTGTCACACAGTTCAGTTTCTAAGGTGGAAGACCAGTTATTAACTCTAATATACCTCTGTATTATAGTACCATTAAGCAGGTTTACAATAACAGCACTTCCTTCCCTCACATTGTCACAATTAAGGAGCCATGAGCGTAGATAGTCTTTGTGATGCTATTTAGTCTGCAGGTCGTGTATGTATTCCAGAGCACTGAATTTAGAAGTTAGTAAAAAATAAGGATTAGGCAAGTTTACAGCAGTTTCTTGGTAGGATAGATGGGCATCATGATATCAAAAGTTATCTGCCTGGGAGGCAGGAAATGTTCCCAGCTTGATACCGTTCATGTAACAATATTGGTAGAATTACCGACAATATGTTAGGTAAGAGGATACATGTGCAACTAATGTGATACGTATTTTATTGTGGCCACAATAAAATGTCGAATTAGTAGCACATGCGTCCTTTTACGATCCAGTTCATGTATTCCAAATATTTTTGTGGGTGGCCGTAATTTGAGTCTGTTTTGATTCACTTGCCCCCTTTTCCATTCACCTACTAATTTTGTCTATACTCCCCTAGTCTTCCTCTCATCCCACTGTTACACTGTTTTCCAGGTCACATTACCTGGAGAGTTTACCTGGAGAGAGTTCCGGGGGTCAACGCCCCCGCGGCCCGGTCTGTGACCAGTATATAATTCGTACAGAAATTTACCTAGTTGCATACATCATTTCAGAACTAGTTGATCAAGTGGCTAACGCGCTGGCCTGTTAGTTTTAGGATTCACTTGGGTTTGAGCTGCACACACTCCCTCATCAGTAGAGGAGGGCCTCGCTTAACAGCACTTCGCTTTACAGCGTTTCCCTAATACACTGATTTTCAATTATAACCATTCTTCATTTATTAGACTTTCTACACTAAATATATTCACTACTCAATATAAGCTAAGGATGAAAATATTATAAGTAATGTGTATATTGTATATGCATTCTTTTTAGGCCTAACTATATTGCTCTATAAATATATGATAGTGTACACATGTTATTAGGCTTTTATATGCATTTGAAGGTAAAAAAAAAGAGGGGGAGGTTATGTTTAACTTTACAGCGATTTTCGCTTTACAGCCGTAGCCTGGAACCTGACTTACTGTACATAATTCTTGGGTGACCGGGCAGGTGGCGTGTGGCCGGAGCTATGGAACGCAGTAGACGCGAGAAAACTCTTGAGGAGCGTCGCCACGCAGCCGTACTGCGCCGCCTGCTGCGCACCAACCATGTTGCTCATTCTGCCCTCACAGCACTTACCACCATGCAGGTGAGTCCTGACACCCTCTGCCCCTTGTAGGCGAGTCCTGACACCCTCTGCCCCTTGTAGGCGAGTCCTGACACCCTCTGCCCCTCGTAGGCGAGTCCTGACACCCTCTGCCCCTTGTAGGCGAGTCCTGACACCCTCTGCCCTTTGTAGGCGAGTCCTGACACCCTCTGCCCCTCGTAGGCGAGTCCTGACACCCTCTGCCCCTTGTAGGCGAGTCTTGACACCCTCTGCCCCTTGTAGGTGAGTCCTGACACCCTCTGCCCCTTGTAGGTAAGTCCTGACACCCTCTGCCCCTTGTAGGTGAGTCCTGACACCCTCTGCCCCTTGTAGGTGAGTCCTGACACCCTCTGCCCCTTGTAGGTGAGTCCTGACACCCTCTGCCCCTTGTAGGTGAGTCCTGACACCCTCTGCCCCTTGTAGGTGAGTCCTGACACCCTCTGCCCCTTGTAGGTGAGTTCTGACACCCTCTGCCCCTTGTAGGTGAGTCCTGACACCCTCTGCCCCTTGTAGGTGAGTCCTGACACCCTCTGCCCCTTGTAGGTGAGTCCTGACACCCTCTGCCCCTTGTAGGTGAGTCCTGACACCCTCTGCCCCTTGTAGGTGAGTCCTGACACCCTCTGCCCCTTGTAGGTGAGTCCTGACACCCTCTGCCCCTTGTAGGTGAGTCCTGACACCCTCTGCCCCTTGTAGGTGAGTCCTGACACCCTCTGCCCCTTGTAGGTGAGTCCTGACACCCTCTGCCCCTTGTAGGTGAGTCCTGACACCCTCTGCCCCTTGTAGGTGAGTCCTGACACCCTCTGCCCCTTGTAGGTGAGTCCTGACACCCTCTGCCCCTTGTAGGTGAGTCCTGACACCCTCTGCCCCTTGTAGGTGAGTCCTGACACCCTCTGCCCCTTGTAGGTGAGTCCTGACACCCTCTGCCCCTTGTAGGTGAGTCCTGACACCCTCTGCCCCTTGTAGGTGAGTCCTGACACCCTCTGCCCCTTGTAGGTGAGTCCTGACACCCTCTGCCCCTTGTAGGTGAGTCCTGACACCCTCTGCCCCTTGTAGGTGAGTCCTGACACCCTCTGCCCCTTGTAGGTGAGTCCTGACACCCTCTGCCCCTTGTAGGTGAGTCCTGACACCCTCTGCCCCTTGTAGGTGAGTCCTGACACCCTCTGCTCCTTGTAGGTGAGTCCTGACACCCTCTGCCCCTTGTAGGTGAGTCCTGCAAGGAGATTCTAGAACATGTTTAACATATCTTTATTTCTACAAGTACATGTACAAGGTATACACACCGTAGCTGACATCAATGACATACTACTATATAGAAAGTCACTTATGCTGAACATTCGGACAAATTAGGTCAGTTCTGTCCCAGGATGTGACCCACACCAGTCAACTAACAATCAAGTACCCATTTTATACTGATGGTGAACATGGACAGGGACAGCAGGTGCCTTATGGAAACACGTCCCTAATGTTTTCCAGCCATAACGGAGATTCCAACTCCGGACCTCAGTGTGTGAGTTGAGTGCGCTAGCGATCGAGCTATGGGAAATCACTATTCTTCAGGTGACTAGTATACCTTTACATCCTCACCCTCCTCCAGGGGATTCCAGAACACTTAACATCCTCACCGTCCTTCGTGAAGTTCAATCACATCTGATTCTCTCACGCTTAAGAGATACGAATTTAATTTCCTAATTAGCAATCAAAATCATTCAGGGTAACTTCTCAGAGCCAACAATAACATAACTGTCTTTAACTACAATATCAGATCTTTAAGCAAACATTACGATGACCTCACAGCATTACTAAATTCCCTGCATGCCAGTATGTCCATCATTACTCTTACCAAAACCTGGCTAAAGCCTGATACTACAGATGTCTATGCCATCCCTGGTTACACAGCCATACACAACTGTAGGCCAGACCAACAAGGGGGTGACACTGCTATATACTACTCAGACCAACTAGAATGCATCAATAATACTTGCATAAGGGATGAACATGGGGAATATATAATAGCTAAATTCATATCCAAATACCTACAAAAACATCTCACAGTGATAAACATCTACAGAGTACCACAGTCAAATACTAGCCATTTTAGTGAAATACTAGGACGCATGATAACTGATGCACACATGAACAAAGATCACTTACTACTCACAGGAGACTTCAGTATGAATCTCCTGCAAGACCAGGACCCACTTGTAACTGAATTCACAAACACTATGAGTAACTGCTTGCTGCTACCAACAGTAACAAAACCTACAAGAATTACAGAGACTAGTGTTTCCCTATTAGACCACATATGGACCAACACATGTCCCCTTTAAAATCAGGCATAATCACAGATAATACCACAGACCACTACCCTACCTTTCTCATAACCAATCTAGGTAAATTACCCCAAGGCACTACTAAAGTAACCTTCAGACTTCATAATGACACAGCCATTAATAACTTCACAACAGCAATGACAAACATTGACTGGCAAACTGAGCTAGAAATCTATACAGATACTGACGAATGTATTAATAATTTTCTAAAAAGAAGACCCAATACCTCTATAACAAGCACTGCCCTAAAAAAACTAAACAGATCACAGCTAAGAGACTGAACAGTCCCTGGCTAACACCCAGCATCCTCAAATCCATAAATATAAAGCACATATATGGAAAACAGTACAGAATGGGTCACATAACCAGAGACCAAACAAAACGTTACTCATCTGTCCTAACCAGCCTGATAAGAAGGGCAAAAAAATTGTATTATGAGAACAGATTATCCAACTTAAAAGGTGATATAAAAAAGACCTGGAAAACCCTATCTGAAATTCTAGGAACTAAAAAGATATCAGAAAACAGAACAATTAAACTAACAAAACCAGATGAACCCCAGCTCCCACCAACTGAAACGGCAGACTCAGTGTTTTCTTCTCCACCATAGGAAAAAACCTTGCAGGTAAAATCCCAAGCTCAAACACCCCACCTAATGACTACCTCACTGGCAACTATCCGAACACACTGTTCCTAGCTCCGACCAACCCAACAGAAGTCTCACTTATTATCAACACACTAAAGAACAAGATTTAAATACCTTACCAACCTTTATATACAAAAAAGCTTCACAAGTACTATCACCAATCATTGCAACATTCTTTAACAAATCCATCGAATCCTCTACCTTTCCCACAGTTCTCAAAATAGCGAGGGTCACCCCGATACATAAAGGAGGAGATCAAGCAAACTTGAATAACTATAGGCCAATATCCAACTTCATTGACCTCTTCGCTCTCGGGCCGAGAGGTTGTGCTTCGCCTTTGCTCCTGCATTCGTCAAACACCATTGGTGGAGGATGGACGTTGGCTGCTGCACTCGCTACAGTTGGTAGCCCTGAGCGAATTTTGCAAGATGGCGCAGACTACCAGGAGGAGGATAAACACTGTGTGTATTGAGGTGTTGAAAGGCGCAGTTTATAACACCAATGCGTCAGTTATGCTGCCTGCCATCTTAAGAGATACCTACTGCATCAACAACGACGATTTGTATGGAATTGCTTTGAATGGAGCTACAAGAATCTTTGTGAAATTCGTGATGGCTGCTGTATATGCCAAGATGGTGTAAAAGTACCAGGATGTGTATATGCTGGTTAACCCTGGTTTAGAAGTACATATGAGGGACGTATCCAAGTATTATACTTGGGTAAAGATGGAACGTCCCATTTGAGGCCGATGAGGAAGACATAAAAGCAACTTTCGAAGAGTTTGGAGTCATACATCAAGCAACAGTTGGAAGGTGGTCTGAGGGAATGTGTGCTGGACTGCGTGAGGGATCCTTTACCCTTAAGATGTCCTTGCGCAAAACTATACCATCATACGTGACATTAAGTGACTTTAGAACTCAGGTATATGTCACATATGCAGGGCAGAGAAGAACATGCAGACTGTGTGGAGCGTATGATCATACGGCTGCGATTTGTCCTTGACGATCGTCACCTGAGACACATGGAGAAGGGAAAGGAGTGGAGAAGGAGAGAGAGGTGACGACCCAGTCAACACAGGAGCATCCTCGGGACCACAGGGCATGGAGTGAAATCGTGGAGGACAATCCGGTGGAATGTGTAACATTACCGGAGGTCTCTCAGGTGATTGAGACCATGCTTATAGAGGATGAGGTGAGACAAGGTGAATTGGGTAGTGAAGTTTCAGCTGCAATAGACACTGTTATACAGGGATTCTTGGAGGATCAGAATAGGGACGGAACACTACGTATGGTATCGGATGGGACATCTGCAGATAAGGGTGGAATTCATGAGGAGTGCAATGTGGGTGGTGGGGATGGGCAACCACAGAGGATTTGTGAGACAGTGGTTGAAGTGCATAAAGTTGAAAGTGCAGATGAGGTATCACGAAAGAGAGAGGCAGGTGCTTCTGACAGTGATGATGTTTTGACACCTGCGCAAAGATCTGGTAAGAAACACTCAGTGGATGTCCCCCAAAAAAGTATCAGGGGGGGGGGTAAGGGGCAGGGGAAAGGTGAGGCAAGGAAAGAGCATTGTGAAAAGCATACTGTGCAAAAACGTAAGGACCAGATCGATTGGTAAGCCCCCGATATCATTTTTAAGTGCCTAACGTTAAATGTAAATGGCCTAAGGGCCGATGTAAAGCGCAGGATCTTTAGTGACTTTAAAAAGATACGGAATACAGGTCATATTTTTACAAGAGCATAATTTTAAGTATGGAAGGGATTTGTTGATAGATGAATACAAGGTTTATGCTGGATATACTGGGAAGCTTAAGGGAGGTGCTGCAGTATTAATAGCTGAGGCCAGTCCTTTTCAGTTGTTGCACTGGGAAGAAGGGGGAGATGGGAGAGTAGTGAGGGTGGATGGGACATGGGGTGGGGTACGAGTGTGTTTTGTGTGTACATGCCGGCGGACAGCAATAGGCATGTTAAAGAGGAGTTTGTTAGGGACACACTAATTTATCATATGAGGGGGTTACCAGTTTATACATTATTTGGAGGGGATTGGAATAGTGTGATACTTAGGAGGGATGTGGAGCCGCGGGGCGCTGGGTGTGTGTTGGGAGTCCTACGGGATGTGTTAGGGGGAGTCAGATTAGTGGATGTAGTTAGTGGGGAGGGGTGGGTTGTGGAGCATATTTATGTAAAGAACGGTTATGCGGCAAGCTTGGACCGCATTTATGCATCTCCTGGGATACAAGCTAATAATATGGAAACTGTAAATGTAGTATTTTCGGATCATAGAGGGGTGGTTGTGGACGTGGGTTGGGGTGAGTTGCCGAAACATTTTATGAGTTATTGGAAACTAAATGTGAGCTTGTTAGAGAATATGGAGGGTGGACTTAGTTTTGCGGAATGGTGGAAAAATGAATGGAATAAAGGAAAGCTGGGAGGTGATATATTACTGTGATGGGAGCAATGTGCTAAACCGGGGATCCGTAGGTTTTATGTGAGGAAAGGAAGGGAGGTTGGACAATGGAAACATGGATTACAGAGGTATTTGGAGGGGCAGTTAAAACAGTGTTATGAAGGTTGTCGTGGAGTATATCCGGTTTCAGAGATCGAGGGTATAAAAACGCAACTGCTGGAGATGCAGAATACAAGGTTTGATGGTGAAAGATTAAGGGTTGGGTTGGAAGATGTTTTATGGGGTGATAAGCCATCAGCTTGCGTTCTGCGGCGATTAAAGATCCAGCAAAATATAATGAATATGTTAAAATTAGAGGTATATCAGGACGTGGGTGGGTACATGGTGGGATAGCGGTTAGTAACGACTGAAGGCATGAGTGGTTTTGTGGATGAATGGTTTGAGATATATATGAGAGGAGGCAATAGGAAGATGGGGGACTTGCTTATTATGGAGGAAGGGATATCACGTATCCTGGAACCAGAAGACAGGGTGGAGATATAGGGGCCCATAAGTGAAGATGAGGTTTTGAAGGCATTACAGGGGATGAGTGTAAGGAAGACGCCAGGGATTGATGGCATTCCAAATTATTTTTATTTAAGTAACTGGGAGGTCTTGAAGGAATGCTTGGTGTATTTGTTAAATGAAATGAAGGTAAAGGGATGCATGGGTATGATGCAACAAACAGGGGTCGTTGTCATGATTCCGAAGGGGGAAGTGCAGAATAGCATCCTGTATTATAGAGGTTTATCTTTAATGTGCGGTGATTACAAATTGTTTGCAAGGGTTTTAAGTAATAGATTACGTAGTGTTATTGGGACAGTTATAGATAAGGGACAAATGGGTGTGCCGGGGCGGTCAATGATTAGTGGACATGGGAGAATTAAGGATTTCATAGATGATTGTAGAACGAGTGGAGGGGGTGTACTTGCTTTGGATTGGAAGGCTGCTTATGACTGTGTAGAGCGAGAGATGTTATGGATGATAATGAGGCGTATGGGTTTAGGCGAGGAAATTGTCCGATGGGCGGAAACATTATACAAAGGCGCAGTACTACAGGTGCAAATCAATGGACGTATGGTTAAAGTAGTTAGTATGGGTAGGGGACTGAGACAGGGATGCCCCATGTCTCAGATCCTATTTGCATGTCTACAAGATCCTTTATATAGGATGATTAATGTTGGGGTAGATGAAGAGGGGGGTACAGCAGAGGGGTGCTCCTGGTACAGTTGGGTATGTTGACGATACGAGGGTTTTAGTTGGGGGAGAGGAGGCCCGGTGGCCTGGTGGCTAAAGCTCCCGCTTCACACACGGAGGGCCCGGGTTCGATTCCCGGCGGGTGGAAACATTTCGACACGTTTCCTTACACCTGTTGTCCTGTTCACCTAGCAGCAAATAGGTACCTGGGTGTTAGTCGACTGGTGTGGGTCGCATCCTGGGGGACAAGATTAAGGACCCCAATGGAAATAAGTTAGACAGTCCTCGATGACGCACTGACTTTCTTGGGTTATCCTGGGTGGCTAACCCTCCGGGGTTAAAAATCCGAACGAAATCTTATCTTATCTTATCTTGAGATATTTAGTGGGGCAACAGGTATGCATCTTAATGCAGTTAAGTCTAAATTGTTAGAGGTTGGTTCATGGGTGGGAGGGAACTTGGGACAAAAGTATGGTTGGCAGGTAGTAGATCAAATTAAAGTATGTGGAGTGTTATATAGAAGGGCAGAGCAAGAAGCTAGAGAGGCCAACTCCGTAAGGGTTGTGCAAGGAGTATTAAGCCTGCCCATAATGCTCTACATACAAGGGGCTTTTGGCATGTACACCCAATCACAATATTTCTTTGTACAACTATGCATCATGTCCAAATAAAAAAAATAAATAAATAAACTGGAGGAGGCTGGCGGCGGTAGTGGTGGAGGTTGTTGTGGAGATGTGTTGTGAGTCATCATATGGCTAAGACCCGCGTCAGGAAACACTTGTCCTGTTTCCTGACAGACCTATTCCTACCTACCTGTGACTCACTGACACATTGCAGAGTGAGCGAGAGGCAGACCTAGGAGCCATACCATCAGTGGTGTGGCTGAGACGGAGCCAGACCAGCGGTGACCTGACCTCCGTCACACGTCTACCTATCCCCAACACAGAGGTCAGACTCCCTTCTTACAATCAGCATCTGCATGTAGATAAAGAATCATTATATACCTAGGTTTATCTCTTAAAAATTAACTGAAAAATTATTAAACTTTTGGTTTCTTTGTGAAACCAGATGCATTTGCCACTGCGTGATCCGAGGAAGGTATCCCAGTATCTCACAAACTCAGCCCTCTCTACTTCAATGCATGCATAAGGAATACAGGAAAATGTATAAAAATATGTAAGTCTTTATATGTATGTACATATGTATGTACGTATATACACGTGTATATATTCATGTGTGGAGGGATATGTGTGCGTGTATTTTCATGTGTGCATATATGTGCATATGTATGTATGTGCATATGTATGTACACTTTTGCATGTGTATATACATAATCATATGTGTTTCTGTTAGTGTATGTGTGCATGTGTAATGCATGTACATATACAAGTGCATATATATGCCTCTGCATGTGTTATATATGTACATATTTATGTATGCAAGTTTGTACACTTTTGTAATGAGAACTTTTTCGCAGATCTCAGGAATATTATTGTAATCATGGGGGAGCGCTAAACCCGTAGGATCATACAGCGCCTGGGAGGAAGATGGAAGGTATTCAGGCTCAGTTCAGGGAACCGGGGCACAGATCCAATTCCCTAGATCAAGAGCCCCTCACCAACGTCAAGGAACCTTCCTTGAGGGGAAATCTCGGGAATAGAAAAAAGAGGACATTAATCTTCCATTGTAAAAGTCAACAAACACCATTATGAGTACTATAATGATCCACAACCACACAACAAGTGTAGCTACAACGATTGGTAAAGCGTATTGCGAATGTAGAACCCTTGACTTACTCGGAACTTTCCAAATTGCATTAACAAATGCAAAAGATTGAAAATCGAGAACTTCGGCAATAGGAATGGGAATGATTTATTGGGTTAAATAGGTCTTCTCCTTTAAGTTTAGCTTGGAAAGAGATAAATAAAATAACCAGAAAAAATACTGTTAATGTTGCTCATAATTTTCCTCTTAAAAATCCAAGTGACCTCATAAATAACTGGGCCAAAACATCCAGGCATGTAAACCTGCTATCTCGTATTAGAACAAACCTAGAGAGTGCTTTTGAAGGAAGCTTGAAACTGATTGATTTTATGAGCCAAAATATTAACGAGTGATTGCCTCTTCACTGAGTATGAATTAGACATTACATTAAATGAAGATAGATCAACCACCCTTGAAGAGGATGGTATAATTTACGATATAATCAGAACGTTAAGGCAAGTCCTTGATTACCCTTTGTTAACACTGTAGCAGCGCTGTATAGCCCTTGTGGCTTAGCGCTTCTTTTTTATTATAATAATAATGTTAACACTGTATAATCTGTTAAACTGAAAGATTGTCAATCCTACTTCCTGGACCAATAATATTATTGTGTCTATCCTTAAGCCGTAACTGCCTCATAAATTTAGACCAATCTCCTTAACTAGTTGTCCTGGTAAAACATTTGAAAGAATCAGACACCAACTCTCGCCTCATCTACTTTTTGATAAAGGAAAACTTCTGCAGGGTTGTATTGCCAACTTTCTCACGGCACTCACACTTCTACTAGTTTTACCATATTTCTTGATTTAAAATTTGTATTTGGCATAGCAAACTGAACTGTTACCACCAATATTCATTTGGGCTATACCTGCTCAAAAGATGAACTAAAGATGTCCTTAGGTATACCACAGGGAGGAGTTCCCAGTCCCTTGCTATTTACTATTCTGATTAATGCTCTCCTAAATGCTCTACCTATCCCACCTAAACATACAGCTATAAGCTATGCTGATGACATCATGATCCTTACAACAGAGAATAAGATGAGTTCATTCTTAACGAGGTTCAGGTAATTTGTAACCGGCTAGGCCTCGCCATAGCCTCATCTAAAAGAAAGATATTGACATGCAAACGACATGTCCCAACCATCTGTCTGGAGGGTGACAACATCAGCTGCAGATATTTTGGTGTAGACGTAACCTTCAATAATCCTCATACCACAACTAAATAAGAAATGCAAAGATAGTCTAAATTGTCTCAGAGCTGTTGCTGGCTACAACCCCAAGTAGGATGCTGATGTGAGTATGGTGTATATAGCCTATATTAGATCCTTAATTGATTATGCTGACCCCTTGTTAATATTCTCGGCTGTCCTAAAACTACCACGACTCTTAATATGAGGACGGAGCTTGGTGTTCCTGGTATCACTGATAATATTATTGAAATTAACACTGTACTTAATATTAGAATGTTAAAAAATTAACCAGACAATGTCAATACTAATCTTAAAATGTCTGGAATTAAATAAATTTAGGTTTAAATTGGTCATAAAAACTTGGAGTTATATATTAAGTTTTATAAGCTGCCAGAACTATATTGCTGAAGACAACAAGAGCAGTTTTCCCCCTCCAGGGAAGCTGTGTTTATTTAGTATGACATACCTGCAACACCATCCCACATGCAAAGGCAACTGTTCAAAAAAGACATTTATTTTTTTTTTTTTTTACAAAAAACAGTTTCACAGGCAAAGAGCTATTATCCTACCTTGGCTTATTTAAAAACCTAGTCCTAAAGTATACAACCATTCCCTATGGTACGACCCACAATAGTAGGGTACCTACTTACTGCTAGATGAACTGGGGCAGCAGGTGTAAGGAAACATGCCCAACGTTTCCACCTATGTCGGAGATCGAACCACGGACACTTGTATGTGAAATAAGTGCGCTGCCAACCGATCCACGAGGCACCCTAGCTAAACTGTTAATAATAATTTATCACAAGTTATATATACTGGTGGATCTAAGCAGGAGTCTACTAGCAGGGCTGCATCTGTTCTTGTTGCCACCTCCCTACTTAAGAACGATGGCAACTATGTTGAGTTAGGCATTAGAATGACAAACTGAATTGTTTGCCATCCTAATGACACTAATATTGATTTATGGTCGTGAGCTTGACTCTTTAATTATTACTGATTTTGTCATCATCGAGAAGGTCAATAGACTCGCATTATGACATGCTCATTGGAGAAGCCAGACACGAACACTCGAAAATCGGAGAAAAAATGTGTGTACATTTTTTATGAATTCCGTCACACGCTGAATTACTTCTTGTGATGAAGTTGATAGATAAGCTAAAGAAAGTACCGCGAAGGAAAATGTTGAACATAACTTTGGTGTATGTATCTAGCAATAATATTAGAAGAGAAGTAAATAATGAAACGGAATGCTATAGGAATGCAGTTAGAAGCCCGAGTAGATCTATAACCCACTATGATAACATGAACGTAGGTAAGTACGTTCATGGAGCAACTTGCAATGTGAAGAGACTGATGACTGATGTTGTAGTAGCTAGGTTTAGGCTTGGTTACATGTACTGATTGTGTTGTAGTAGCCAGGCTTGGCTACAAGTACTTCTAGTAGTTTGGCAGTCACTCAGATGATGATCAAACTAAATGCAAAGTATGTGGTCAGTTTTATGGCCACTTTCTTGAACAGTGTGTGTGCTTAATTTTCCACTTTCTGATGTATATATAATACAATAACCTATGTGATATAAACCAAACCAAGGGTGGGGTTTGAACCCGCGGTCAGAGAGTCTCAAAACTCCAGACCGTCGCGTTAGCCACTGGGCCAGCTAGCTTCAATAAGATTCGTCCAACTAGGTATACAGTGGACCCCCGCATAGCGAACTTAATCCGTGCAAGAGGGCTGGTCGTTATGCGAAATGTTCGCTATGCGAATTAATTTTCCCCATAAGAAATAATGGAAATAAAATTAATCCGTGCAAGACACCCAAAAGTATGAAAAAAAATTTTTTTACCACAAAAAAATGTTAATTTTAGTACACACAAACTGAAAAAGGCATGCACAATTACATGACACTTACTTTTATTGAAGATCTGGTGATGATTGATGGGATGGGAGGAGGGGAGAGAGAGTGTTAGTGTTTAGAAGGGGAATCCCCTTCCATTAGGACTTGAGGTAGCAAGTCCTTTTCTGGGGTTACTTCCCTTCTTCTTTTAATGCCACTAGGACCAGCTTCAGAGTCACTGGACTTCTTTCGCACAACATATCTGTCCATAGTGGCCTGTACCTCTCGTTCCTTTATGACTTTCCTAAAGTGTTTCACAACAGTGTCATTGTAATAGTCACCAGCACGGCTTGCAATAGCTGTGTGAGGGTGATTTTCATCAAAAAAGGTTTGCACTTCAAGCCATTTTGCACACATTTCCTTAATCTTTGAAGTAGGCAATTCCTTCAATTTCTCTCTCCCCTCCTCTGAACCAGTTTCCCCAGGTCTGGCATCTTGCTCTTGAAGTTGATCTATCAGCTCATCAGTGGTTAGTTCTTCATTGTCCTCCTCCACCAACTCTTCCACATCCTCCCCACTAACCTCCAACCCCAAGGACTTCCCCAATTCCACAATTGATTCCTCAACTGGTATACTACTCCTCTCAGGGTTAGCCTCAATCCCTTCAAAATCCCTTTTGTCTACACATTCTGGCCCCAGTTTCTTCCAAGCAGAGTTCAAGGTTCTCTTAGTCACTCCCTCCCAAGCCTTACCTATAAGGTTTACACAACTGAGGATATTAAAGTGATCCTTCCAAAACTCTTTTAGAGTCAATCCAGTGTCTGTGGTCACTTCAAAGCACTTTTGAAACAGTGCTTTTGTGTACAGTTTCTTGAAGTTGGAAATGACCTGCTGGTCCATGGGCTGCAGGAGAGGAGTGGTATTAGGAGGCAAAAACTTCACCTTAATGAAGCTCATGTCCCCATAAAGTCGCTCTGCCACGTCTGTAGGATGACCAGGGGCATTGTCTAACACCAGGAGGCACTTAAGGTCTAATTTCTTTTCAGTTAGGTAATCTTTCACATTGGGGGCAAATGCATGGTGTAACCAGTTATAGAAAAATTCCCTAGTGACCCATGCCTTACTGTTTGCCCTCCACAGCACACACAAATTATCCTTGAGGACATTCTTTTGCCTGAACGCTCTGGGAGTTTCAGAGTGATACACTAATAAAGGCTTAACTTTGCAATCACCAGTAGCATTGGCACACATGAGAAGAGTAAGCCTGTCTTTCATAGGCTTATGTCCTGGGAGTGCCTTTTCCTCCTGAGTAATGTAGGTCCTGCTTGGCATTTTCTTCCAGAACCCACTTGTGGTATGTTTCTATGTACTCCTTGTTCATGCACATATTTTTCAGTTAACTGGCAGCCTCACCATGCAAATTCACTCACATCATCACTAGTTGCAGGCATTTTTTTAATTAAATCGTCATGCAACTTCCTAGCCTTTTCACATATGATCGCTTGAGAGACGTAGCTGTTTTTCATTTATCCACACCAATAAGAGTCTCTCAACATCTTCCATCACTTGCGATCAACAGCTTCCTTGATTGCCGTTTTCTTGCCCACAATTACCAGGTCGGTGATACGTACTCCACTTTCATACTTATCAATGATTTCTTTCTTAATTTCAATGGGTATTCTTACCCTTTGAGGTGTAGGGTTGGCACTAGAAGCTTTCTTGGGGCCCATGGTCACTTATTTTCCACAAACAGCACCGAAAACACTGTAATAATACGAAATATTCCGAGTGTATGCTTGAATGTTACCGCGGAGGCTAGCTGGTAAACAATGGGACGGGCGGCACATGTGAGGCTAGCTGAGGGCCCACATTGGACGCGTCTCGAACGAAGTTCGCTGAGCGGGTTCTACTATGCGGGGCAAAATCGTGAGTCACCTATGTGAGCAATATGATTTCGTGAGTCACCTATGTGATATGTTACGGTATCATAATGAAGATAAGATACCAGGCAAATTAAGCAAATACTTATTCTAAACTTGTTTGCAACATGTAAGTAAATTGTAGATGTATCTAAAAGTACTCGAATTAACTTTTTTTTTTTCGAGGAGCCTCGTTTCTAGATCTGTGTATCCATATGCTCTACCGTCCACATGATGGCTATGTGGCGCACAATATGCTCTACCGTCCACATGATGCTATGTGGTGCACAATAAACCAGCCGCTTCGATGGCAAAATCTAAAATATAATTTAAAGTGAAACGAAAAAGACAGATTCTGGTTGACAAAGTTTAATGAAGATGTATACAGGTTGACAGTATGGCAGCTGTGAAGTGGATGAGTGATGGAACTGGGTCAGAAGCCACTCTACTCACCCGGCAACACTTGCAGCAACTGGAGCAGCGAGTAGCCCAGGCCAGAGAGGCCCAGGAGCTAGCAGCTCGAAGACACAGGTCAGTCTTTCAACTACACACACACTCTAACCTACTGAGGACACAAGAACCAAATTAATATTAAATCATACTGTAGACTCTGATGACTGTGTTCTGATTCCTCACCTGCTGGTGGAAACGATGCTTAAAAACGGAGAGCTACTGTACATACAAGTGTGATAAATGAAGAAAAATGTTCGTGATAAATTTAAGCTTGAAAATATTCATAAGCATATTCTACGCTATGCTATCCTCTTCAAGAGGGGCTCCTTGGCGTGGTGAAGAGGCTTTTGGTCTGAGGAATTAGACCTGTTGGTCTCCTTCCTCAGACCGAACCTAATTACCCCCCAATGCCCCCTTTCCCTATCCCATCCTCCCCTTTTTCCTTTCCTCCTCCTCCTCCCCACTCCTCCCTTTTGCCCTTCCTCTTTTTGGCCTTTGGGATTTTTCCCACAGGCACACTAGTTCATAGGTAGGGGGAAGGGTACTGGGGTCCATCCCATTCCGTTGAGGTTCTTGTGGTGGCGTAGTTTGCCATGGGATCTGGATTGCCTGGG
Source organism: Cherax quadricarinatus (assembly GCF_038502225.1). NCBI lineage: Eukaryota > Metazoa > Arthropoda > Malacostraca > Decapoda > Parastacidae > Cherax > Cherax quadricarinatus. The sequence continues at coordinate 15,740,066 of NC_091297.1, read as the reverse complement.
GATGTCCCGATCCCTCTCCGGTATCCCGGAGGGTGGCTTTGGGTGTCTTTTGGGCAACAGGTGTATCTCTGGAAGTCACCTTTCGGATTCCGGGGGTGGTATGCTTTGTGGCGGATATCCGGCCGCCCTCTCTTTTTCCACCGAGGTAGCTCGGCAGATGTGAGGTTGCTATCCCAGATTGCTGGTTTACTGGCATGAAGGGTAGGGTATGGTACGGGTTCCATGCTGCATCTGCGCTACTTGCAGTGCTGAGGTCCTCTTGGGCATGGAGGGAGATTTCTGACCCTTTCATTCCTCCTAGGAACTATCCCTCCCCGGTCCTCCCCACTAACCCCGGGCCCCTTATTGTTACCGCACCCTGTTCTGACCTCGCCTCGTCTTTTGGTCACTCTTTGGACACTCCTAAGGCCCCTGTACCTCTTGCTGGTGCTGTTTCCTCACCCGCTTCAGGTACAGGGGCTTCCACTGACTCTTTCGATTTGTCTGACCTCCGCTCTCCTTTGACTATGCTTCCGGCCTCTCCCTCTATGGTTCAACGATTTTCGAATCGCCAGCCTGTCTCACGTCGGACCGACTCTGGTCCCACTTCTAAACGCCAACGACAATCTCCTGACGATGTTACTTCATTACCTTACCATTCTACTCGGAAAAGACCGACACGACACGTCATGCACCCCCTCTCTACGCTCAGTTTCGGACCACACAATGGACTAAATTCTTTACTTTACGACCGACTTCTTCTACTGCCTATCTTTCTGACCATAGTATGTATTGGCAAAGCGCTCCTATGCCACTTTGGTAGAGATATTTCCTTTCATGCTCTTAAGAGTGGTACGCGCATCATCACAGTCCAGAATTCTACCCAAGCTCATGATCTTTCTCTTCTTTCACATATCGATACTATTCCTATCACTATCGAAAAACATCATTCCCTCATTTCTTGTAGTGGTACTGTTATTCTGCCCCATACCATAGTCCAACAGAATTTCCAGACATGTGGCAATGACATTCTTGAACAGCTGGAACTCCAAGATCTCCCAGTTCTCAAGGTAGACACTTATGTTCTTCCCGCCTGCGGGCGAAGACGATACCCTTGCAATGTGGCTCGTTTAACTTTTGACAGCCGTGAACTCCCATCCTCTGTTTATGTAACAGGACATTGGTTACAAGTTTGGAAGGTGATTCCTACACTGCAACAGTGTAGAAATTGCTGGCGATTTGGCCACTCAGCAAAATATTGCAGCTCTATAGCCGAATGCCCAGTCTGTGGTGCCGATGACCATTCTAATACATCTTGCAGTCGACCTCCCTCTTGCCTTAATTGTCATGAGGTTCACCCTTCGTACTCGCCGTTGCCAGGTCTACTTAAATGAGCGGGAAATTCGTTGCCTCAAATAGGCAGAAGATCTCCCTTATGCTATGGCAGTTTCTCATCTCCGCCTCCAAGGGAGACTACCCTGTGTTTCTTATTCTCGTGTTTCAAAACGTCTCCCCACTTCTGGGGTCCCATCTTCTGCAGCCTCCTCTGCGGTTGCCAGTCCCATAGTCACTCCTGTATCTAATTCTTTTGCTGTCCTGGGCTCAAACGTCCCTACTTCAACACCTCAGTCTGTCCTCACTTCTTTGTGTTCTCCCTCACAAACCCCGGTATCGACAAGACCTCGTACGACACCTCCTCCCAATCGTCCCTCTACTTCTCAGAGGTCCAACAAATCTCCTTAACCCCTCCTTCCCTTCATCCACCTCCACATTTTACCTTCCCAGTCTCTGTACCTAGGTCTTCCCCTTTCACTGGCTCCGTTACAAGTGTGGAGGTTCATCCTCCTCCTCGTACTGTGCCTTCCTCCCCTGTCCCCTCCCAAGTTTCTTCCTTTTCTGCCACCTCCCGGGTTTCTGCCTCTTCTGTCCCCTCCCATACTTCTCCAGTTCCCTCCACCCTTTCGCCTCCCCCCCACCTTGGTACAGTCCATTACAGCTCCGATCTTTACTCAAACTCCTCCTCCTTCCATCTCCAATATTGTCTCCCATACGACGTCTCTGAACTCCAAAACACTTGAAGCAATCTCTGAATATATTGCAGAGACCAAACCATCAGTGGACACTGATCCACCCTCTGTTCCTTCTCTTTCCTCTTCTCCATCTGCGAAACTCCTTTCTTCACAACGCACCGTTCCTTCGCTACATGAACTTTTTCCTTTGCCACCGCATGTGGACTTTTCTAACCCTTCTAGTCCATACGTACCCTTACCTGTGGATTTCAGGTATCTTTATAGTTGCCAGTCATGGCCTATTTACAGTGGAATATTTGCGGCCTCAGGGGTAATCGGGGTGAGCCTCAGATGTTGCTCTCCCAGTTTTCCCCTGTTGGTGTTTGCTTACAGGAACCAAAATTACGCTCTGCCATTATCTATCCCATCTCAGGCTATAATTTATTGTATTCTTCAGATCCTTTTCCTGATGGGGCCTTTAATGAAAGTGCCCTTCTTCTACGCACTGATATTCCGTACCATCAGCTATTTGTTCTTACTTCGCTGCATTACACAGCAGCCTGTATCCACTTGCATAGGTGGTATACACTCTGTTCTTTGTATCTCTCTCCTTCTCGGGCATTATCTATCCCAGATATTGCCTTTCTTGTTTCGTCATTACCGCCACCACTTCTGTTACTTGGCGATTTTAATGCCCATCATTTCCTCTGGGGGTGTCTCACTGTGATTCCCATGGCATTCAGTTAGAGGCTTTTCTTGCTAACTACCCCCTCCATGTTTTAAATACAGGTACTCACACCCATTTTGATCCTCGGACTCATACTCTCTCTGGCATCGATCTCTCAGTCTGCTCTTCCTCCGCCGCATTAGACTTCACCTGGTCTGTTCTCCCGGATTTACATGACAGCGATCATTTCCCAATCATTCTTACTTCCCCTTCATATTCACCACCTCTTCATAACCCACGCTGGCAATTTGATCAGGCAAATTGGAACCTTTACTCACAACTAACTGTTTTTAGTGAGGTTCCTTCTTCGTCCTCCATTGATGAGCTTTTACACCTCTTCTCGTCCTCCGTTTTAACCGCAGCTTCTCATTCTATACCCCAAACTTCGGGCAGGCATTCTCAAAAATGCGTGCCTTGGTGGTCTCCTGCTTGTGCTCGTGCAGTACATTTGAAATGCGCTGCGTGGGGCAGGTACCAGTACAATAGAACCACGGAGAGACTTCTTGATTTTAAGCAGAAGCGTGCGATCGCTCGCCGTGTCATCCGTGACGTTAAACGCACTTTCTAGCAAGATTATGTCTCCACCATCACCTCTGCTTCCTCTATGAGTGCCGTCTGGAAAAAAGTATGAAAACTGAGCGGTAAATATTCTCCTGACCCGGCTCCTGTTCTGCGGGTTGCCAGTGTTGATATAGCAAACCCACTAGATGTTGCCAATGAAATTGGCAATCATTTGGTCCGTATTTCTCAGGGGCTCCATCTATGCCCCTCGTTTCTTTCCTCAAAGTCTGCCAGAGAGTTAGCACCCTTGGACTTTTCTTCTCTCAGAGAAGAACAGTATAATGTGCCTTTTACACTTCAGGAACTAGAGGCAACACTCTCAGCTTGCTGATCATCGGCAGCTGGGCCCGACGACATTCATATTCGTATGCTACAACATTTACATCAGTCAGCCCTTGCAGTCCTATTACGCCTTTTCAATCTTATTTCTTCACAAGGAGTTCTTCCACAGCTGTGGAAACCTGCCATTGTTCTCCCTTTCTGCAAACCGGGTACTACGGGACATGAAGCCTCCCACTATCGTTCCATTGCTCTTACCAGTGCAGTTTGCAAAGTGATGGAACGCCTGGTAAATAGACGATTAGTGTGGTATTTAGAGACACAAAACAGTCTCTCCACTCGTCAATATGGCTTTCGTAAGAACCGTTCTACCATAGACCCCTTACTACGCTTGGATATGTATGTTCGTAATGCCTTTGCAAATAACTACTCAGTTATTGCCATATTTTTTGACCTTGAGAAGGCATATGACACAACTTGGAGGTATAATATTTTGGCCCAAGCCCACTCCTTAGGCCTTCGAGGCAATCTACCATCCTTCCTTAAGAACTTTTTAACTAACAGACATTTCCGTGTTCGGGTTAATAATGTGCTCTCCCCGGACTTCATCCAAGCTGAAGGTGTCCCCCAGGGATGTGTTCTGAGCACAACACTTTTTCTCCTTGCTATAAATGATTTGGCCTCTAGTCTTCCATCCAATATTTGGTCATCACTCTATGTTGATGATTTTGCTATTACCTGTGCAGGCGCTGACTGTTACCTCATTACAGTTTCTCTCCAGCATGCGGTCAACCGTGTTTCCAATTGGGCCACCACACATGGGTTTAAATTTTCCAGTACCAAAACTCACCAAATTACTTTCACTAGATGCTCTGTCATCTCCGATCATCCTTTATACCTCTATGGCACCCGTATCCCTGAACGTGATACAGTCAGGTTTCTAGGCCTCCTCTTTGACCGTAGGTTATCCTGGAAACCTCACATTACCTCTTTGAAGACAACTTGTCACAGCCGGCTGAACCTTCTTAAAACCCTTGCTCATCTTTCATGGGGAGCTGATCGTCGAACTCTCCTTCGCCTACATTCCACCCTCATTTTATCGAAACTTGATTATGGTGACCAGATCTATTCAGCTGACTCTCCTGCTACTCTATCTAGCCTCAACCCTATTCATCACCAAGGATTACGTTTATGCCTTGGTGCTTTTCGCTCTTCCCCTGTTGAGAGCCTCTATGCAGAAGCGAACGTTCCATCCTTATCCGATCGCCGTGATGCCCATTGCCTTCGCTACTATGTACACTCTCATGATCTCCGCAATCCTTCCATTTATAGAATGGTCACTGATATTAGTAGACATTCTTTATTTGTTCGCCGCCCCTGTTTGCTCCGTCCCTTCTCTCTTTGCCTACATTCGCTCTTGTCTTCTCTTCAATTTCCACCTTTCTATGTTCATGTAGCATCTCACTTTTCCCTACCCCCCTGGGAAATTCCAGCTGTTCGAGTCTGTTCTTTCTCACTCCCTTGCTCGAAAGCCCAACGGTCTACGGTAGCTCCCACTCTCTTTTTCTTGACACTTCCACTCTCATTCTCATGCCATTGCAGTGTACACAGATGGCTCTAAGTCTTCTGACGGCATAGGATTCGCAGCAGTGTTTCCGGACAGCGTCATACGAGGGCATTTACTATCTTTGGCTAGTATCTTTACCGCTGAATTGTATGCCATTCTTGCAGCACTTATCCGTATTGCAGCTATGCCTGTGTCATCATTTGTGGTTGTCTCAGACTCCCTTAGTGCTTTACAAGCTATACAGAAATTTGATACACCTCACCCCTTAGTCCTCCGTATCCAACTTTGGCTAAGCCACATATCTACCAAGCATAAAGATATTGTTTTTTGTTGGGTCCCTGGTCAGGTTGACGTACAGGGCAATGAACAGGCAGACACTGCTGCGCGGTCAGCAGTACATGACCTACCAGTTTCATATAGAGGTGTTCCATTTATGGACTATTTTACTGCAATAGCTACCCACCTTCACACCCGTTGGCAACAACGTTGGTTTACTCTGCTCGGTAACAAACTTAATCTATTAAACCGAGTATAGGTTACTGGCCGTCTTCTTGTCACCAGTGTCGAGGTTGAGAGACTCTCCAGTCTTCGCATTGGCCATACTCGTCTTACTCATGGATATCTCATGGAGAGGCGCCCTGCTCCTCTCTGTGAGAATTGTCAGGTTCCATTATCGGTCAGCCACATTCTGTTAGACTACCCACTTTATCAACGAGCACGCAGAATTTACCTCCAACGTCGTCTTTGCTCCGCTGCTGTCTCTTTACCTTCCCTTCTCGCTGATGGACCCACCTTTCATCTGGACTCTCTCATTGACTTTTTGACAACAACTGACTTACTTCACAAACTCTGATGATACCTTCAGCCCTTTCTACCTCGATCTCTTGCTACCCTCTACCCTGCACTATCCCCTGCCCCGCTGTTTTCTGTAACATACTGATCGCCCCTCCCCCCTTCTGCCGCCCAATACCCTCGCTTCCTTTCCTACCCTGCAGCGCTGTATAGCTCTTGTGGCTTAGCGCTTCTTTTTTTATTATAATAATAATAATACGCTATGCTACATGCTTAATAATTTTTTACAAGCTTAACTAATTAGCCAATTAATATGGTAATGTATATATACATATTCCTTGTAACAGGGAGGGTCGAGCAGAGAGGCGGGCTCTCACACAACAAGTCGAACAACTCAAGATGGAACTCAACAGTTTGCAACACACTTACCAGGTACCGCATTACGTCTAGATTATAAGATTCAAATGTAGATCCGTGTCCATATAATAGTTGATGAAGTAAGGCGACTCACTCTCCGAACAGTAGTGACATGGGTAGACAGAGGCCAGGACACAGGCTGCGGTATTGTAATATTCGTCAGGAGGGAGGACAAGTGTCTCCTGAACGGGTTTAATCATATTGATGACTCGTTTAAGATTAACAGTTGGATGCAGTATATAGGCAACCACGACTTCAATATTTTTTTTTTTGTTATTTAAAAAATATTTTTGAATCCAGTGAGAATTTTTATTCGATTCCCACAATTATCTCGACTTGTTGAGTGTTGAACCACAGCTCCTGGTCTTCTTCTCGAGGATGGTGGAGCTCAACATGAGTTATATTCTGTAACTCCATTTCACTGGAGCTCTTTTTCTAGTTCGAGTGAAAAGTAAAACAGAATATAACTCATGTTTAGCTCCACCATCACTCGAGAAGACCGGGAGCTGTGGTTCAACACCCAAGAAGTCGAGATGATTATGGAAATCAAATAAAAAATCTTAATGAGTTTAAAAATATTTTTTTAAATAGCAAAAAAAAAAATAATATTAAAGTCGTGGTTGTCTGTATATTGCATCTTATTGTTAATCTTAAACGAGTCATCAATATGACTAAGACCGTCCAGGAGACAACGTCTTGTTTTCAGTTAATAACCGTTGTTTCCAGTGTCTTCTGAAAAGGAATTTCTTAATACAGGGTGAGCCAAAAGTAGGCTTACAGTTGTTTCACTATTTGTTCACGTTTTCGCTTTAATTTATCCAAACCATAATTCCAAACCAGTATTCCAATACTAAAGCAGTATCGTAGGTGTGAAAATACCGAGCAGGTGCAGGAGGTAAGTGTATACCTACTAAGTGAAAGCATACTTTTGGCCCACTCTGTATATAAGTTAATAACTCTAGAACAAATCATCTTCATTTGTTACTTTTGTGTCATAATGTAGTTTTTGTCACTGCATTTTACTCTCATTTTTTTAATCCACAGCATGACGTGTTGGCCTACTCCATATAAAATCATTCTTGATAATGTCAATAAAAACTAACTTACAGGATATTATATAAAAAGAACTTATACAGCCCTCACTTATTTTTAATCAATAATATAGTTCATGACCAAAAAACAACGTAATAAGCATCCACTTCCCACTGAAGGTGACTAAGGAGTGTAAGTTTGGGTTGGGAGCCGAGGCAGACATGGGCGTCGTGCAGGATAAGTTGGGTACCAGTCTTGAGCTGCGCTGGACGGGCAAGGTGGCCAGCCAGATGACTCGCCATGATAACACCATGTCACAGCTCCAGGTAACATTCCCGAGTATTATACGTATGTAACTATATTAGCTCTGTATGAATATGTAGTATGTCTTAGCTACTGTAATTAGTGATATTGTCTCAATAAAAATTTCTTGTGCCGTAAATGCATGTACCTGGAGAAGGTTTGGGGAGTTGACGCCCCCGCGGCTCGGTCTGAGACCAGGCCTCGTGGTGGATCAGGGTCTGATCATCCAGGCTGTTATTACTGGTCGCACGCAAACTGACGTACGAACCACAGCCCGGCTTGTCAGGTACTGACTGTAGGTGCCTGGCCAGTGCCTTCTTGAAGACAATTATTGTAGTTTTTTTATGTGATGCAGCATTGAGATAATTGTATGTCCAGCAAACTTAATTCTTATATTCCCAAATTTTGCAAAGAAAAGTTCATCGTTTTGTGTATGTAAGGGACAGGTAAAGTATGTATCAATTACAGGCAGATATTACTGGAAGAAGAAAAGAGGTGCAAGCACTGCAGAAGGAAGAAGCAGCTCTGGCCGCACACATCCTGGCACTGCGTCAGGAGAAGGAGCACTTACTGTATCACCTCTCACATACACCGACACAACCTACACCCACAGTATGTAGACTTTTGCCTTGTTTTACTTAAAACTGAAGATTTTCTACGCATGTCTGGCAAGAGTATACATACACACAAACATATATGTTTCGGTTCATGCATTTACTAATTTTTTTCATAAATTGATTTTTAGGTACATCAAAAGAAAGGTGTAAGCAAGTCGACAGGAAGGCCAAAAGTGATAGGCTCCCCCGAGGAGCTACAGCAGCTGAGAATGACCGTCACGAGGCAAGACAACACCATCGCAGCTCTCAGGTGACTGTCTTTTATTTTGAATTAACCAATGCATTGTTTATAATATACCTTACATGAGAAATAAAAAAAATAATGGAATTAGAGATTTTTTATATTAGGACAGTGTATTTTTTTTTTTTTTTTTTTTGCTCTTAATCTCAAAAGTTATGGAAAACTGGAGGAGATAATAACTAGAACAGAGTATACTACTGACTCCGGCCATACAATAGAGCGGAAAAATAATGTAAGGGACCTGGGAGTAGTAATGTCTGAGGATCTCACTTTCAAGGATCACAACAGTGCCACGATCGCACGTGCAAAGAAAATGATAGGATGGATAATGAGAACTTTCAAAACGAGAGATGCCAAGCCCATGATGATCCTTTTCAAATCACTTGTTCTCTCTAGGCTGGAATACTGCTGTACATTAACATCTCCATACAAAGCAGGTGAAATCGCAGATCTAGAGAGTGTACAGAGATCCTTTACTGCACGTATAAGTTCTGTCAAGCACCTTAACTACTGGGAACGCTTGGAAGCACTTGACTTGTACTCGTTGGAACGCAGGAGGGAGAGATATATCATAATCTACACTTGGAAAATCTTGGAAGGAATGGTCCCAAATCTGCACACAGAAATCACTCCCTACGAAAGTAAAAGACTGGGCAGGGGATGCAAAATGCCGCCAATAAAAAGTAGGGGCGCCATTGGTACACTAAGAGAAAACACCATAAGTGTCCGGGGCCCAAAACTGTTCAACAGCCTCCCATCAAGCATTAGGGGAATTGCCAATAAACCCCTGGCTGCCTTCAAGAGAGAGCTGGACAGATACCTAAAGTTAGTGCCGGATCAGCCGGGCTGTGGCTCGTACGTCGGACTGCGTGCGGCCAGCAGTAACAGCCTAGTTGATCAGGCCCTGATCCATCGGGAGGCCTGGTCATGGACCGGGCCGCGGGGGCGTTGATCCCCGGAATAACCTCCAGGTAACCTCCAGGTAACCCTAGCCTGGGCCTCCTAACAGGTTAAAAAAAAAAATCTTGAAATTTAGAGTACTGCGCTGATCTGGACTAACAAAATTATAAAATCATGATCGAACTATATTAAGTAAAAGTATAATTTTTATCCACAAACTCTTTAACAGGCAGTGTTATGATATTTTTATCCAACAAGTTAAGGAAGATTCACAGTCCGGTGTCACGTATTAGGAGTGGAAGTATAAAAATATGATAGGTCGGTTGGTTAATGGGGCTTCAAGTCAATCAACTACATGAAGGTCATTAAGACTTCGTATTACCAATTCGCCACCTGTCAATAATGCTTTAATCCCTAAATCACGGATCATGTATAGACTGAGCATGTACAGACTGACAGACATACACCGTTCTCACTGTGTATATAACCTGTGTCAAGAATGATGTTTTCTCTTTCAGGCAGGAAATAAATGCCCTTCGCAGCAAGACGGGTTGTGTGATCCTTCCAGGACAGCAGCCTCAGCTTCCAGCCCAGCTGTGCACGTCCAGCCCTCCAACCACACAGCGACCTTGGTCACAAGACTCTCACTCACACAGAGACCTCGACTCAACTGAAACAAAGCTATCAGACAAAACATCTCATCCTCTGCCTGAGCCAGAGTTTACTGAGGCTACAGATGATGAACATGGGGTTACGGAGGGTGGTGTTGACGTTGAGAGTATCGTAGAGATATGTGATGAGGACAGTGATACCAGTATGTTATCAGATGTATCTGATACTTAAAGGTGTTCAAGTTTTGTAAGACATCGTCAAATTCAAAAGTTTAATTTATAGTACAGTTTCCCTACCTTTTGTATATTTACCAGTATATATAAATCATCCGGCTATAACGATCTACCGATTAACCGAGGAAAAATTAAATGCCAGTTATGATGCTAGAGGGAGAGAGGTTCGTTTAATGATTTGCAAGGACGATTATTGCAACATTCTTTTCACTGACTTTGAACGTTAAGCTGCGCTAAGTTGGGGCAAATTCACTTTTCCTAGTGAGGAAGATATTATGAAATACATAAGTTGCTCTGCCAACTATCAGGACATCCTATACATGACACAGACTACATGAGCGATGCAACTGAAGAGCTCCCTAATTCCTTCTCATTCCTATAGTCAGTCAACAAAATGCAGTTTGCCTAATATCTCTATCTTTCTGCTTGTGTAAAATATTTGAGAGGATGGTACTGAATAATAATGACATATAGATGACTCGTGTACAGACCACAGTACAGGTGGAATTTAAACCCATGGTGAGTCGTAAACCTCAGGGCAGGATGCATTGACCTGTAGTTTTACGATTCCTTCGCTGTGGGATTCTAACCCCACCCGTAGTACCGTGGTTCGTTTGCAATCGTGTTATTACGATTTCGTGAGTCCTATACAGAGATTGAAGCACACATCAACAACTGACCTTCCACCCATCAAGCTGAAATGTTTGATATATTCCTTGCACTCAAGTGGGTTCATGTATTTAAAACTGACACGTTCATTGCAATTGATTCTTTATCGTCTGTAAATATTCCTAACTCAGTGAGTGTCAGTTTTAACATGGTCGCGTCAGAAGCCAGACAGGTATTGTAAAATTGTAGACAGAGAAAACAAGGTACACCTTTTTGTGAATTCCCCTCACATACTGACCTATAAGTACATGGTAGTTTGAGAATAATACAAAAAAAACTTTGCCTGAATTTCATTAACCTGAGACAAGGTACATGTATTATCATACACATCACAGCCATGGAGGTTCATAAACTCAAGTCGTCATAAACCAAAGTTAGTGTCAGTAAATAAACAGAAGGATGAGTGGGGGGGAGAGACTAGGGCCACAGCTGACCCTGAGGGGGAGAGAGTAGGGCCACAGCTGACCCTGAGGGGGAGAGACTAGGGCCACAGCTGACCCTGAGGGGGAGAGACTAGGGCCACAGCTGACCCTGAGGGGGAGAGAGTAGGGTCACAGCTGACCCTGAGGGGGAGAGACTAGGGCCACAGCTGACCCTGAGGGGGAGAGAGTAGGGTCACAGCTGACCCTGAGGGGGAGAGACTAGGGCCACAGCTGACCCTGAGGGGGAGAGAGTAGGGTCACAGCTGACCCTGAGGGGGAGAGACTAGGGCCACAGCTGACCCTGAGGGGGAGAGAGTAGGGTCACAGCTGACCCTGAGGGGGAGAGACTAGGGCCACAGCTGACCCTGAGGGGGAGAGAGTAGGGTCACAGCTGACCCTGAGGGGGAGAGACTAGGGCCACAGCTGACCCTGAGGGGGAGAGAGTAGGGTCACAGCTGACCCTGAGGGGGAGAGACTAGGGCCACAGCTGACCCTGAGGGGGAGAGAGTAGGGTCACAGCTGACCCTGATGGGGAGAGAGTAGGGTCACAGCTGACCCTGAGGGGGAGAGACTAGGGCCACAGCTGACCCTGAGGGGGAGAGAGTAGGGTCACAGCTGACCCTGAGGGGGAGAGAGTAGGGTCACAGCTGACCCTGAGGGGGAGAGACTAGGGCCACAGCTGACCCTGAGGGGTAGAGACTAGGGCCACAGTTGACCCTGAGGGGGAGAGAGTAGGGTCACAGCTGACCCTGAGGGGGAGAGAGTAGGGTCACAGCTGACCCTGAGGGGGAGAGAGTAGGGTCACAGCTGACCCTGAGGGGAAGAGACTAGGGCCACAGCTGACCCTGAGGGGTAGAGACTAGGGCCACAGTTGACCCTGAGGGGGAGAGAGTAGGGTCACAGCTGATGCTGAGGATGACAGGGTCACAGCTAACGCTGAGGGAGAGACAGTAGGGTCACAGCTGATGCTGAGGGAGAGACAGGGTCACAGCTGATGCTGAGGGAGAGAGAGGGTCACAGCTAACGCTGAGGGAGAGAGAGGGTCACAGATGACTCGGAGAGACAGGGTCACAGCTGACGCTGAGGGAGACAGTAGGGTCACAGCTGACGCTGAGGGAGAGACAGTAAGGTCGCAGCTGACGCTGAGGGAGACACAGTAGGGTCACAGCTGACGCTGAGGGACAGTAGGGTCACAGCTGATGCTGAGGGACACAGGGTCACAGCTGATGCTGAGGGACACGGGGTCACAGCTGATGCTGAGGGAGACAGGGTCACAGCTGAAGGAGAGATAGGGTCACAGCTAACGCTGAGGGAGAGACAGGGCCACAGCTGATGCTGAGAGAGAGTAGGGTCACAACTGACGCTGAGGAACAGTAGGGTCACAGCTGACGCTGAGGGAGAGACAGTAGTATCACAGCTGACGCTGAGGGACAGTAGGGTCACAGCTGACGCTGAAAGAGACAGTAGGGTCACAGCTGACGCTGAGGGAGAGACAGGGTCACAGCTGATGCTGAGGGAGAGAGGGTCACGGATGATGCTGAGGGAGACAGGGTCACAGCTAACGCTGAGGGAGAGACAGTAGGGTCACAGCTGGCGCCGAGGGAGAGACAGTAATGTCACAGCTGACGCTGAGGGAGACAGTAGGGTCACAGCTGACGCTGAGGGAGAGATAGGGTCACAGCTGACGCTGAGGGAGACAGTAGGGTCACAGCTGACGCTGAGGGACAGTAGGGTCACAGCTGATGCTGAGGGACGCAGGATCACAGCTGATGCTGAGGGACACAGGGTCACAGCTGATGCTGAGGGACACAGGGTCACAGCTGATGCTGAGGGAGACAGGGTCACAGCTGAAGGAGAGATAGGGTCACAGCTGACGCTGAGGGAGAGACAGTGCCACAGCTGATGCTGAAAGAGAGACAGTAGGGTCACAGCTGACGCTGAGGGACAGTAGGGTCACAGCTGACGCTAAGGGAGAGACAGGGCCACAGCTGACGCTGAGACAGTAGGGTCAAAGCTGACGCTGAAAGAGACAGTATGGTCACAGCTGACGCTGAGACAGGGTCACAGCTGACGCTTAGTAGGGTCGCAGCTGACGCTGAGGGAGAGACAGTAGGGTCACAGCTGACGCTGAGGAAGAGACAGGGCCACAGCTGACGCTGAAAGACAGTAGGGTCACAGCTGACGCTGAAAGACACAGTAGGGTCACAGCTGACGCTGAGGGAGAGACAGGGTCACAGCTGACGCTGAGGGAGAGACAGTAGAGTCACAGCTGACGCTGAGGGTGAGACAGTTGGGTCACAGCTGACGATGAGGGACAGTAGGGTCACAGCTGATGCTGAGGGAGACAGGGTCACAGCTGAAGGAGAGATAGGGTCACAGCTGACGCTGAGGGATAGACAGGGCCACAGCTGATGCTGAAAGAGAGACAGTAGGGTCACAGCTGACGCTGAAAGAGACAGTAGGGTCACAGCTGACGCTGAGGGAGAGACAGTAGGGTCACAGCTGACGCTGAGGGAGAGACAGTAGGGTCACAGCTGACGCTGAGGGACAGTAGGGTCACAGCTGACGCTGAGGGAGAGACAGTAGGGTCACAGCTGACGCTGAGGGAGAGACAGTAGGGTCACAGCTGACGCTGAAGGAGAGACAGGGCCACAGCTGACGCTGAGAGACAGTAGGGTCACAGCTGACGCTGAAAGAGACAGTAGGGTCACAGCTGACGCTGAGGGAGAGACAGGGTCACAGCTGACGCTGAGAGAGAGACAGTAGAGTCACAGCTGACGCTTAGGGCGAGACAGTTGGGTCACAGCTGACGCTGAGGGACAGTAGGGTCACAGCTGACGCTGAGGGAGAGACAGGGCCACAGCTGACGCCGAAAGAGAGACAGTAGGGTCACAGCTGACGCTGAGGGAGAGACAGTAGGGTCACAGCCGACGTTGAGGGAGAGACAGTAGGGTCACAGCTGACGCTGAGGGACAGTAGGGTCACAGCTGACGCTGAGGGAGAGACGGCCACAGCTGACGCTGAAAGAGAGACAGTAGGGTCACAGGTGACGCTGAAAGAGACTTTAGGGTCACAGCTGACGCTGAAAGAGACAGTAGGGTCACAGCTGACGCTGAGGGAGAGACAGGGTCACAGCTGACGCTGAGGGAGAGACAGTAGGGTCACAGCTGACGCTGAGGGAGAGACAGTAGGGTCACAGCTGACGCTGAGGGAGAGACAGTAGGGTCACAGCTGACGCTGAGGGACAGTAGGGTCACAGCTGACGCTGAGGGAGAGACAGGGCCACAGCTGACGCCGAAAGAGAGACAGTAGGGTCACAGCTGACGCTGAGGGAGAGACAGTAGGGTCACAGCCGACGTTGAGGGAGAGACAGTAGGGTCACAGCTGACGCTGAGGGACAGTAGGGTCACAGCTGACGCTGAGGGAGAGACGGCCACAGCTGACGCTGAAAGAGAGACAGTAGGGTCACAGGTGACGCTGAAAGAGACTTTAGGGTCACAGCTGACGCTGAAAGAGACAGTAGGGTCACAGCTGACGCTGAGGGAGAGACAGGGTCACAGCTGACGCTGAGGGAGAGACAGTAGGGTCACAGCTGACGCTGAGGGAGAGACAGTAGGGTCACAGCTGACGCTGAGGGAGAGACAGTAGGGTCACAGCTGACGCTGAGGGAGAGACAGTAGGGTCACAGCTGACGCAGAATATCATATGTACTGTCTGTGAAATCTTTCTATTATATGTCTCTTACGTTTCTTTTTTATATTCCTATACATACATAATGCTATGCATATAAGTGGCTTTGGCATGCTGCTCTTACCTGTATTTTTTGTACCTCTGTTTGTATGCTAAATTTCTAAATAAATAAATAAATAAATAAATAAATATAAATAAGAATGAACGGGGGTTAGAACCCTGGTGGTGTTATGCAGCAGGTACAACACTACCACTGCCTAGTAACTTGCCAGGTAGCGTTTACCTGGAGTTTACCTGGAGAGAGTTCCGGGGGTCAACGCCCCCGCGGCCCGGTCTGAGACCAGGCCTCCTGGTGGATCAGAGCCTGATCAACTAGGCTGTTGCTGCTGGCTGCACGCAAACCAACATACGAGCCACAGCCCGGCTGATCCGGAACTGACTTTAGGTGCTTGTCCAGTGCCAGCTTGAAGACTGCCAGGGGTCTGTTGGTAATCCCCCTTATGTGTGCTGGGAGGCAGTTGAACAGTCTCGGGCCCCTGACACTTATTGTATGGTCTCTTAACGTGCTAGTGACACCCCTGCTTTTCATTGGGGGGATGGTGCATCGTCTGCCAAGTCTTTTGCTTTCGTAGTGGGTGATTTTCGTGTGCAAGTTCGGTACTAGTCCCTCTAGGATTTTCCAGGTGTATATAATCATGTATCTCTCCCTCCTGCGTTCCAGGGAATACAGGTTTAGGAACCTCAAGCGCTCCCAATAATTGAGGTGTTTTATCTCCGTTATGCGCGCCGTGAAAGTTCTCTGTACATTTTCTAGGTCGGCAATTTCACCTGCCTTGAAAGGTGCTGTTAGTGTGCAGCAATATTCCAGCCTAGATAGAACAAGTGACCTGAAGAGTGTCATCATGGGCTTGGCCTCCCTAGTTTTGAAGGTTCTCATTATCCATCCTGTCATTTTTCTAGCAGATGCGATTGATACAATGTTATGGTCCTTGAAGGTGAGATCCTCCGACATGATCACTCCCAGGTCTTTGACGTTGGTGTTTCGCTCTATTTTGTGGCCAGAATCTGTTTTGTACTCTGATGAAGATTTAATTTCCTCATGTTTACCCTATCTGAGTAATTGAAATTTCTCTTCGTTGAACTTCATATTGTTTTCTGCAGCCCACTGAAAGATTTGGTTGATGTCTGCCTGGAGCTTTGCAGTGTCTGCAATGGAAGACACTGTCATGCAGATTCGGGTGTCATCTGCAAAGGAAGACACGGTGCTGTGGCTGACATCCTTGTCTATGTCGGATATAAGGATGAGGAACAAGATGGGAGCGAGTACTGTGCCTTGTGGAACAGAGCTTTTCACCGTAGCTGCCTCGGACTTTACTCTGTTGACGACTACTCTCTGTGTTCTGTTAGTGAGGAAATTATAGATCCATCGACCGACTTTTCCTGTTATTCCTTTAGCACGCATTTTGTGCGCTATTACGCCATGGTCACACTTGTCGAAGGCTTTTGCAAAGTCTGTATATATTACATCTGCATTCTTTTTGTCTTCTAGTGCATTTAGGACCTTGTCGTAGTGGTCCAATAGTTGAGACAGACAGGAGCGACCTGTTCTAAACCCATGTTGCCCTGGGTTGTGTAACTGATGGGTTTCTAGATGCGTGGTGATCTTGCTTCTTAGGACCCTTTCAAAGATTTTTATGATATGGGATGTTAGTGCTATTGGTCTGTAGTTCTTTGCTGTTGCTTTACTGCCCCCTTTGTGGAGTGGGGCTATGTCTGTTGTTTTTAGTAACTGTGGGACGACCCCCGTGTCCATGCTCCCTCTCCATAGGATGGAAAAGGCTCGTGATAGGGGCTTCTTGCAGTTCTTGATGAACACAGAGTTCCATGAGTCTGGCCCTGGGGCAGAGTGCATGGGCATGTCATTTATCGCCTGTTCGAAGTCATTTGGCGTCAGGATAACATCGGATAGGCTTGTGTTAATCAAATTTTGTGGCTCTCTCATAAAAAATTCATTTTGATCTTCGACTCTCAGTCTGGTTAGCGGCTTGCTAAAAACTGAGTCATATTGGGACTTGAGTAGCTCACTCATTTCCTTGTTGTCATCTGTGTAGGACCCATCTTGTTTAAGTAGGGGCCCAGTACTGGACGTTGTTCTCGATTTTGATTTGGCATAGGAGAAGAAATACTTTGGGTTTCTTTCGATTTCATTTATGGCTTTTAGTTCTTCCCGCGATTCCTGACTCCTAAAGGATTCTTTTAGCTTAAGTTCGATGCTTGCTATTTCTCTGACCAGTGTCTCCCTACGCATTTCAGATATATTGACCTCTTTTAGCCGCTCTGTTATTCTTTTCCGTCGCCTGTAAAGGGAGCGCCTGTCTCTTTCTGTTTTACATCTACTCCTCCTTTTTCTTAGAGGAATAAGCCTTGTGCATACATCGAGTGCTACCGAGTTAATCTGTTCTAGGCATAAGTTGGGGTCTGTGTTGCTTAGTATATCTTCCCAGCTTATATCGGTTAGGACTTGGTTTACTTGGTCCCACTTTATGTTTTTGTTATTGAAGTTGAATTTGGTGAATGCTCCCTCGTGACTAATCTCATTTTGTCGGTCTGGGGCTCCGCGCATACATGACTGAACCTCAATTATGTTGTGATCTGAGTATATTGTTTTTGATATGGTGATATTTCTTATCAGATCATCATTGTTAGTGAAGATGAGGTCTAGTGTATTCTCCAGTCTAGTAGGCTCTATTATTTGCTGGTTTAAATTGAATTTTGTGCAGAGATTTAAAAGCTCGCGTGAGTGTGAGTTTTCATCAGAGCTGCCTCCTGGTGTTATTACTGCAACAATATTATTTGCTATATTCCTCCATTTTAGGTGCCTTAAGTTGAAATCCCCCAGGAGCAAGATGTTGGGTGCAGGAGCTGGAAGGTTTTCCAGACAGTGGTCAATTTTTAACAGCTGTTCCTGGAATTGCTGGGATGTTGCATCCGGAGGCTTGTAGACTATCACAATGACTAGGTTTTGGTTCTCGACCTTTACTGCTAAAACTTCCACTACATCATTTGAGGCATTTAGCAGTTCTGTGCAAACAAGTGACTCTGCAATGTACAGGCCAACCCCCCCCTTCTGCCTGTTCACTCTGTCACATCTGTATAGGTTGTAACCTGGGATCCATATTTCGTTGTCTAAGTGATCCTTTATGTGGGTCTCAGTGAAAGCCGCGAACATTGCCTTTGCCTCTGCAAGCAGTCCACGGATGAAAGGTATTTTGTTGTTTGTTGCTGGCTTTAGACCCTGTATATTTGCAAAGAAGAATGTTATCGGACTGGTGGTATTGTTGGTACTGGGGGGGGATTTTTTTTCCGGCATTAGTATCTGTATCTGTTGGTTTGGAGTGGAGGCCATCGACTGTGGTTCCACTCCAGGAATGACTGGATTTGGTGTACGATTTCTGCCATTTCCTGCCAGTTTTTTTTCCTTCCTGGCACTAAAAAACCTCTCCCTCTTGAGTGGCTGTGGCTACCCAGGTTTTCCCATGGCCTGGATGTTTTGTATCTTTTTGTCCCCTTTAGATGGTATGCCTGGCAATTTAAGTTATAGCACAGTCTTTCCTGTACTGAAGAGGTGCACAGTTCAGGGTGAAAAAGCTTACAGGAAGGGAGTTTGCATTTTCCTGTTGTCATATGGGCATGGCATTTCCTAGGGTGGTCATAGTTGCACGTCCCATCTGTTTTTCCAGATTTCCCATGCCAGCAGATACCGAGTGCATAGTATGTGCACAGGCTTGGTTTCCGTTTGCCTTGGGTTTCTGTGACTGTATTCCCTGTTGGTGCATGTTTCCCTGTCTTACTTCTATCCTCCCTAGCACCAACAATGGAGCTCCCACCATTTGTTTTTGGTAATATATCCTCACTATTGCTAGTGGAGTCCTCTTGTTTGCTATTTCCTGCGGTATTTCTAGTTTGCAATATTGGTTTTATCTTATCTTTGACTACACTTGTTTCCCTACTATGGCTCCTGTCCCCTATGCGGTCATTCATATGTATTCCTTCCTGCATATAGTTCCCGACTACCTGGACAAAATCTCCAGCTTCACCATTACTGTCTCCCAGGACAGCATCTCCAGCTTCCCCATTACTGTCTCCCAGGACAGCATCTCCAGCTTCACCATTACTGTCTCCCAGGACAGCACCTCCAGCTTCACCATTACTGTCTCCCAGGACAGCACCTCCAGCTTCCCCATTACTGTCTCCCAGGACAGCACTATCAGCCCCCCATTTACTGACTACCAGGACATCATCTCCAGCCTTACAGTTTCTGACTACATGGCCAGTATCAAGGGCAGTACCATTCAGCCCGGACTTTTTATGTTCCCATCTGTTGTAGAAAGCTTCCAGGTTTTCTATGAAAGCAGCTTTGATGTTGACCTCTTTTAATACCCTTGTGATTTTAGTCCACAGATTTATCTCATTTGGGCATACCCAAAAACACTTCCCTGTTTTAATACTGCTTGTAGCTAGTTCTTGGATATCTGCACAAGGGGCGTGACACCAATTTCCACAGAAATGACAATTTATGCATGTGGAAGCCCGTTTGTTTGACTGACCACAGACTACACACAGCTTCATAATGATTTGAATGGTTTATTTACTGCAATTCTACTAGCAACCTCTTGAATATTCTATTAATAACCTGCTAGGTGGTGCACAACGAAACCGTTTGAAACCAGTCCAGGGTTCGGACCAGTCAAGGGTTCGGACCAGTCAAGGGTTCGGACCAGTCAAGGGTTCGGACCAGTCTATCTGATCTGATCAGTGGGTCACTTATTTAAACCATACTGGTCGGTGATTTGAGCTAACACATGAAGGATCTACTGGAAATTATCTACCCGAGTAATATGTGATTTGATTGATACAAAAGTATAACTTGCGTGTTGAAGAGCCGGTGACTGCTGGCACTCCTACAATGACGAACGGTCGAGCCTCCACCTTTGTTTATCAATCGCTGTATCTAGCTTCTCTATTTTTTTTTTTCCGTCTCCACCACAATAAATGCTATATTATCACTATAGTTGACTGGTGCAAATTTTGGAGGAAGGGCGCTTTTTCTGTAGTAATAATTGCTTCTCGTTGTGTATATTGCGACCGCTGGTAACTACAGGTTATATGAAATTCACAGTAGCGTACGTGAAGGTGAAGTACACGGCCGTTGACCAGTTTCTTTATTCTAGTATTGGGGTTCACAGCGGACAGTGTGAGGTGCCGAAGCCAGTCCGGGAGAGCTGTTAATTATCTGGAAGACCGCAGGTCGTAGAGGGAGAGGCATGGCCGGGTACGTCTTCCTTGAGGCCTGCCCTCTGGTCGGGACATAGGGAACTAGGCCCACAACAACACGCTCCAAGGGAGGGACTATGAGAACTAGCAAATAAGTTTACCGTTTACATCACTTCGTGCCGTCTCGACACGATACCACAAGAGGGCAAAAGGAAACAAAATTAATCCCTGCAGGACTGGCTTTGTCTTTCCCCAAAATTTACACAATTCTAGCAGGCCTCAAAAACTCTCACATAAGTGGGAGAGAAAACAGTGTGCTCAATCAGCGTAGTGAAGGATGCAGCCAGGAGACGTCAGCATTGGAACCTAAATCTTCTTATGTATAGGTTATTCACAGGACTTATATTCAGTACAATCGCAAACAGGTTACAAGATCTGCAACAAGTTGTAAGATCAGCAACAGACGGGTAGATATAATAGAAAGGTATATGTATATATATATATATATATATATATATATATATATATATATATATATATATATATATATATATATATATATATATATATATATATATATATATTTATATATATATATATATATATATATATATGCAATAAGATCACAGTAAACAGGTGATTTCAGAATATGCAAAACAACCACTCTGAAAGAATAGATAAATTCCAAGCGCTTTCGTGACTACTCACATTATCAAGGAACTATGAAAGTAAAGCATCCAAGGAAGGTATATAAGGGGTCTGGCCAACACCTCACTATCAGATCCCACAACCGTTAAACACCTGACGCGCGCCGGCCCAACTGGACAGGTCCTTTTCACAACCACCAACAAACTATTCTACCCAAGAAAATTTTTAAAATTATTATTTGTCCAGTGTATTATTAAATTCTTCCCAAATTCTATTAATTATAAATGGATCTAATTTATATAAACCAAAGGAAATATTCATATTATTTTCAAAACTGCTTTTTATGAAACAAGATTCAATTATATTCCTGTCGACCATGGACTTGCTTGATACTACTTTCTCAACTTTTTGAAAATCAATTGGATGGTTAAAATCTCTTACATGAATAAATAGAGCATTGGAATCTTGTCCAGTTCTAATGCTATATTTATGTTGTTTTAATCTTAGTTCGAGATTTTTACCAGTTTGACCGTAATAAACTTCATCGCAAATTTTACAAGGAATCTTATAGACACATCCATCAGCATTTTTGGGGGAATTCTTTATTAAAAGTTTTTTTACTGTATCAAGATTTTTGAATACAACTTTAATATTAAAAGTCTTAAGAAGAGAAGGCATATCAACCAAGTTTTCATGGTAAGGGAGAACCAACATATTTTTAGTTGAATAAGGCTGGTTGTCCCTTTTTGGATTGTAAAAAGTGTTTCTAGCAACTTTAAAAGATTTATCAATTACATTTCTTGGGTATTTTAAATCATTACCTATTTCATAAATTTTGGATATTTCCTCATCTATGAACTCTGGACTACAAATTCGTAAAGCTCTCAAAAACATTGATTGTTGGTTCTCCCTTACCATGAAAACTTGGTTGATATGCCTTCTCTTCTTAAGACTTTTAATATTAAAGTTGTATTCAAAAATCTTGATACAGTAAAAAAAAATTTGATAAAGAATTCCCCCCAAAATGCTGATGGATGTGTCTATAAGATTCCTTGCAAAATTTGCGAAAAAAGTTTATTACGGTCAAACTGGTAAAAATCTCGAACTAAGATTAAAACAACATAAATATAGCATTAAAAGTGGACAAGAATCCAATGCTCTATTTATTCATGTAAGAGATTTTAACCATCCAATTGATTTTCAAAAAGTTGAGAAAGTTGTATCAAGCAAGTCCATGGTCGACAGGAATATAATTGAATCTTGTTTCATAAAAAGCAGTTTTGACAATAATATGAATATTTCCTTTGGTTTATATAAATTAGATCCATTTATAATTAATAAAATTTGGGAAGAATTTAATAATACACTGGACAAATAATAATTTTAAAAATTTTCTTGGGTAGAATAGTTTTTTGGTGGTTGTGCAAAGGACCTATCCAGTTGGGTCGGCGCACGTCAGGTGTTTAACCGTTGTGGGATCTGATAGTGAGGTGTTGGCCAGACCCCTTATATACCTTCCTTGGATGCTTTACTTTCATAGTTCCTTGATAATGTGAGTAGTCACGAAAGCGCTTGGAATTTCTCTATTCTTTCAGAGTGGTTGTTTTGCATATATATATATATATATATATATATATATATATATATATATATATATATATATATATATATATATATATATATATATATTATAATAGATGGGGAAATTCTCTTAGTTGCAAGGTGGGAAGACGCCAGCGTCAGCCATACTATTGTAGGGTAATGGTGTTTGCTAGTAACCCACACTCCCCTCTCCATTCATTCCCTCCATTTAAGGGTAAGGGGAGGGAGGAGCCTCCAAGGTGTACAGAAAGCAAGTTACAGAATAATTTAGAAAAGTGATTGTCATCCCAAACCGTATGCAATCACTATCAACTTTTCTAGTGCCAGGATGGAATCATGTTACCTAAGTGATTACTACTCCAGGACGCTCATGTTTTATGTAAGCCTATATTAATATGAGTCAAATGTGCTCGTTGCCACACTGCGTTCGTCAGCGATTGTTCCAGAAAATATCAGATTATCTACAACGATCCCTTGCATATTTACTTGCCCCTATCATATTTACCTGCCCCTATCATATTTACCTGCCCCTATCATATTTACTTGCCCCTATCATATTTACTTGCCCCTATCATATTTACTTGCCCCTATCATATTTACCTGCCCCTATCATATTTACTTGCCCCTATCATATTTACCTGCCCCTATCATATTTACTTGCCCCTATCATATTTACCTGCCCCTATCATATTTACTTGCCCCTATCATATTTACTTGCCCCTATCATATTTACTTGCCCCTATCATATTTACTTGCCCCAAACATATTTACTTGCCCCTATCATATTTACCTGCCCCTATCATATTTACCTGCCCCTATCATATTTACCTGCCCCTATCATATTTACTTGCCCCTATCATATTTACTTTTTCCCTATCATATTTACTTGCCCCTATCATATTTACTTGCCCCTATCATATTTACTTGCCCCTGACATATTTACTTGCCCCTAACATATTTACTTGCCCCTATCATATTTACCTGCCCCTATCATATTTACCTGCCCCTATCATATTTACCTGCCCCTATCATATTTACTTGCCCCTATCATATTTACTTGCCCCTCTCATATTTACTTGCCCCTATCATATTTACTTGCCCCTATCATATTTACTTGCCCCTATCATATTTACTTGCCCCTATCATATTTACCTGCCCCTATCATATTTACCTGCCCCTATCATATTTACTTGCCCCTATCATATTTACTTGCCCCTATCATATTTACCTGCCCCTATCATATTTACTTGCCCCTATCATATTTACCTGCCCCTATCATATTTACTTGCCCCTCTCATATTTACTTGCCCCTATCATATTTACTTGCCCCTATCATATTTACTTGCCCCTATCATATTTACTTGCCCCTATCATATTTACTTGCCCCTATCATATTTACTTGCCCCTATCATATTTACCACACTGCTCCATGCAGAGGATTGTTAACCCATCCTAAGTATTGTAATAGTAACTATATCCCTGTGTTCCTAGATATGCTTAGGAACCTAAATATCTCCTGTTGTTAGGAATAGCTTCAGTTATCTTGGGCAACTCTCACATGCTGCTATATATGACATTTACTAAGTGTGATAGTTACAGTCACCTTAAACTATGTATTTCGAGATATTCTTAGTCTGAATGTCTCCTATCACTATGACCCCGCTTACGATAAGACACTACACCTAACTCTCTTAGGTTATCCTAGGTAACTCGCATATTTGACCACAGACGCGACAAGTCATTGTGCCTGATTTCTTGGGTTATCCTAGGAAACTCACATATATATGTATGATAGCTGCAATCACCTACACTTGTGTACCCATACCCGTATGCAGGACTTGAACAGGCTTACAACTACTGGCTACCTATTACAGTATAACCTCAAAACGGTACCAGAAAATCTGAGAAGTAACAGGGGGATATTCTCACTACCAATTCAAAGGGATGCTATACTTTCGAAATTCCCCGTGTACGGCGATACAAGTGGCTACATATATCAGAGCTCTCAAGAACATTGTCAGGACAGCCAAAAAGAAATCTGAGAGTGATTCCTTCACCGTTAGGAGACGAGTTTTGTCCATTCCTGAGGCACTGCTCAGCACTGGGCGATTTTCCTGCATGACCCTTGTGGATTTAGCGAGTAGTTACGATTACAATATAATTGGGGAATTTTTTCCACGATCGGTATGTCCCAGTGGGACTGCTTGCGATTACTGATCTACTTCAAGAATCTACAAGGTTGTTCCAGTGCTTAGCTACTTCCATGAACTTTGTTTCGTAAGCTCCTAAGCACCTCTCAAGTGTTTAGGAACAATCTCATTAACTAGAACACTGGATGCAATGCACGAAGAAAGAAACGCAGGTAATGCCACCTGCGTTTTCTTGCGCACCCCGTATATCTCCCAGTCTCACTGGAAATGTTGCTTGATCCCATTGGATCAAGACTCGATACCTTCATAAAGATAAATTTCAGGAATGTGTCATATTCATTAATTGTTGGGCTGTCGAAGGAGGGAGTACTCCTCAAGAAATAGGTTAGTCTGGGCAGAGTTAAAACTCTTGCGAGGAGATATAGGGCATCATGGGCGTCCAGATCACTTACTCTCTCCTTCATCTTCTTCAGCGGTGTTCCCATCATGATGCTCTTGGAGAGGGTGGTAGTTGAAGCTTCAGGGAGAATTGCTCGCACAGCTGTAATTATTTTCTGGTTTTATTAAGAAGATTTAACACTTCGAAGAGTTGAGGATGAGTCTCAAGCTTCTCCCTGTGATTTCACTAGTCAAAGGTCCTTTATCAAGGATTCTTCCGTACCTGCCAGAGTGCCGTTATCCAGATACCAGATATTTAGTTCGATGTGCAAGCTAGATGCGAGTTCTCTGACCAGTATACAGAAGAGGAATGGAGCGAGTGGATCACCCTGCTGAACCCCCTCTGACGAGGTGATTTCATGCTCGCCAAATAAGAGAACTTATTTTTTGTTGTAGTTAGCTGAAATAAAGGGTAAAAGACTAAGGAACTGCTGTCGAATGGCTGCCAAGATCATGTCACTTGTCACCAAGTTATAAGCATTCCTGAAGTCTAGTTTGACTACGGCCTTGTCTTCTGGTAAGTCCAGATGTAGGCCCTTGCTGCATGACCTGCCGCTTCACTGACTTGAGAGACCCCAAAGCTCAATTGGCTTGCCTGGAGCAAGCTGGTGGCTTCTCCGCCAATGTTTCTCACTGCTGCTTTGGCAACGAGACGGCGAAGAGTGTTACGAACAGCGATGGGTTTGATTCTCCCATCCTTTTTCGAAACATATAATGAGGCTCCGAAAAAAAAAATTTATTTATTCAGGAACCCGCCCCGCCAGGCAGTTGTTGATAAAGGTTAGTAACTTAGAACGGAGAACTGATGCAGCTGTGCCGAACACTAGATTTACCATCTCTCTTGATGTGCTGTGGTCGTATTCCAGTGTTATCCTCTGCAGATCGTGTTAAAAATGTCACAATCGCTTTATTAATCAGTTAACAGTCCAGTGATGGGTTGTTGTTGGTGACACTAGTCTCCCTGAGTGGGTGCTTGTCTCGCAATAATAATAATAAGAAGAAGAAGAAGAAGAAGAATCTTTATTTCTACAAGTACATGTACAAGGTATACAGACTTAGCTGACATCGATGACATATTACTACATAAAAAGCCCCTTTGTTATGCAGAACATTTCGGGCAAATTAGGTCAATTTTGTACCAGGATGAGACCCACACCAGTCGACTAGCACCCAGGTACCTATTTTACTAATAAGTGAACATGAACATCAGGTATCTTAATGAAACACGTCCTAATGTTTCCACCCGTACCGGGGATCGACCTCCGGACCTCAGTGTGAGAGCTGAGTGCGATAGCGATCCAGCTACAGAACACCTAGTGCTAGAATTGTGGCCTCATCTCTTGGAGCAACTGTGTCGTCACATGTGATTGCTCTGATTGATCCCACTGTGATGTCTTTTTCAGTGATGAGGGTATCAAGCGAGTTAGGTAAAGAAAAAATTGGTAACACATTGGAGGGAGGGAGTATGGAAGAAGTGAATGTTTTCAGTTATCTGAGAGTTGACTTGTCAGCGGATGGGTTTATGAAGGATGAAGTTAACCATAAAACTGATGAAGGAAAAAAAGGTGAGTAGTGCACTGAGGTATCTGTGGAGACAAAAAACGTTATCCATGGAGGCAAAGAAGGGAATGTACGAGAGTATAGTGGTACCAACACTCTTATATGGGTGTGAAGCTTGGGTTGTAAATGCTGCAGCAAAGAGGAAGCTGGAGGTAGTGGATTTGTAATATTTAAGGGCAATGTGTGGTGTAAATATTATGCAAAGAATTCGTAGTGTGGAAATTAGCAGTGGGTGTGGAGTTACAAAAAGTATTATTCAGAGGACTGAACAGGGGATGTTGAGTTGGTTTGGTCATTTAGAGATGATGGAGCAAAATAGAATGACTTGGAGGGTGCATAAATCTGTAGTAGGGGAGAGGGAGGGTAGGGGTCGTCTAGGAAAGGATGGAGGAAGGGGCTAAAAGAGGTTTGGTGTTCAAGGGACCTGGACCTGCTGCAGGCATGTGTGAGCGTGTTAGATAGGAGTGAATGAAGACGAATGATTTTTGGGACTGGACGAGTTGTTGGAGTGTGAAGAGGGTAATATTTTGTTAAGGGATTCAGGGAAACCGGTTAACTGGACTTGAGTCATGGCTGTGGAAAGTATAATGCTTGCATTTTAAAGGGGGGGGGGAGTCGGGATATTGGCTGTTTGGAGTGACATCCAAACCGTCATATCTGGGCGCATCTGCAAAGACAGTGATTATGTGTAAATGATGGTGAAAGTGTTTCTTTTTTTGTTTTTGGACACCCTACTTCGATGGGAGGTGGCCGGCGTGTTGAATATATATATATATATATATATATATATATATATATATATATATATATATATATATATATATATATATATATATATATATATATATATATATATATATATATATATATTATTATTATTATTATTATTATCACACTGGCCGATTCCCACCAAGGCAGGGTGGCCCGAAAAAGAAAAACTTTCACCATCATTCACTCCATCACTGTCTTGCCAGAAGGGTGCTTTACACTACAGTTTTTAAACTGCAACATTAACACCCCTCCTTCAGAGTGCAGGCACTGTACTTCCCATCTCCAGGACTCAAGTCCGGCCTGCCGGTTTCCCTGAACCCCTTCATAAATGTTACTTTGCTCACACTCCAACAGCACGTCAAGTATTAAAAACCATTTGTCTCCATTCACTCCTATCAAACACGCTCACGCATGCCTGCTGGAAGTCCAAGCCCCTCGCACACAAAACCTCCTTTACCCCCTCCCTCCAACCCTTCCTAGGCCGACCCCTACCCCGCCTTCCTTCCACTACAGACTGATACACTCTTGAAGTCATTCTGTTTCGCTCCATTCTCTCTACATGTCCGAACCACCTCAACAACCCTTCCTCAGCCCTCTGGACAACAGTTTTGGTAATCCCGCACCTCCTCCTAACTTCCAAACTACGAATTCTCTGCATTATATTCACACCACACATTGCCCTCAGACATGACATCTCCACTGCCTCCAGCCTTCTCCTCGCTGCAACATTCATCACCCATGCTTCACACCCATATAAGAGTGTTGGTAAAATTATACTCTCATACATTCCCCTCTTTGCCTCCAAGGACAAAGTTCTTTGTCTCCACAGACTCCTAAGTGCACCGCTCACCCTTTTCCCCTCATCAATTCTATGATTCAGCTCATCCTTCATAGACCCATCCGCTGACACGTCCACTCCCAAATATCTGAATACATTCACCTCCTCCATACTCTCTCCCTCCAATCTGATATCCAATCTTTCATCACCTAATCTTTTTGTTATCCTCATAACCTTACTCTTTCCTGTATTCACCTTTAATTTTCTTCTTTTGCACACCCTACATATATATATATACATACATACATACTATACTGCAACCGACCAGTGATCGAACCTATGACATTTATCCAGCCTTCCGGAACACTAGAGAATAAAGGCGTCGAGAAATTTGCCTAGTGTCCCGGTAGGCTGCGAAAATGTCACGGGTTCGATCCCCGGTGAGCTGCAGTATTGACCACTTTGTTCTGTGGATACATTACATGTGGATACATTACATGTGGATACATTACATGTGGATACATTACATGTGGATACATTACATGTGGATACATTACATGTGGATACATTACATGTGGATACATTACATGTGGATACATTACATGTGGATACATTACATGTGGATACATTACATGTGGATACATTAAACACACATTTTTTTTTTCAACAAAAGTAGTTGAAAATCTTTTAGAAATTTGCGACCAACAAAATTAAGACAAAGTTAGGTACGTATGTCATTAATGTATAAAATATACTTAAATACTAGTCTATTTTATCATTTATTACCATAAAATATACACAAATCTATTATAAAAAGTTAAAATTTATCAAAATTTACACACATACTAAATACACTTCCTTAGGTTATCAACTTCCACTTCTCTCTTATTCGCTGATGTCATTCTTCTTGAACCTCATCTACCTCTTACTCTCACTGCATCTATGACTGAATAATTATCTGATATATCTGTTGTCCCTCTATGAACATACACATCCAGAAGCCAACCCATTAAAGTTATATTACGCCCTATAGCATATCTCGTGTTATAATATATTCTCTTTTTCTTAAAACATGTATCACCTATTACCAAACCTCTTTCTATACTAAGTTTAATTAAATGCGCCCCATTATCACTTACCCCTGGCACCCCAAACTTACCTATTATGCCCTCTACAAGTTTCTCCCACTTTAGCATTTAGTTCCCCACCACACTTACTCTCTCACTTAATCTCAGAATTAGTTCATCTCTAGCTTAATATCTCCTAAAATCTGCCTCCTCTACACTCCTCTGCTCTCCACGTACATTGGTACTTAGTATAATCCACTTTTCGCATCCGACCCTTATTTTAATCAAAATAATCCTTTAATTTATACATTTATATTTCCTCTCTTCCTTCCATAACCGATCATTTTACGTTACTGCTATTCCTTCCTTAGCTCTAATTTTCTCAGATACACTTGAGTTAATCCCATTTACTTCTTACAGCTGAAACTCTCCTGCATGTGGCCAGCAGTAACAGTCTGGTTAATCAGGCCTTGATCCAGGTTGTGGCTTGGTCATGAACTGGGCCGTAGGGACGTTGACCCCCGGAATGCCCTCCAGGTAGCTTCCAGGCAGGTAACCCCTTCAGCTTTGTTTCAGTTAGAGCTAGGACACCCAGCTTCTTTTCATTCATAACATTCACACATTCACATGTTCAAAAATCTCAGCTTTACAGTCATGCGCTGCATAACGACGTTTCGGTCAATGATAGACCGCATATATGGCAGTGGTGTAAACAAACCTACTGCGCTGCCAGTCGTTAAAAAAGTATAACACATGCAATTATATACGTACATAATAATTGATAATGGTAATAAACAACTATATTACTGGTTTATGTATTTACTATACTGTGCTTTTTATCGTTATTCTAGAGTCTACCGTTTGTGCTTACGTCTGCCGTGTTACACCAGCAGCAGCCTCATACCTCTCGGGTTTACCGAGAGGTTTTCATTATGAGAGAGGAATGTTCATGGTGCGTTATCTGCCTATAAGCAAACCAATGATGAAAAAAAACAATACAGCCTAAGTGTGGAGTAGGATATACCATCTAGGTTTGTGTGAGTATACTCTATGATGTTCACTCAACGACAAATCGTCTAACAACGCATTTCTCAGAACGTATCCTCGTCGTTAAGTGGAACATGACTATATTTTATTCCTTTTACGTTTATAAATTAATACTGGAGAAATGGTTACTAGCCTTTGCTCCCGATATTTCAGTCGCCTCTTATGACACGCATGTCTTACGGAAGAAGCAATCTTCGCTTCTCCTTGGAAGTGAAAAGGAATAAATAAGAACAAGAACTATTAAGAAAAATAGAAGAAAACTCAGTTATCTGTATTTACATATACGTTTACATGCATGTTTATTGTGACCTAAATGTAAGTAGAAGTATCAAGATGTACCCGTTATCTCCCATGTTTATGAGAAAGAAAAGACACCAGCAATATATATATATATATATATATATATATATATATATATATATATATATATATATATATATATATATATATATATATATATATATATATGTGTGTGTGTGTGTGTGTGTGTGTGTGTGTCGTGCCGAATAGGCAGAACTTGCGATCTTGGCTTAAATATCAACGTTCATCTTGCCATATAGGACAAGTGAAAATTTGTGTATGCAATAATTTCGCCAAAATCATTTTGAACCTAACGAAAAAAAATATATTTCAATGTGTTTGTTTAGTATTTAATTATTGTAAACAAATCTAAAATATATTTAGTTGGGTTAGGCTAAAATAAATTGCGCTTGTTATAATAAGGTTAGGTAAGTTTTCTAAGTTCCTTTTGGTGCAAAATTGTAAATTTTTACATGAACATTAATGAAAAAAATGCATCTTTAAACGTATAAGAGAAAATTTTAGAAAGAACTTAATTTTAAATGAGTTCTTGCTAAATGACCAGTTTTACATATTCGGCACGACATATATATATATATTATACACACACATTTATATATGTACATATGCTAGTGTTGTTGGAGGTGGCAGCACAAGGCCAGGGTTCCTGGTGTGGGTGCCGCACTGCGGGTCGTCCCACACCCTGGTATGGATCAAGCCTCACACGCTGCTGCCTCGCTCAGTCACTGGCATTCCACCATCTCAACACTAACTCTGTATCACACTGCGAGGGGTGGAAAAGGTAGCCTCTTTTGTCTCGTAATCTATATACACCTTGACGCGATATAGTGTTAGTAGGTACCTTGTTGCAAAATCTAATTACCTACTAGAGGTAGGTATACGAGTGCAAAAGAGTGCCAAACACTCCACGATCTTATTAGACCTTAAGAAAAACAGTATACTTGTTTTCTATTTCCCATAAGCTCAGTATAAGACATTGTGCATTGCATCTCCACTGAGTCAACAATATCACTTTCTATCTGAGAAATGAAATGAAACGAATATTATCCCTGTATTTTTCAATAATACGTCTGACACGGTGCTGAGGTGTGTTCCATGCTCAACACGAAAACCCTGTGAAGCAGTACATTGTTTTCTGATCTGTGCCCCACGTCACGGCTGTGTAGCCAAGTGTCCAATTTGCACCGTCACACAACTCGCTGCCTCCTCCCGTCAGCAGCTGACTATGTCTGCTGCTGACTCTTTCGACAATGTACTCTCAGCTTTGGGATTTGGACGGTGGCAGATTCCCTCCCTCCTAGTGACTATCCTTGGTAAGTGCAAACTTGTTCAATAAATTGCTTCTAGTAGCCAATGTATGTGACGTATCCACTCAGCAACCCCTAAGTTTTCGATTAGCTAGTCTCGTTGCTTCTAATAGCCGGAGTGTAGTGCGTACAACTAGCTAACAGCAAAGTTTTCTAGTGAATTGTCTTGTTTTTAGCTGTCATTCAGAAGAGTGGCTGTAAATAGCATGGGATAAATAAAATAAACAGAAATTAGCACAGCCTGCGAGTATTTGATTGTAGTCATGGGGAAGCACTACAGCCACATAGATCATACAGCGCTTGGGGAAGGAAGGCATTCAGGTTCAGTCCAAGGAACAGAAGAACAGGTCCAATTCCTTAGATCAAGAGCCCCTCACCATCGTCAAGGAACCTCCTTTCAGGGGGTTGCGCCAGTATTAACGAGTCGTTGTATATTGACGGAATGAAATATATAATGTACATTAGCGGAAGACAATGTATATAATGCCAATAAGGCGTATTGTACAATGTATGTATTGTACAATGAATTAACGGAATACAGTGAATACTATTCTAGCATTGATGGATAACAGTGAATAATGTATTAGTATTGATAAAACAATGTACAACCTGCTAGTGTTGATAGAGGACAATAAGTGATGCTGTAGTCAACCCCCCCCCCCTAACAAGAGTCTTTGACCCCGGTGACAGGTCAACTCTTCTAATAAGGAACTGGACCTGATCGCTCCTTCCTTCATTGGATCAAACCGAATTGCTCCCTATTTTTCTTAGGCTCTTTGTGACCCCCTACAGGTTTAACATTCCCTCCTCATGAATGTAATAATGATACTCATGTACCAGTATCGAGGGTCATGGTGTATAATTTACCAGTATTGATGGCGATTGTGGCAACGCAAGTGTTGTTATTCTACAGACTCGTCAGCTGAGCTGTGTCGTCTGAGAGGCTAGTTTATTGTGAGCCTCAACATTATCCTGTGAGCACAAATAAATGAGAGGATTAGAGGTCACAGTGGGTCTTCATCAGATTCTACTGGTCACAGTTGCATCTTTATAAATATAAGTCATTTCGTTTGACACAAATACCTCATACAGGAAAAATTCAGGTATTTTATTATCGGTAGATAAGACACATAGGCAACATTTAGGCAACTTTATACCATTTGAAAATCACTGTCACTCTATTTTATTATCACTAAAATCTTTGGCTATTATTGGGTTGCAGTCTCATCAAAGAACAGCTGGTGCAAAATGTGGATACATTCTCAAGATTTCAGATATCTTATCATTAACAATTAAATTATTTGCCATTTACTGTATGGTTTGCTCAGCGCTGTATAGCCCTTGTGGTTTAGCGCTTCTTTTCGATTATAATAATAATGTATAGTTTGTTTAGAGTCATCTCTAAATAGTTGGATGTTTGGACGCTCTTGAGATATAACGTTGCAGTTGGTTTAGAAAGACACGTAAGCAAACACTATAACATATTTATTAGAAAACGTTTCGGTCCTGGGACCTTGATCACTTCTAGAAGTGATCAAGGTCCCAGGACCGAAACGTTTTCTAATAAATATGTTATAGTGTTTGCTTACGTGTCTTTCTAAACCAACTTGTCGGTATTTATTACCAAGGTTTATACCAACGTTGCAGTGCATGGCATGGCTCGGTCCACACACTGAACGTTTCATATTATTGGCCTCTCCATACAAATTATATTAACATAAAGTCTTTTAGCCTACCCTTAGTTTAACAATGATAACACTGTATATTGCCCTTGTTACTTTCTCCACAGGCATGTTTTACTTGACACATTTCATTAAGACAGACACTGGATCACAGTTAATCCTTTTCAAACTTGTTTGCTAGTTTTTATTTTCTCACAAGGTATTTTTAAACGTCTGTTGAGAAGCCAAAATTATATTAAACATTATTTGCAAGTTAAGTTTTCATGTTCCCGGAGGCCTATGTGAGAAGAAATCAAATAAAGACCACTGAATCTAGATACTGACCACGGTAAACTTCTTTGAGATGAAATTGCTCAGGCTTCTAGAAACGAAAAATGTAGTTTTAATGAGAGATTTTTAACTTAAGCCAAATCAGTAGGAGCAGTTTGACAGCTAATCTAGTCTAGCGACTTTCTTGAAACAGTATAGGACTGCCTTTTAAAACGGTTTGTGTCAGAACCAATTTGAGGAAACAAGTTGCTGGACTTGGTTCTAGCAAACAAGAGTGCTCTGTCAGGTATTCTTGGTTAAGAGGATGAATAAAACACATGTGCAACAGTTGGGTATCTTATCGTTGAAACGTTTCTCCCACGCGGTAGGTTTCATCAGTCAAATACAGAAGAGAATGTATTGCAGACAGCAGGAATAGTGGCAAGGTAAAATGATGTAATCAGTTTATCATCCTTGGAGAAATAGTTTGAGGCGGTCAGTCCCTCAGCCTGGAGAAGAATTCAACTCTACGTTCTGGAAAGATGTGAAGCTGAACCATGAGAACGGAGTCTTAAATACTGTCGAAGGTGAGGTGGAAGATCTCGAAGACGTTGACGGGGACGGGATTCACTAGTAGAAGCAAGAAGACAAGAAATGAGGAGCACTGCAGAAAGCAGTGCTCTGGACCTGCCTAACATGGGCCTACTGGTCCATGTTAGGCGGGTTCAGAGAGACCTACCTAGTATGGGCCAGAGGAACCTGCCTAGCGTGGGCCAGTAGGCTTTCTGCAGTGCTCCTCAATTCTTGCCACTACTCCTGGCGTCTACAGTACATTCTCCTCTGTATTTGACTGATGAAGGCGACCACACAGGTGAAATATTTCAACAATAATGATACCAAACTGTTGCACATGTGACTTAATTATTAACATAAGTAGTTTAATGAGAGAGAGAGAGAGAGAGAGAGAGAGAGAGAGAGAGAGAGAGAGAGAGAGAGAGAGAGAGAGAGAGAGACAGACAGACAGACAGAGAGACAGAGACAGAGACAGACAGACAGACAGTGAGAGACAGACAAAGAGCGAGAGGGAGCACTCTCACTAGCAACAGCTTATACACCCATTCAAAGAACAAAATTCTCATATGTGTCAATCTTCTGAAAGCATGTGAAGAACTGAAGCTCCAGGGTGGACCTTAGTTACAAAATAGACTGGCCGAGTGGTTAGCACACAGGCCTGTGAGATTTAGGACTCACCTACCATGGGTTCAATCCCCACCTGTTCTGTAATTGTTTTAGTCAACTCTAGAGAGCACCTCCTCACCCTGACTGAATAACTTTTACAATTGGTAGATATCCTATATATGACTTAAGAAATCGTAATGACACGATTGCAAATAAACCATACCCCTTATTGTGGCTAGCTGGTCTAGTGGTTAGCGCGACGGGCTGGAGTTTTGAGACTCTATGACCGCGGGTTCAATCCCGGCCGGGGGTATGGTGTATATCCTATATATAAATGAGACCATTCACAGGAGCACTCAGCTCTGGTGTTCTAAGCTGATTATTGATAATATGCAGGATTGTGGTTACGTGTGGCGTACACTGTCCACACCACAACCATCATCACCATCTATCTGGCTCCCACACCAAAATATTCTCTGTATAAGTTGGTGTTGTCAGTAAACGTCTGCTGTAACTCATGAAGCAAAAAATTTGGAAAGAGGAATCTTCCTGCAGATTTTTTTTTTATATAAGTATTACTTTTTCGCTCTCAAAAATAGAGTATAATTTAAAAAATATTTTGGTGTTTAAATTTTATCAGAAATTTCGAATTTAACAAAAATTGTGTTATATTTTAAATTGTTTTGGCGAGTTGTAAATCTGCCATTATTAATTATTTTCTATCTATTTATTTGCTTTCATCACTCTCAATGAATATATTTGATTGCTTTTTATTGAAAAATTCGAAAAAAAGGTAAATTTTAAATTTAAAGCAAAAAAAGCAAGATGGTGCATTTTCAAACTCTTAAGAATAATAAGAGCAATAATCTATTTTTACTCTTGTGTACACATCTTCAATACTTTCCTGTCTTCAGTTTTCCTCTACACATATACCAATGTTGTTACATTAAAAAAAAAACGATTTTTTATTGCATATTCACTTCGAAGACTATCACCATGAAACTTGTAGCTTCTCATATTCCAGTTGTGTCACACTTCCACCAAAAGAAAAATACAAAGACAATTGAAGAGTGAATAAAGAAACAAGCGTAGTAGTGGACCTTCTTAATGGACCATCTTGACGAGTGTCAAGGTTCTCTTTCTTTATTTTCACATTTTAGCTCTGAAATAATGCAGAATTTTTTTCTCTTAGTGATGTAACCAAGAATTGTAAAAGTCCATCGTAGCTAGTCGATATAAAATAATTTTTCCTATTTACCACATAAAAAATATTATTAATATGAAGAAGAGTCGTATATTTGTACCTTCTGTCCCATTGTACAGTTAGAAATGTCCCATTGTAGTTAGAAATGTCCCATTGTACAGTTAGAAATGTCCCATTGTACAGTTAGAAATGTCCCATTGTACAGTTAGAAATGTCCCATTGTACAGTTAGAAATGTCCCATTGTACAGTTAGAAATGTCCTAGTGTACAGTTAGAAATGTCCCATTGTACAGTTAGAAATGTCCTAGTGTACAGTTAGAAATGTCCCATTGTACAGTTAGAAATGTCCTAGTGTACAGTTAGAAATGTCCCATTGTACAGTTAGAAATGTCCCAATGTACAGTTAGAAATGTCCCATTGTACAGTTAGAAATGTCCTAGTGTACAGTTAGAAATGTCCCATTGTACAGTTAGAAATGTCCTAGTGTACAGTTAGAAATGTCCCATTGTACAGTTAGAAATGTCCCAGTGTACAGTTAGAAATGTCCCAATGTACAGTTAGAAATGTCCCATTGTACAGTTAGAAATGTCCTAGTGTACAGTTAGAAATGTCCCATTGTACAGTTAGAAATGTCCTAGTGTACAGTTAGAAATGTCCCATTGTACAGTTAGAAATGTCCTAGTGTACAGTTAGAAATGTCCCATTGTACAGTTAGAAATGTCCCAATGTACAGTTAGAAATGTCCCATTGTACAGTTAGAAATGTCCTAGTGTACAGTTAGAAATGTCCCATTGTACAGTTAGAAATGTCCTAGTGTACAGTTAGAAATGTCCCATTGTACAGTTAGAAATGTCCCAGTGTACAGTTAGAAATGTCCTAGTGTACAGTTAGAAATGTCCCATTGTACAGTTAGAAATGTCCTAGTGTACAGTTAGAAATGTCCCATTGTACAGTTAGAAATGTCCTAGTGTACAGTTAGAAATGTCCCATTGTACAGTTAGAAATGTCCTAGTGTACAGTTAGAAATGTCCCATTGTACAGTTAGAAATGTCCCAATGTACAGTTAGAAATGTCCCATTGTACAGTTAGAAATGTCCTAGTGTACAGTTAGAAATGTCCCATTGTACAGTTAGAAATGTCCCAATGTACAGTTAGAAATGTCCCATTGTACAGTTAGAAATGTCCCAATGTACAGTTAGAAATGTCCCATTGTACAGTTAGAAATGTCCTAGTGTACAGTTAGAAATGTCCCATTGTACATTTAGAAATGTCCCAATGTACAGTTAGAAATGTCCCATTGTACAGTTAGAAATGTCCCATTGTACAGTTAGAAATGTCCTATTGTATAGTTAGAAATGTCCTATTGTACAGTTAGAAATGTCCCATTGTACAGTTAGAAATGTCCCATTGTACAGTTAGAAATGTCCCATTGTACAGTTAGAAATGTCCCATTGTACAGTTATAAATGTCCTATTGTATAGTTAGAAATGTCCTATTGTACAGTTAGAAATGTCCCATTGTACAGTTAGAAATGTCCCATTGTACAGTTAGAAATGTCCCATTGTACAGTTAGAAATGTCCCATTGTACAGTTAGAAATGTCCTATTGTATAGTTAGAAATGTCCTATTGTACAGTTAGAAATGTCCCATTGTAGAGTTAGAAATGTCCCATTGTACAGTTAGAAATGTCCCATTGTACAGTTAGAAATGTCCTATTGTACAGTTAGAAATGTCCCATTGTACAGTTAGAAATGTCCCATTGTACAGTTAGAAATGTCCCATTGTACAGTTAGAAATGTTCCATTGTACAGTTAGAAATGTCCTATTGTATAGTTAGAAATGTCCTATTGTACAGTTGGAAATGTCCCATTGTACAGTTAGAAATGTCCCATTGTACAGTTAGAAATGTCCCATTGTACAGTTAGAAATGTCCTATTGTATAGTTAGAAATGTCCTATTGTACAGTTAGAAATGTCCCATTGTACAGTTAGAAATGTCCTATTGTATAGTTAGAAATGTCCTATTGTACAGTTAGAAATGTCCCATTGTACAGTTAGAAATGTCCTATTGTATAGTTAGAAATGTCCTATTGTGCAGTTAGAAATGTCCCATTGTACAGTTAGAAATGTCCTATTGTATAGTTAGAAATGTCCTATTGTACAGTTAGAAATGTCCCATTGTACAGTTAGAAATGTCCTATTGTATAGTTAGAAATGTCCTATTGTACAGTTAGAAATGTCCCATTGTACAGTTAGAAATGTCCTATTGTATAGTTAGAAATGTCCTATTGTACAGTTAGAAATGTCCCATTGTACAGTTAGAAATGTCCTATTGTATAGTTAGAAATGTCCTATTGTACAGTTAGAAATGTCCCAGTGTACAGTTAGAAATGTCCCATTGTACAGTTAGAAATGTCCCATTGTACAGTTAGAAATGTCCTATTGTACGGTTAGAAATGTCCTATTGTATAGTTAGAAATGTCCTATTGTATAGTTAGAAATGTCCTATTGTACAGTTAGAAATGTCCCAGTGTACAGTTAGAAATGTCCCAGTGTACAGTTAGAAATGTCCCAGTGTACAGTTAGAAATGTCCCAGTGTACAGTTAGAAATGTCCCAGTGTACAGTTAGAAATGTCCCAGTGTACAGTTAGAAATGTCCCAGTGTACAGTTAGAAATGTCCCATTGTACAGTTAGAAATGTCCCAGTGTACAGTTAGAAATGCTGCGACTCAGTTTGGTACACCTTTGCCATATAAAAAACATTAATAATGGGGAACATGTGGTCTTCAACTCTGTATATTAACCTGTTTAGTACCTTCTCAAATGGTTTACACAGACAGGTAGTCAGACATGGTGCGAATAAGCTAATGGTGGTTATGTTCAGGCATTGGTACAATACTATTATTTGTTCCAGCATGAAGGTAACTGACCCGTAGCATAAGTCATATTGTACATTTCTGATAGTGAGTTATCAGATACATGTTTTAGTAATCAAATAATGTCATAGTTGACAATGTCCTCACCCTGAGCAGTGGCTGTGTCCCTGGTGAGCAGTGACTGTGTCCCTGGTGAGCAGTGGCTGTGTCCCTGGTGAGCAGTGGCTGTGTCCCTGGTGAGCAGTG
This sequence comes from Cherax quadricarinatus, assembly GCF_038502225.1. Classification (NCBI taxonomy): domain Eukaryota; kingdom Metazoa; phylum Arthropoda; class Malacostraca; order Decapoda; family Parastacidae; genus Cherax; species Cherax quadricarinatus. The sequence continues at coordinate 15,700,617 of NC_091297.1, read as the reverse complement.
ACTGTGTCCCTGGTGAGCAGTGCCTGTGTCCCTGGTGGGCAGTGACCGTGTCCCTGGTGAGCAGTGGCTGTGTCCCTGGTGAGCAGTGACTGTGTCCCTGGTGAGCAGTGACTGTGTCCCTGGTGAGCAGTGGCTGTGTCCCTGGTGAGCAGTGCCTGTGTCCCTGGTGAGCAGTGACTGTGTCCCTGGTGAGCAGTGGCTGTGTCCCTGGTGAGCAGTGCCTGTGTCCCTGGTGAGCAGTGACTGTGTCCCTGGTGAGCAGTGACTGTGTCCCTGGTGAGCAGTGGCTGTGTCCCTGGTGAGCAGTGCCTGTGTCCCTGGTGAGCAGTGCCTGTGTCCCTGGTGAGCAGTGACTGTGTCCCTGGTGAGCAGTGCCTGTGTCCCTGGTGAGCCGTGACTGTGTCCCTGGTGAGCAGTGACTGTGTCCCTGGTGAGCCGTGACTGTGTCCCTGGTGAGCCGTGACTGTGTCCCTGGTGAGCCGTGACTGTGTCCCTGGTGAGCAGTGACTGTGTCTCTGGTAAGCAGTGACTGTGTCCCTGGTGAGCAGTGACTGTGTCCCTGGTGAGCAATGACTATGTCCCTGGTGAGCAGTGACTGTGTCCCTGGTAAGCAGTGGCTGTGTCCCTCGTGAGCAGTGACTGTGTCCCTGGTGAGCAATGACTATGTCCCTGGTGAGCAGTGACTGTGTCCCTGGTGAGCAATGACTATGTCCCTGGTGAGCAGTGACTGTGTCCCTGGTAAGCAGTGACTGTGTCCCTGGTGAGCAGTGACTGTGTCCCTGGTGAGCAATGACTATGTCCCTGGTGAGCAGTGACTATGTCCCTGGTGAGCAATGACTATGTCCCTGGTGAGCAGTGACTGTGTCCCTGGTGAGCAGTGACTGTGTCCCTGGTGAGCAATGACTATGTCCCTGGTGAGCAGTGACTGTGTCCCTGGTAAGCAGTGACTGTGTCCCTGGTGAGCAGTGACTGTGTCCCTGGTGAGCAGTGACTGTGTCCCTGGTAAGCAGTGACTGTGTCCCTGGTAAGCAGTGACTGTGTCCCTGGTAAGCAGTGACTGTGTCCCTGGTAAGCAGTGACTGTGTCCCTGGTGACCAGTGACTGTGTCCCTGGTAAGCAGTGACTGTGTCCCTGGTAAGCAGTGACTGTGTCCCTGGTAAGCAGTGACTGTGTCCCTGGTAAGCAGTGACTGTGTCCCTGGTGAGCAATGACTATGTCCCTGGTAACCAGTGATTGTGTCCCTGGTAAGCAGTGACTGTGTCCCTGGTAAGCAGTGACTGTGTCCCTGGTAAGCAGTGACTGTGTCCCTAGTAAGCAGTGACTGTGTCCCTGGTAAGCAGTGACTGTGTCCCTGGTAAGCAGTGACTGTGTCCCTGGTGACCAGTGACTGTGTCCCTGGTAAGCAGTGACTGTGTCCCTGGTAAGCAGTGACTGTGTCCCTGGTAAGCAGTGACTGTGTCCCTGGTAAGCAGTGACTGTGTCCCTGGTGAGCAGTGACTGTGTCCCTGGTAAGCAGTGACTGTGTCCCTGGTAAGCAGTGACTGTGTCCCTGGTGAGCAGTGACTGTGTCCCTGGTGACCAGTGACTGTGTCCCTGGTGAGCAGTGACTGTGTCCCTGGTAAGCAGTGACTGTGTCCCTGGTAAGCAGTGACTGTGTCCCTGGTAAGCAGTGACTGTGTCCCTGGTGAGCAGTGACTGTGTCCCTGGTAAGCAGTGACTGTGTCCCTGGTAAGCAGTGACTGTGTCCCTGGTAAGCAGTGACTGTGTCCCTGGTGACCAGTGACTGTGTCCCTGGTAAGCAGTGACTGTGTCCCTAGTAAGCAGTGACTGTGTCCCTGGTAAGCAGTGACTGTGTCCCTGGTAAGCAGTGACTGTGTCCCTGGTGACCAGTGACTGTGTCCCTGGTAAGCAGTGACTGTGTCCCTGGTAAGCAGTGACTGTGTCCCTGGTAAGCAGTGACTGTGTCCCTGGTAAGCAGTGACTGTGTCCCTGGTGAGCAGTGACTGTGTCCCTGGTAAGCAGTGACTGTGTCCCTGGTAAGCAGTGACTGTGTCCCTGGTGAGCAGTGACTGTGTCCCTGGTGACCAGTGATTGTGTCCCTGGTGAGCAGTGACTGTGTCCCTGGTAAGCAGTGACTGTGTCCCTGGTAAGCAGTGACTGTGTCCCTGGTAAGCAGTGACTGTGTCCCTGGTGAGCAGTGACTGTGTCCCTGGTAAGCAGTGACTGTGTCCCTGGTAAGCAGTGACTGTGTCCCTGGTAAGCAGTGACTGTGTCCCTGGTGAGCAGTGACTGTGTCCCTGGTGAGCAGTGACTGTGTCCCTGGTAAGCAGTGACTGTGTCCCTGGTAAGCAGTGACTGTGTCCCTGGTAAGCAGTGACTGTGTCCCTGGTGAGCAGTGACTGTGTCCCTGGTAAGCAGTGACTGTGTCCCTGGTAAGCAGTGACTGTGTCCCTGGTAAGCAGTGACTGTGTCCCTGGTAAGCAGTGACTGTGTCCCTGGTAAGTAGTGACTGTGTCCCTGATGACCAGTGACTGTGTCCCTGGTAAGCAGTGACTGTGTCCCTGGTAAGCAGTGACTGTGTCCCTGGTAAGCAGTGACTGTCCCTGGTAAGCAGTGACTGTGTCCCTGGTAAGCAGTGACTGTGTCCCTGGTAAGCAGTGACTGTCCCTGGTAAGCAGTGACTGTGTCCCTGGTAAGCAGTGACTGTCCCTGGTAAGCAGTGACTGTGTCCCTGGTAAGCAGTGACTGTGTCCCTGGTAAGCAGTGACTGTGTCCCTGGTGACCAGTGACTGTGTCCCTGGTAAGCAGTGACTGTCCCTGGTAAGCAGTGACTGTGTCCCTGGTAAGCAGTGACTGTCCCTGGTAAGCAGTGACTGTGTCCCTGGTAAGCAGTGACTGTCCCTGGTAAGCAGTGACTGTGTCCCTGGTAAGCAGTGACTGTGTCCCTGGTAAGCAGTGACTGTGTCCCTGGTGACCAGTGACTGTGTCCCTGGTAAGCAGTGACTGTCCCTGGTAAGCAGTGACTGTGTCCCTGGTAAGCAGTGACTGTCCCTGGTAAGCAGTGACTGTCCCTGGTAAGCAGTGACTGTGTCCCTGGTGACCAGTGACTGTGTCCCTGGTAAGCAGTGACTGTCCCTGGTAAGCAGTGACTGTGTCCCTGGTAAGCAGTGACTGTGTCCCTGGTAAGCAGTGACTGTCCCTGGTAAGCAGTGACTGTGTCCCTGGTAAGCAGTGACTGTGTCCCTGGTAAGCAGTGACTGTCCCTGGTAAGCAGTGACTGTGTCCCTGGTAAGCAGTGACTGTCCCTGGTAAGCAGTGACTGTGTCCCTGGTAAGCAGTGACTGTGTCCCTGGTAAGCAGTGACTGTGTCCCTGGTGACCAGTGACTGTGTCCCTGGTAAGCAGTGACTGTGTCCCTGGTAAGTAGTGACTGTGTCCCTGATAAGCAGTGACTGTGTCCCTGATAAGCAGTGACTGTGTCCCTGGTGAGGACAGAATCTACTTTATATTCGGTATACATAAAGTATAACACTCAGCATATTGATTAACCTAAAATGTAAAAATATTATATCGTGCATTGATTTTTTTAAAATTCTCCCTGATTTTTAGGTAATAATGTGATAAAGCTGGAGACTTTTGCCCAACTCGTAATTAACAATTTGCTTTATACCGGGGTGTCTTGTGGAGTGAGTTTCAGCGTACACCTCGCCTTTTATTCTTTCTATTTATTTTGTTAAAACTATTAAATTCTTTGCTCGAGAGAATGTGTTGATTCAGTCCCTTAAAAAACAATGTTTCCAATTATTTTGTACAACCTCAGGTGTTCTTGCCTCATCATCACCCAGGAAGAACTCGAGTAATAAGAGCATCTGGGGAGTCGTGAGGCGCTGACAAGTTTTCAATCTTTCTTTAGTGATTGTTTTATGTTCTCTCAATTTGCCTTCTTCATAATATTTATGCTGTCAAGTTTGCTGACGTTTCCTGCGTTTTGTTTTAGTCGACTTCATAGTTCAAGAAAAAAAAAGTGAATTTTAGCTACAAGAACATCATTAAATTTTGCAGCTTCTCAAATTCTTACTCATTGTATCATTTAGTCTCTCGCTATATACGATGACATTACTTATGCATATAATGGCTGTTATAGACGAATAGTAAGACATATATAACATTAACAATGTGAGAGTAATGCGTCGTGTTTGACATATTTGAAGTCTATGTCGTGTCATTAGTTTCATAGCTACGAGTTGGTTGATTATGACAAATAATTTTGACATCTTCATAAACTTCTGAAAGTGAAATTAAACTTCTTCGATGAGTATTTATGGTGGTGCCTCTCGCATTTTTGTCTGCCTAGCATTTACACCACCGTCAAGAAACAGTGGAACCAGTATTAATAAAGTTAGGAAGATGATTGCATGTGCATAAGTATTTAGCACGTTCAGTGAGGAGCTGCCTTTGTATACCCTGATGCCAGGTTACTCAGAGTTATCCGATTTTGCATGATGAGGAGATACATGTGGACTCTTAACATGCATGACACAGATATTTACTCCTATGAGGTTATAATATATGTGGGCTGTTATATTACTTGGGGTTTGCAAACAATTAATATCATTATTCTCTGTAACAACAATGTGACGGAGGTCACAATGTTAGTATTCTGAATATATTTACCTCAGTATTTTTTTATTTCGTTGCTGCAGCTAGTCACTGTGACACTGGTATGCTCTTACACTCTCTAATTCCTCTGTATTAACCTATAGAATTCCTTGTAAAGCCGCATTATCTGATTTTCAGTATCTTTATTCATCGAAGTATCTTTCAACCTTTCAATCTTTCTCTATTTTCCTCAGCTGTCTATCACTGATTTGTCTAAGAATTTTTATTTTCTGCAGTTTTTTTTTTTTCATTTCTTCGATATCATCAACATAACACTCACTGATAAATTAAACACAGGTGCAACGCTTGGGTATCTTTAATGAGGAAACGTTTCGCCACACAGTGGCTTCATCAGTCCATACAAAGGAGAATGGTGAAGAACAGGAGTAGTTTGAGGTAATCAGTCCCTCAGCCTTCAGTCGATGTGGTCAGTCCATCAATTTTGAAAAGAATACAGCATATGTGGGAAGAAGTGGCTTATATACTGTATGCAGGAGAGGTGCAGCAGTTGTAGGTGGTGTCACATTTGGCAAATGTGAAAGTAGGTCATGCCTAAAGGTTAGGCAAGTGAAGAATCCCCTGTGTTAAGATCCCAAGATGTTGCTGTGTCTGACAGGAATGTAGATGAATGGTTCAGAGAACCGACAAATTGATAAATTAGACGCATGTGCAACACTTGGGTATCTCATTAAAGATATCCAAGTGTTTCACCTGTGTAATTTATCAACTTGTCCGTTCTCTGAACCATTCATCTACATTCCACTCATTACCATAACTACTAACCTTATCCTCTTAGCTCCTATTCCCATCCCTTTCTTTACTACTTCCTCATTATATACTTTTTTGCTGCAGTGTTGCCTACTTCTCCACTAATACTTTCATTAGATTTACTAGTGTCGTCATTCCTATTTTAACTATCATCTGCATTATTACCCACCACTCTGTTTCACGTTTTTTTTTCACTTAGGTTTTTGTCTTCCCACTAAGGTTGTCTCTGGGTTTTTTGTTGACAGTCATCGTCACGAACTGCTGCACCTTATCTTGAAAGTGCCACTAGAACTGGAAATTCTTGTAAATCATCGTAGTTTTCCGGCTGGCCTTGCCCTTGTGATGGAGCCATCAGCTATATGTGACGGCTGTCATCTCGCTGAGAGGCAGTCAGACACGCTTTCAGATCACCCATGAGCAAGGAAGACCTCTGCCGCTGCTGTTATAATATTGCGTGACCTGAAAGAGGACACCTTCCCCACCCAGACTTACACACCGGATCGTTACCATAGTCCAGGGCGGGTTAGTCAGACTCACAGGGAACCGCTCCCATCCCCGGGTAGGCAGCTTTTCATGCTATTTATGTATAGTGTTAGTTGCTAGTTTCAGCAACTTCCCAGCCATACAGCTAGCTGCTACTGTTACTGTAAAGGGGCACATCCTGAGGCCAGGGAGGGAACTTCTCGCACCAGAGTGCCACACCCTTAATCCTTGCCGGCAGTTAGCAGATCTCTCCTACACTGGCTTACTTCTAGTCTGTTGTGTGCATATGCAGAAACTACACCACTCTGTGGTATTACACATAACAGCACCATTTCCATATTTCTGTTACGCGCAACATCTGTGGGGTTTTACATACTCCATGAGATGCCTGAAGTTCTTGGTGGGTTTCTTTCTTCTATCAAGGACGCTCAGACATACTGTTTCCTTTCCTTTGAGTCTTCCGGGATTCTTTCTCGAATCATTGTGTTCTAGTATCGTAGAATCTTGATATGAATTAAGTCCAGTCAGTTTTACTTTCATGTGCAGGCAGATGAGATGTTTCCATGGCTGCAGCTGCTGTTTTCTTGCAAGGAAATTATCCAGTGATGTCTCATCATTGCTAAATAGCACGTAATCTTCCTAGTTATATGGAAAACTAAAAATCAGTAGCTGAGTGCTGGCATAATGCTGGCATAGACCTGGTTAATAGTTATTTTACTGCTGCATTCAGCATACCTCGATGCACAGCCAGTCACAGCCATCGTGATACTAGAAAGATGAAAGATGCTCCAGCTGAAAATGCTAGTGAACTGCAATGTATAAATTTGATCAACTCAGAACTTAAACTTGGAGAATGTATTTTGCTCAATTTACTACAACACTAAAGCTTAAATAACGATTAGAGTTCTACTGGCAATTCCATCAAGTATCTAAAGTTACAGTAACTGTTTCAGAGACATCAGCAGTGGTAATTACCTTAACAAAAAATGGATGTGTAATTTCACTGATAGTTTACCATAATTACAAAAAAACTGTGAAGGAACAACCAACATTTATAAATAAAATTGTGAAGAAAGTGGATACTAGTGTTGGGGAGAGGTACAAGATTAAAAGATAACGAAACCTAGTAATATCTGGTAACTATAATGATAACCCATAATAGTCCAACGAGTTCACAGTTAACATTCTAGTGCAGTGTATAATTCTGCTTCTCAAAACTGTATATTACTCCAGCCACCAGAATCATCAACATGTCTGCTGCTGTATTCATCCATTACAAGACATCACACAATTACCTCTTCCTTTTTAATAATTAATATTACTAAAGCATCATTGGAACTAATTAAAAACTACATCAGACTCCCATAAAATGTTCTCCAAATAACTTTTTTAATGTAGGAAATAAATCCAGTGTCTTAATTTCTGTTCATTTTCTCCCCCGTGTGTCCTTCCCCGTGTGTCCTTCCCCGTGTGTCCTTCCCCGTGTGTCCTTCCCCGTGTGTCCTTCCCCGTGTGTCCTTCCCCGTGTGTCCTTCCCCGTGTGTCCTTCCCCGTGTGTCCTTCCCCGTGTGTCCTTCCCCGTGTGTCCTTCCCCATGTGTCCTCCCCATGTGTCCTTTCCCATGTGTCCTTCCCTATGTGTCCTTCCCCATGTGTCCTTCCCCATGTGTCCTTCCCCATGTGTCCTTCCCCGTGTGTCCTTCCCCGTGTGTCCTTCCCCGTGTGTCCTTCCCCGTGTGTCCTTCCCCGTGTGTCCTTCCCCATGTGTCCTCCCCATGTGTCCTTTCCCATGTGTCCTTCCCTATGTGTCCTTCCCCATGTGTCCTTCCCCATGTGTCCTTCCCCATGTGTCCTTCCCCATGTGTCCTTCCCCGTGTGTCCTTCCCCGTGTGTCCTTCCCCATGTGTCCTCCCCATGTGTCCTTTCCCATGTGTCCTTCCCTATGTGTCCTTCCCCATGTGTCCTTCCCCATGTGTCCTTCCCCATGTGTCCTTCCCCATGTGTCCTTCCCCGTGTGTCCTTCCCCGTGTGTCCTTCCCCATGTGTCCTCCCCATGTGTCCTTTCCCATGTGTCCTCCCCGTGTGTCCTTCCCCATGTGTCCTTCCCCATGTGTCCTTCCCCATGTGTCCTTCCCCATGTGTCCTTCCCCGTGTGTCCTTCCCATGTGTCCTCCCCATGTGTCCTTCCCCATGTGTCCTCCCCGTGTGTCCTTCCCCATGTGTCCTTCCCCATGTGTCCTTCCCCATGTGTTCTTCCCAATGTGTCCTTCCCCATGTGTCCTTCCCCATGTGTCCTTCCCCGTGTGTCCTTCCCCGTGTGTCCTTCCCCGTGTGTCCTTCCCCATGTGTCCTTCCCCATGTGTCCTTCCCCATGTGTCCTCCCCGTGTGTCCTTCCCCATGTGTCCTTCCACATGTGTCCTCCCCATGTGTCCTTCCCCATGTGTCCTCCCCGTGTGTCCTTCCCCATGTGTCCTCCCCGTGTGTCCTTCCCCATGTGTCCTTCCCCATGTGTCCTTCCCTGTGTGTCCTTCCCCATGTGTCCTCCCCGTGTGTCCTTCCCCATGTGTCCTCCCCGTGTGTCCTTCCCCATGTGTCCTCCCCGTGTGTCCTTCCCCATGTGTCCTCCCCGTGTGTCCTTCCCCATGTGTCCCCGTGTGTCCTTCCCCATGTGTCCTCCCCGTGTGTCCTTCCCCATGTGTCCTCCCCATGTGTCCTTCCCCATGTGACCTTCCCCATGTGTCCTTCCCCATGTGTCCTTCCCCATGTGTCCTTCCCCATGTGTCCTTCCCCATGTGTCCTTCCCCGTGTGTCCTTCCCCATGTGTCCTTTCCCGTGTGTCCTTCCCCATGTGTCCTTCCCCGTGTGTCCTTCCCCGTGTGTCCTTCCCCGTGTGTCCTTCCCCATGTGTCCTTCCCCATGTGTCCTTCCCCGTGTGTCCTTCCCCATGTGTCCTTCCCCGTGTGTCCTTCCCCGTGTGTCCTTCCCCGTGTGTCATTCCCCATGTGTCCTTCCCCATGTGTCCTTCCCCGTGTGTCCTTCCCCGTGTGTCCTTCCCCGTGTGTCCTTCCCCATGTGTCCTTCCCCGTGTGTCCTTCCCCGTGTGTCCTTCCCCATGTGTCCTTCCCCATGTGTCCTTCCCCATGTGTCCTTCCCCATGTGTCCTTCCCCGTGTGTCCTTCCCCGTGTGTCCTTCCCGGTGTGTCCTTCCCCATGTGTCCTTCCCCATGTGTCCTTCCCCGTGTGTCCTTCCCCGTGTGTCCTTCCCCATGTGTCCTTCCCCATGTGTCCTTCCCCGTGTGTCCTTCCCCGTGTGTCCTTCCCCGTGTGTCCTTCCCCATGTGTCCTTCCCCGTGTGTCCTTCCCCGTGTGTCCTTCCCCATGTGTCCTCCTGTGTGTCCTTCCCCATGTATCCTCCCCTTGTGTCTTTCCCCGTGTGTCCTTCCCCATGTGTCCTTCCCCGTGTGTCCTTCCCCATGTGTCCCTCCCCGTGTGTCCTTCCCCGTGTGTCCTTCCCCATGTGTCCTTCCCCGTGTGTCCTTCCCCGTGTGTCCTTCCCCATGTGTCCTTCCCCATGTGTCCTTCCCCGTGTGTCCTTCCCCGTGTGTCCTTCCCCATGTGTCCTCCCCGTGTGTCCTTCCCCATGTGTCCTCCCCTTGTGTCCTTCCCTGTGTGTCCTTCCCCATGTGTCCTCCCCGTGTGTCCTTCCCCATGTATCCTCAGCTTGTGTCCTTTCCCGTGTGTCCTTCCCCATGTGTCCTTCCCCGTGTGTCCTTCCCTGTGTGTCCTTCTCCATGTGTCCTCCCCGTGTGTCCTTCCCCATGTATCCTCAGCTTGTGTCCTTCCCCGTGTGTCTTTCCCCATGTGTCCTTCCCCGTGTGTCCTTCCCCATGTGTCCTTCCCCGTGTGTCCTTCCCCATGTGTCCTCCCCGTGTGTCCTTCCCCATGTGTCCTCCCCGCGTGTCCTTCCCTATGTGTCCCCCGTGTGTCCTTCCCCATGTGTCCTCCCCATGTGTCCTTCCCCATGTGACCTTCCTCATGTGACCTTCCCCATGTGTCCTTCCCCATGTGTCCTTCCCCATGTGTCCTTCCCCATATGTCCTTCCCCATGTGTCCTTCCCCGTGTGTCCTTCCCCGTGTGTCCTTCCCCATGTGTCCTTCCCCGTGTGTCCTTCCCCATGTGTCCTTCCCCGTGTGTCCTTCCCCATGTGTCCTCCCCGTGTGTCCTTCCCCAAGTGTCCTCCCCTTGTGTCCTTCCCTGTGTGTCCTTCCCCATGTGTCCTCCCCGTGTGTCCTTCCCCATGTGTCCTTTCCCGTGTGTCCTTCCCCATGTGTCCTTCCCTGTGTGTCCTTCCCCGTGTGTCCTTCCCCGTGTGTCCTTCCCCATGTGACCTTCCCCATGTGTCCTTCCCCATGTGTCCTTCCCCGTGTGTCCTTCCCCATGTGTCCTTCCCCGTGTGTCCTTCCCCGTGTGTCCTTCCCCATGTGTCATTCCCCATGTGTCCTTCCCCATGTGTCCTTCCCCGTGTGTCCTTCCCCGTGTGTCCTTCCCCGTGTGTCCTTCCCCATGTGTCCTTCCCCGTGTGTCCTTCCCCGTGTGTCCTTCCCCATGTGTCCTTCCCCGTGTGTCCTTCCCTGTGTGTCCTTCCCCATGTGTCCTTCCCCATGTGTCCTTCCCCGTGTGTCCTTCCCCGTGTGTCCTTCCCCATGTGTCCTTCCCCGTGTGTCCTTCCCCATGTGTCCTTCCCCGTGTGTCCTTCCCCATGTGTCCTCCCCGTGTGTCCTTCCCCATGTGTCCTCCCCTTGTGTCCTTCCCTGTGTGTCCTTCCCCATGTGTCCTCCCCGTGTGTCCTTCCCCATGTATCCTCAGCTTGTGTCCTTCCCCGTGTGTCCTTCCCCATGTGTCCTTCCCCGTGTGTCCTTCCCTGTGTGTCCTTCCCCATGTGTCCTCCCCGTGTGTCCTTCCCCATGTATCCTCAGCTTGTGTCCTTCCCCGTGTGTCCTTCCCCATGTGTCCTTCCCCGTGTGTCCTTCCCCGTGTGTCCTTCCCCATGTGTCCTCCCCATGTGTCCTTCCCCATGTGTCCTCCCCTTGTGTCTTTCCCCGTGTGTCCTTCCCCATGTGTCCTCCCCGTGTGTCCTCCCCTTGTGTCCTCACTCGTGCGTCTCCCCGTGTGTCCTCCCCATGTGTCCTCCACCGTGTGTCCTCACTCGTGTGTCCTCACCCGTGTGTCCTCCCCGTGTGTCCTCTACTGTGTGTCCTCACTCGTGTGCCCTCACTCGTGCATCTCCCCGTGTGTCCTCCCCGTGTGTCCTCATTCGTGTGTCCTCACCCGTGTGTCCTCCCCGTGTGTCCTCATTCGTGTGTCCTCACCCGTGTGTCCTCCCCGTGTGTCCTCCCCGTGTGTCCTCACTCGTGTGCCCCCACTCGTGTGTCCTCATCCGTGTGTCCTAACCCGTGTGTCCTCACTCGTGTGTCCTCACTCGTGTGTCTCCACTCATGTGTCCTCATCCGTGTGTCCTAACCCGTGTGTCCTCACTCGTGTGTCCTAACCCTTATGTCCTAGCCGTGTGTCCTTACTCGAGTGTTCTCACCCCTGTGTCCTCACTCGTGTGTCCTCACCCGTGTGTCCTCACCCGTTTGTCCTCACCCGTGTGTCCTCTCCCGTGTATCCTCACCCGTGTGTCCTCACCCGTGTGTCCTCACCCGTATGTCCTCACCCGTGTGTCCTAGCCGTGTGTCCTTACCAGTGTGTCCTCACCCGTGTGTCCTCACCCGTGTGTCCTCACCCGTATGTCCTCACCCGTGTGTCCTAGCCGTGTGTCCTTACCAGTGTGTCCTCACCCGTGTGTCCTCACCCGTGTGTCCTCATTCGTGTGTCCTCACCCTTGTGTCCTCACTCGTTTGTCCTCACCCGTGTGTCCTCACCTGTGTGTCCTCACCCGAGTGTCCTCACCCGTGTGTCCTCCCCGGTGTGTCCTCACCCGTGTGTCCTCCCCGTATGTCCTCATTCGTGTGTCCTCACCTGTGTGTTTTCACCAGTGTGTCCTCCCCGTATGTCCTCATTCGTGTGTCCTCACTTGTACTCACCTAGTTGAAGTTGCAGGGGTCGAGTCCGAGATCCTTGCCCCGTGTGTCCTCACTCGTGTGTCCTCACTCGTGTGTCCTCACTCGTGTGTCCTCACCCGTGTGTCCTCACTCGTGTGTCCTCACCCGTGTGTCCTCACTCGTGTGTCCTCATTCGTGTGTCCTCACTCGTGTGTCCTCACTCGTGTGTCCTCACTCGTGTGTCCTCACTCGTGTGTCCTCACTCGTGTGTCCTCACTCGTGTGTCCTCACTCGTGTGTCCTCACTCGTGTGTCCTCACTCGTGTGTCCTCACTCGTGTGTCCTCACTCGTGTGTCCTCACTCGTGTGTCCTCACTCGTGTGTCCTCACTCGTGTGTCCTCACTCGTGTGTCCTCACTCGTGTGTCCTCACCCGTGTGTCCTCACTCGTGTGTCCTCACCCGTGTGTCCTCACTCGTGTGTCCTCACCCGTGTGTCCTCACTCGTGTGTCCTCACTCGTGTGTCCTCCCCGTGTGTCCTCCACCGTGTGTCCTCACTCGTGTGTCCTCACTCGTGTGTCCTCATCCGTGTGTCCTAACCCGTGTGTCCTCACTCGTGTCCTCACTCGTGTGTCCTCACTCTTGTGTCCTCACTCGTGTGTCCTCATCAGTGTGTTCTCCACCGTGTGTCTTCCCCGTGTGTCCTCACTCGTGTGTCCTCACTCGTGTGTCCTCACCCGTGTGTTCTCCCCGTGTATCCTGACTCGTGTGTCCTCCCCCGTGTGTCTTCCCCGTGTGTTCTCACTCGTGTGTCCTCACTCGTGTGTCCTCACTCGTGTGTCCTCACTCGTGTGTCCTCACTCGTGTGTCTTCACCCTTGTGTCCTTTCTATGTGTCTTCCCGTGTATCCTCACTCGTGTGTCCTCACTCGTGTGTCCTCACCCTTGTGTCCTTTCCATGTGTCTTCCCGTGTGTCCTCATTCGTGTGTCCTCACTCGTGTGTCCTCACCCGTGTGTCCTCCCCATGTGTCCTCCCCGTGTGTCCTCACCCTTGTGTCCTCACCCTTGTGTCCTCCCGGTGTGTCCTTACCCGTGTGTCCTCACCCGTGTGTCCTCCGTGTGTCCTCACTTGTGTATCCTAACCCGTGTATCCTCACCCGTGTGTCCTCACCCGTGTGTCCTCCCCCGCGTGTCTTCCCCGTGTGTTCTCACTCGTGTGTCCTCACTCGTGTGTCCTCACTCGTGTGTCTTCACCCTTGTGTCCTTCCCATGTGTCTTCCCGTGTATCCTCACTCGTGTGTCTTCACTCGTTTGTCCTCACCCTTGTGTCCTTCCCATGTGTCTTCCCGTGTGTCCTCATTCGTGTGTCCTCACTCGTGTGTCCTCACCCGTGTGTCCTCCCCCATGTGTCCTCCCCCGTGTGTCCTCACCCTTGTGTCCTCACCCTTGTGTCCTCCCCGTGTGTCCTTACCCGTGTGCCCTCACCCGTGTGTCCTCCGTGTGTCCTCACTTGTGTATCCTCACCCGTGTATCCTCACCCGTTTGTCCTCACCCGTGTGTCCTCCCCCGTGTGTCCTTTCCCGTGTGTCCTTCCCCATGTGTCTTTCCCCATGTGTCCTTCCCCGTGTGTCCTTCCCCATGTGTCCTTCCCCGTGTGTCCTTCCCCATGTGTCCTCCCCGTGTGTCCTTCCCCATGTGTCCTCCCCGCGTGTCCTTCCCTATGTGTCCCCCGTGTGTCCTTCCCCATGTGTCCTCCCCATGTGTCCTTCCCCATGTGACCTTCCTCATGTGACCTTCCCCATGTGTCCTTCCCCATGTGTCCTTCCCCATGTGTCCTTCCCCATATGTCCTTCCCCATGTGTCCTTCCCCGTGTGTCCTTCCCCGTGTGTCCTTCCCCATGTGTCCTTCCCCGTGTGTCCTTCCCCATGTGTCCTTCCCCGTGTGTCCTTCCCCATGTGTCCTCCCCGTGTGTCCTTCCCCAAGTGTCCTCCCCTTGTGTCCTTCCCTGTGTGTCCTTCCCCATGTGTCCTCCCCGTGTGTCCTTCCCCATGTGTCCTTTCCCGTGTGTCCTTCCCCATGTGTCCTTCCCCGTGTGTCCTTCCCCGTGTGTCCTTCCCCGTGTGTCCTTCCCCATGTGACCTTCCCCATGTGTCCTTCCCCATGTGTCCTTCCCCGTGTGTCCTTCCCCATGTGTCCTTCCCCGTGTGTCCTTCCCCGTGTGTCCTTCCCCATGTGTCATTCCCCATGTGTCCTTCCCCATGTGTCCTTCCCCGTGTGTCCTTCCCCGTGTGTCCTTCCCCGTGTGTCCTTCCCCATGTGTCCTTCCCCGTGTGTCCTTCCCCGTGTGTCCTTCCCCATGTGTCCTTCCCCGTGTGTCCTTCCCTGTGTGTCCTTCCCCATGTGTCCTTCCCCATGTGTCCTTCCCCGTGTGTCCTTCCCCGTGTGTCCTTCCCCATGTGTCCTTCCCCGTGTGTCCTTCCCCATGTGTCCTTCCCCGTGTGTCCTTCCCCATGTGTCCTCCCCGTGTGTCCTTCCCCGTGTGTCCTCCCCTTGTGTCCTTCCCTGTGTGTCCTTCCCCATGTGTCCTCCCCGTGTGTCCTTCCCCATGTATCCTCAGCTTGTGTCCTTCCCCGTGTGTCCTTCCCCATGTGTCCTTCCCCGTGTGTCCTTCCCTGTGTGTCCTTCCCCATGTGTCCTCCCCGTGTGTCCTTCCCCATGTATCCTCAGCTTGTGTCCTTCCCCGTGTGTCCTTCCCCATGTGTCCTTCCCCGTGTGTCCTCACTCGTGTGTCCTCACTCGTGTGTCCTCACCCGTGTGTTCTCCCCGTGTATCCTGACTCGTGTGTCCTCCCCCGTGTGTCTTCCCCGTGTGTTCTCACTCGTGTGTCCTCACTCGTGTGTCCTCACTCGTGTGTCCTCACTCGTGTGTCCTCACTCGTGTGTCCTCACTCGTGTGTCCTCACTCGTGTGTCTTCACCCTTGTGTCCTTTCTATGTGTCTTCCCGTGTATCCTCACTCGTGTGTCCTCACTCGTGTGTCCTCACCCTTGTGTCCTTTCCATGTGTCTTCCCGTGTGTCCTCATTCGTGTGTCCTCACTCGTGTGTCCTCACCCGTGTGTCCTCCCCATGTGTCCTCCCCGTGTGTCCTCACCCTTGTGTCCTCACCCTTGTGTCCTCCCGGTGTGTCCTTACCCGTGTGTCCTCCCCCGCGTGTCTTCCCCGTGTGTTCTCACTCGTGTGTCCTCACTCGTGTGTCCTCACTCGTGTGTCTTCACCCGTGTGTCCTCCCCCATGTGTCCTCCCCCGTGTGTCCTCACCCTTGTGTCCTCACCCTTGTGTCCTCCCCGTGTGTCCTTACCCGTGTGCCCTCACCCGTGTGTCCTCCGTGTGTCCTCACTTGTGTATCCTCACCCGTGTATCCTCACCCGTTTGTCCTCACCCGTGTGTCCTCCCCCGTGTGTCCTCACCCGTGCGTCCTCTCCGGTGTGTCCTCACCCATGTGTCCTCCCCGTATGTCCTCACTCGTGTGTCCTCACCTGTGTGTTCTCATTCGTGTGTCCTCGCCCGTTTGTCCTCACTCGCGTGTCCTCCCTCGTGTGTCCTCCCCTCGTGTCCTCCCCTTGCGTCCTTACCCGTACTCACCTAATTGTGGTTGCAGGGGTCGAGACTCAGCTCTTGGCCCCGTGTGTTCTCTCCCGTGTGTCCTCCCCGTGTGTCCTTCCCGTGTGTTCTCACCCGTACTCACCTAATTATACTCACCTAATTGTGGTTGCAGGGGTCAAGACTCAGCTCCTGGCCCTGCCTCTTCACTGATCGCTACTAGGTCCTCTCCCTCTCTGCTTCCTGAGCTTTGTCATACCTCTTCTTAAAACTATGTATGGTTCCTGCCTCCACTACTTCACTTGCTAGGCTATTCCACTTGCTGACAACTCTATGACTGAAGAAATACTTCCTAACGTCCCTGTGACTCGTCTGAGTCTTCAGCTTCCAGTTGTGACCCCTTGTCCCTGTGTCCCCTCTCTGGAACATCCTATCTCTGTGCAGCTTGTCTATTCCCCGCAGTATCTTGTATGTCGTTATCATGTCTCCCCTGACCCTTCTGTCCTCCAGTGTCGTCAGTCCGATTTCCCTCAACCCTTCCTCGTACGACATTTCCCTGAGCTCTGGGACTAGCCTTGTTGCAAACCTTTGTACTTTCTCTAACTTCTTGACGTGCTTGACCAGGTGTGGGTTCCAGACTGGTGCTGCATACTCTAGTATGGGCCTAACATACACAGTGTACAGTGTCTTGAACGATTCCTTATTAAGGTATCGGAACGCTATTCTCAGGTTTGCCAGGCGCCCGTATGCTGCAGCAGTTATTTGGTTTATGTGTGCCTCCGGTGATGTGCTCTGTGTTATGGTCACCCCAAGGTCTTTCTCCCTGAGTGAGGTCTGTAGTCTTTGTTCACCTAGCCTATACTCTGTCTGCGGTCTTCTTTGCCCCTCCCTAATCTTCATGACTTTGCATTTGGCTGGATTGAATTCGAGAAGCCAGTTACTGGACCACATGTCCAGACTGTCCAGGTCTCTTTGCAGTCCTGCCTCATCCTCATCCGATTTAATTCTTCTCATCAACTTCACATCATCTGCGAACAGGGACACTTAAGAGTCTATTCCTTTCATCATGTCGTTCACATATATCAAAAATAGCACTGGTCCTAGAACTGACCCCTGTGGGACCCCACTCGTCACAGGCGCCCACTGTGATACCTCTTCACGTACCATGACTCGTTGCTGCCTCCCTGTCAGGTATTCCCTGATCCATTGCAGTGCCCTCCCTGTTACATGCGCCTGATCCTCCAGCTTCTGCACTAATCTCTTGTGGGGAACTGTGTCAAAGGCCTTCCTGCAGTCTAGGAAAACGCAATCTACCCACCCCTCTCTCTCGTGTCTTACTCTGTTACCTTGTCATAAAACTCCAGGAGGTTTGTGATACACGATTTGCCTTCCATGAACCCATGCTGGTTTTCATTTATAATCTTGTTCCTTTCCACGTGTTCGACCACTCTCCTCCTGATAATCTTCTCCATGACTTTGCACACAATACATGTCAGAGAGACAGGTCTGTAGTTTATTGCCTCATTTCTGTTTCCTTTCTTAAATATGGGGACTACATTAACTGTCTTCCATTTCTCAGGTAGTTGCCCAGTTTCAAGGGATGTGTTGAAGATCGTGGTTAGAGGCACGCACAGCATCTCTCCTCCTTCTCTAAGGACCCATGGGGAGATGTTGTCCGGTCCCATCGCCTTTGAGGTGTCAAGGTCACTTAAGAGCTTCTTCACCTCCTCCTCAGTTGTTCGTATGTCATCCAACACTTGTTGGTATATTCCCTCTTGATGTTCCCTTCTGTTCTGTCTTCCCACAGCCCTTCCTGTCTCTACTGTAAAAACTTCCTTAAATCTCCTGTTCAGCTCCTCACATACCTCCTGATCATTTCTTGTGAGTTCTCCACCTTCTGTCCTTAATCTGATCACCTGGTCTTTGACTGTTGTCTTCCTCCTGATGTGACTATACAACAGTTTCGGGTCAGTCTTGATTCTCGATGCTATGTCATTTTCATACTGTCGCTGGGCCTCCCTCCTTACCTGTGCATACTCATTCCTGGCTCTGCGACTGATCTCCCTATTTTCGTGTGTTCTCTGCCTTCTGTACTTTTTCCATTCTCTATTGCACTTTGTTTTTGCCTCCTTGCACCGTCGGGTAAACCAGGGGCTCGTTTTGGTCTTCCAGTTGTTACTGATGCCCTTGGGAATAAACCTTTCCACTGCCTCCTTGCATTTTGTTGTTACATATTCCATCATTTCATTTACTGGTTTCCTGCCAGTTCTCTGTCCCAATGGACCTCCCGCAGGAAGTTCTTCACCCCTATGTAGTCCCCTCTTTTATAGCCAGGCTTTTCCCATTCAACTCCTGTTATTCTCTCCACTTGCAGCTCTACTATGTATTCAAAGCACAGAACCACGTGGTCGCTAGCTCCTAGGGGACTCTCATACTTGATGTCCTCAATGTCTGAGCTGCCCAGGGTGAACACAAGGTCCAATCTTGCTGGTTCATCCTCCCCTCTCACTCTGGTAGTGTCCTCAACATGTTGGTGCATGAGGTTTTCCAGCACCACATCCAACATCCTGGCTCTCCATGTTTTGGGACCCCCATGTGGCTCCAGGTTTTCCCAGTCAATCTCCCTGTGGTTGAAATCCCCCATAACCAGCAACTTGGCTCTGCTGGAGTGAGCTCTTCTTGCCACCTCAGCAAGTGTGTCCACCATTGCTCTGTTGCTCTCTTCATATTCCTCTCTTGGCCTCCTGCAGTTCTGTGGTGGATTATACATCACTGCAATGACCACTTTGTGTTCCCCAGACTGTGTCCTCAACGGTGTGTACTCACCCGTTTGTCCTCACCCGTGTGTCCTCCCCCTTGTGTCCTCACTCGTGTGTCCTCACCCGTGTGTCCTCACCAGTTTGTCCTCACCCGTGTGTCCTCCCCCTTGTGTCCTCACTCTTGTGTCTTCCCCCGTGTGTCCTCCCCGTGTGTCCTCCCCGTGTGTCTTCACTCGTGTGTCCTCACCGGTGTGTCCTCACGCGTTTGTCTTCACTCGTGTGTCCTCCCCGTGTGTCCTCACCGGTGTGTCCTCACCCGTTTGTCTTCACTCGTGTGTCCTCACAAGTTTGTCCTCACCCGTGTGTCTTCCCACTTGTGTCCTCACTCTTGTGTCTTCCCTAGTGTGTCCTCCCCGTGTGTCCTCCCCGTGTGTCCTCCCCGTGTGCCCTCACCCGTGTGTCCTCACAAGTTTGTCCTCACCCGTGTGTCTTCCCACTTGTGTCCTCACTCTTGTGTCTTCCCTAGTGTGTCCTCCCCGTGTGTCCTCCCCGTGTGTCCTCCCCGTGTGCCCTCACTCGTGTGTCCTCACCGGTGTGTCGGCACCCGTTTATCCTCACTCGTGTGTCCTCACTCGTGTGTCCTCACGCGTGTGTCCTCCCCGTGTGTCTTCACCCGTGTGTCCTCACCTGTATCCTCTCCGGGGTGCCCTCACTTGGGTGTCCTCACTCAGGTGCCCTCACTGGGCACCCTCACTGGTCACAAACCTTCTGGAGTTTTATGATAAAGTAACAGAAGTAAGACACGAGAGAGAAGGGTGGGTTGATTGCATTTTCTTAGACTGCAAGAAGGCCTTTGACACAGTTCCTCTCAAGAGATTAATGCAGAAACTAGAGGATCAGGCGCATAAAACAGGAAGAGCACTGCAATGGATCAGAGAATACCTGACAGGGAGGCAACAACGAGTCATGGTACGTGATGAGGTATCACAGTGGGCACCTGTGACAAGCGGGGTCCCACAGGGGTCGGTCCTAGGACTAGTGCTATTTTTGGTATATGTGAACGACATGATGGAAGGGTTAGACTCAGAAGTGTCCCTGTTCGCAGATGATGTGAAGTTAATGAGGAGAATTAAATCAGATGAGGATCAAGCAGGACTTCAAAGAGACCTGGACAGGTTGGACACCTGGTCCAGCAACTGGCTTCTTGAATTCAACCCTGCCAAGTGCAAAGTCATGAAGATCGGGGAAGGGCACAGAAGACCGCAGACAGAGTATAGTCTAGGTGGCCAAAGACTGTAAACCTCGCTCAAGGAGAAAGATCTTGGGGTGAGTATAACACCGAGAATGTCACCGGAAGCACACATCAACCAGATAACTGCTGCATCATATGGGCGCCTGGCAAACCTGAGAACAGCTTTCCGATACCTTAGTAAGGAATCGTTCAAGACACTGTACACCGTGTACGTCAGGCCCATACTGGAGTATGCAGCACCTGTTTGGAACCCGCACTTGATCAAGCACGTCAAGAAATTAGAGAAAGCGCAAAGGTTTGCGACAAGGTTAGTTCCAGAGCTAAGGGGAATGTCCTACGAAGAAAGGTTGAGGGAAATCGGCCTGACGACACTGGAGGACAGGAGGGTCAGGGGAGACATGATAACGAGATATAAAATACTGTGCGGAATAGACAAGGTGGACAAAGACAGGATGTTCCAGGGATGGGACACAGACACAAGAGGCCACAATTGGAAGTTGAAGACTCAGATGAGTCAAAGGGATGTTAGGATGTATTTCTTCAGTGACGTAGTGGAGGCAGGAACCATACATAGTTTTAAGACGAGGTTTGATAAAGCTCATGGAGCGGGGAGAGAGAGGACCCAGTAGCAACCGGTGAAGAGGTGGGGCCAGGAGCTAGGACTCGACCACTGCAACCACAAATAGGTGAGTACAAATAGGTGAGTACTGGGGTGCCCTCACCGGGGTTCCCTCACCGGGGTGCCCCTCACCGTGGTGCCCTCACCGGGGTGCCCTCGCCCGGGTTTCTAATTATATCTCCCTCATACCAGTTCTCTCCCTGCGCCCCTCACCCCTAACATCATTATTTTCCAATTTATCCCAGAATAACCCATATTGATTGACTGTTTTATATAAATATATAAGAATAATATTCTCTGATATATACCTAACATTACACTTATCACTCTCTGTCTTATACTACGGTGTTTTTCCTGTTTTCACTGATATTATGTACTTATATACTGAACTTACCGAATATTACGTACTTATAAACCGAACTTACCGAATATGTCGAACTATTTTAAAAAACTGAACTTAAAAAAATAAAAACATTAACAGATTAATATTTTTTCATTGATAATGTTGTAAAAAAACATTTTTAGACCAAATGTAACTTAGAAACCTAACCTAACCTAACCTAACCTAACTTAACCTAACCTAACCTAACCTAACCTAACCTAACTTAACCTAACCTAACCTAACCTAACCTAACCTAACCTAACCTAACCTAACCTAACCTAACCTAACCTAACTTAACCTAACCTAACCTAACCTAACCTAACCTAACCTAACTTAACCTAACCTAACCTAACCTAACCTAACCTAACCGCTAACCTTAACCTAACTAACCAAGCAACTTAACCAACCTAACTAACCTAACAACTCCAACCTAACTAACCTAACTTAACTCAACTCTTAACCAACTAAGCCTAACTTAACAGCTTAACTTAACTGGCTTAACCTAACCAACTAACCTAACAACCTTAACTTAATCCCAACCTAACCTAATTTAACCTAACTTAACCTAACCTAACCTAACCTCAACAACAACTTAATTCCTTAACCTGACCTAACTAACCTAACCTAATCAACCTAATTCAACCTGTACTGACCTAACCTAACCAACCTAACCTAACTAACTTAACTTAACCTAACCTAACCTAACCTAACCTAACCTAACCTAACTTAACTTAACTAACCTTAACTCCAACTCTTAACCTAACCTAACCTAACCTAACCTAAGCTAACTAACTCCTAACCTAACCTAACCTAACCTGACCTAACTTAACTAACCTAACCTAAGCCTAACCTAACCTGACCTGGACCTGACCTAACTCCTAACCTAACCTAACTAACCTAACCTAACCTAACCTAACTGACCTAATAACTTCTAACCTAACCTAACAACCTAACCTAACCTAACTTCTTCCTAACCTGACCTAACCTGGCCTAACCTAACCTAACCTAACTTAACTTAAGCCTGAACTCAACCCTCCCTAACCTAACCTCTCTCCTTAACCTAACCTAACCACAACTTAACCTAACTTCTAACAACCTCAACTTAACCTAAGCCTAACCTAGCCTTCTTTAACTAACCTAACACTAACCTAACTTACAACCTTGGCCTTACTAACAACTAACCTAACTTCAACCTGGCCTAAGGCCTAACTTACTTTAACTGGAACCTAAGCCTGGCCAATCCTCAAGCCTCAACTCCTAACTCACCTAACCTACCTAACCTAACTTAACCTAACCTAACCAGCTTAACTCTAACCTAACCTAACTACCCTGGCAACAACAACCCAACCTAACCTAACCTGGCCTAACTAACTTCAAAACCCTAACCTAACCTGAACCTAACCTCCTAACCTAACCTACAACTAACCTAAGCTCCAACAACCAAGCTTAACTAACCTCCTAACCTAACAACCTACAACTAACCTAACCTAACCTCCTAACCTCCAACCTAACTAACCTAACCTAACACAATCTCAACTTACAACCTAACTAACCTTAACCTTCAACTAACAACCTAACCTAACCTAACCTAACCTAACCTAACCTGACCTGACCTAACCTAACCTAACCTAACCTAACCTAACCTAACCTGACCTAACCTAACCTAACCTAACCTAACCTAACCTAACCTGACCTAACCTAACCTAACCAAACCTAACCTAACCTAACCTAACCTGACCTGACCTGACCTAACCTAACCTAACCTAACCTAACTTAACCTAACCTAACCTAACCTAACCTGACCTAACCTAACCTGACCTAACCTGACCTAACCTAACCTAACCTAACCTAACCTAACCTAACCTAACCTAACTTAACCTAACCTAACCTAACCTGACCTAACCTGACCTAACCTAACTTAACCTAACCTAACCTGACCTAACCTGACCTAACCTAACTTAACCTAACCTAACCTAACCTAACCTGACCTAACCTGACCTAACCTAACCTAACCTAACCTACCCTGACCTGACCTGACCTAACCTAGCCTAACCTAACATGATCTAACCTAACCTGACCTGACCTAACCTAACCTAACCTAACCTAACCTAACCTAACCTGACCTACCCTGACCTAACCTAACCTAACCTGACCTAACCTAACCTAACCTGACCTAACCTAACCTAACCTAACCTGACCTAACCTGACCTAACCTGACCTAACCTAACCTAACCTACCCTGACCTGACCTGACCTAACCTAGCCTAACCTAACATGATCTAACCTAACCTAACCTAACCTGACCTGACCTGACCTAACGTAACCTGACCTGACCTAACCTAACCTAACCTAACCTGACCTGACCTAACCTAACCTAACCTAACCTAACCTAACCTAACCTGACCTACCCTGACCTAACCTAACCTAACCTGACCTAACCTAACCTAACCTGACCTAACCTAACCTAACCTAACCTGACCTAACCTGACCTAACCTAACCTAACCTAACCTACCCTGACCTGACCTGACCTAACCTAGCCTAACCTAACATGATCTAACCTAACCTAACCTAACCTGACCTGACCTGACCTAACGTAACCTGACCTGACCTAACCTAACCTAACCTAACCTAACCTAACCTAACCTGACCTGACCTGACCTAACCTAACCTAACCTAACCTAACCTAACCTGACCTACCCTGACCTAACCTAACCTAACCTGACCTAACCTAACCTAACCTGACCTAACCTAACCTAACCTAACCTAACCTAACCTGACCTGACCTACCCTGACCTAACCTAACCTAACCTGACCTAACCTGACCTCACCTAACCTAACCTAACCTAACCTGACCTAACCTAACCTAACCTAACCTGACCTGACCTGACCTAACCTAACCTGACCTGACCTAACCTAACCTAACCTAACCTAACCTAACCTAACCTGACCTGACCTAACCTAACCTAACCTAACCTAACCTAACCTGACCTGACTTAACCTAACCTAACCTAACCTAACCTAACCTAACCTAACCTGACCTGACTTAACCTAACCTAACCTAACCTAACCTAACCTAACCTGACCTTACCTGACCTAACCTAACCTAACCTAACCTAACCTGACCTGACTTAACCTAACCTAACCTAACCTAACATAACATAACCTAACCTAACCTGACCTGACCTGACCTGAAACCGCCGAGACCGACCAGGGAGCCAGCTAGGAAACTTCCAGGGCTGAAAAATAAGATAACCAAGATAAAAGAAAACCTGCTGAACACCAAACCTAGACACTACCGCCCAAACCTCAAGAAAAAGGAGAGGGGGAGCCTGAGAAATCTTAAACAGAGAAGTGATCTGGTAATCACAGATGAAGATAAAGGCTCTGAGATAGTAGTGTTTAAGGCGGAAAGCTACAGAAAAGCAGGTCTCAAGCATGCAACTAACACAGAAACATACCGAATAAACATACTGAATAAACCAGAGGAGGTATTTTCTGAGATTAAGGATACAAGCAGAGAACTCATCCTTAGGTTATACAACAACGAAGGTCAAAAGGGATTTATGAATGTGCCACTAAGAGATTCTCTTCTTTGTTTTCAGTCTAAGATCCCCAGTATGTATTTTCTACCCAAGACACACAAAAGCTTGGATGAAGAACTGGGGACATTTAAGACAAGACCAGTATTGTCAGGGTGTGCAGCCCCAACAAGACCGGTTGATAAGATGATGACTGCAGTCCATATGCCTTTACTTAAACTATTACCAGACAGGCTAAAGGACACTACACACTTTTTGCAGATCCTCGAGGAAGTGAGGAAGAAGGTGGGACAGGCAGCAGATAACCTGTGGCTAGTGTCCCTGGATATTGAATCCTTATACCCTTCTATCCCCCAACAGGAAGCAGCAGAAACAGTAGCAGAATTCTATGAAGAGAACTTGGAAAACATCAGAGAGGACCTGGCCCAACTAGGGATCAGGACGCCACCTTCTAAAACCATAGTTAAAGATTCACTGGTTCACATTATGAGAGATACCATTTTAAAATTTGATAATGTAACATATAGACAGAGGACAGGGACGGCAATTGGGGCTTCAGTAAGTGTAGCAGTTGCTGAAATCTTCGTCCACTGTAAACTAGAATTGGGCAGACTAGAGAAAGCACCAGCTCTGGTTTTGTATAAACGTTACATAGATGACATTTTTTGCTTAATAGAAGGTGGGGAAGATACTATTCAAAGTTTAGTGGACGGTGCAAATAAGGCACATCCTTCACTCCGCTTTACACATGAATTTCACAATACTAATCTTCCCTTTCTTGATACAGTGGTCTACCTGAATAAAGAACGTTTCATCCACAGCAAGACATATTATAAGCCAGGGAATGCCCATCAGTATCTCCATTGGACGTCATCACACCCAAGGAGCCTGAAGCAGTCCCTGCCTTACTCCCTTGCCTTGAAAGTCAAAAGAATCTGCAGTGAGGAGGAAGAATTCCAGACGTCAGTTCAAGAGATGTGGGAATTCTTCAGGCTCAGGGGATACCCTGAACCAGTCCTAACAGCAGCAGAGGAGAAACTGAGGCTCAAGGACAGGAAGGAGCTGTTGGAACCACAACAGAGGACTGAGGACGACAGAGCAATCCTGACAGCACTATTTGATGAATCCTGGGCTCAAGAACTGAGGGACGAAGTGAACCAACTTTGGACATGGATTGGAGAAGAATTCGAACAAGCTTCTTGGGCAGAATACTTCCTCAAACGTCCCCCAATGATTGCCTGGGAAAAAGGTAGCTCGCTGAAGGACGACTTGATGAAGGCAGAATTTCCCAAGAAAAGCAAGACCAGGTCTCCACCAGACGACGTTTCAGCACAAGAAACAAGAGAAAACCTAACCTAACCTCTGAAAAATTGCCACAAGAGTGGGACCAGGAGATTGCTTTTCAACCAAGACACATGGGGATAGAGGACTGGATGAAGGACATCACACCACCGTGACTGGCTGAGGATCTGGCACACAAATTGAGAAAAAACCTGACCTGACCTGACCTGAAATAACCTCCCTGCAATCTACCAGGAGGTCATCCCGGGAGCGCTTCCGCGACCCAGTCCTCCACCAGTCCTCCAGGTGGATCAGGGCCTGATCAACCAGTCAGTTACTGCTGGCCACTGGTAATCTCACGTACGAACCACAGCCCGGCTGATCGGGCACTTACTTAGGGTATCTGTCCAGTTCCGTCTTGAAGGCAGCCAGGGTTCTGTTGATAATTCCCCTCATGTATGATGGGAGGCTACTGAATAGTCCTGGGCCCCAGACACTTATTGTGTTGTCTCTTAGTGTGCTCATGGCATCCCCTTCTTTTTATTGGGAATGTGTTGCACTATCTGCTTAGTCTTTTGCTCTCGTAGGAAGTGATTTCTATGTGTAGATTCGGGACCAGTCCCTCTAGGATTTTCCAGGAGTAGGTTATGATATATCTCACCTGCATTCCAGGTAGTACAGGTAAAGGGATTTCAAATGCTCCCAGTAATTAAGATTTTCTGTACATTATCTAAATCTGCAATTTCATCTGCCTTCAATCCCCATTCAGGGCAGTTAAAATTGCAGATCTAGATAATGTACAGAAAACCTTAATTACTGTGAGCAATTGAAGTCCCTTCACCGGTACTCCCTGGAATGCAGGCGAGAGAGTACAAGTGACTTAAATGCGATCATCATTGGCATTGTTTCGTTTGTTTTGGAAATTCAAGTTATCCATCCTATCATATTCCTCGATGTGATATATTGTTATTTTGCCACCGTAGTGGAGCTGGACAATATTGTTATGTTGCCACCGTAGTGGAGCTGGACAATATTGTTATGTTGCCACCGTAGTGGAGCTGGACGATATTGTTATGTTGCCACCGTAGTGGAGCTGGACAATATTGTTATGTTGCCACCGTAGTGGAGCTGGACAATATTGTTATGTTGCCACCGTAGTGGAGCTGGACAATATTGTTATGTTGCCACCGTAGTGGAGCTGGACAATATTGTTATGTTGCCACCGTAGTGGAGCTGGACGATATTGTTATGTTGCCATCGTAGTGGAGCTGGACAATATTATTATTTTGCCACCGTAGTGGAGCTGGACAATATTGTTGTGTTGCCACCGTAGTGGAGCTGGACAATATTGTTATGTTGCCATCGTAGTGGAGCTGGACAATATTATTATTTTGCCACCGTAGTGGAGCTGGACAATATTGTTATGTTGCCATCGTAGTGGAGCTGGACAATATTGTTATGTTGCCATCGTAGTGGAGCTGGACAATATTGTTATGTTGCCACCGTAGTGGAGCTGGACAATATTGTTATGTTGCCATCGTAGTGGAGCTGGACAATATTATTATTTTGCCACCGTAGTGGAGCTGGACAATATTGTTATGTTGCCATCGTAGTGGAGCTGGACAATATTGTTATGTTGCCATCGTAGTGGAGCTGGACAATATTGTTATGTTGCCATCGTAGTGGAGCTGGACAATATTGTTGTGTTGCCATCGTAGTGGAGCTGGACAATATTGTTATGTTGCCACCGTAGTGGAGCTGGACAATATTGTTATTTTGCCATCGTAGTGGAGCTGGACAATATTGTTATGTTGCCACCGTAGTGGAGCTGGACAATATTGTTATGTTGCCACCGTAGTGGAGCTGGACAATATTGTTATTTTGCCACCGTAGTGGAGCTGGACAATATTGTTATGTTGCCACCGTAGTGGAGCTGGACAATATTGTTATGTTGCCACCGTAGTGGAGCTGGACAATATTGTTATTTTGCCACCGTAGTGGAGCTGGACAATATTGTTATTTTGCCACCGTAGTGGAGCTGGACAATATTGTTATGTTGCCATCGTAGTGGAGCTGGACAATATTGTTATGTTGCCATCGTAGTGGAGCTGGACAATATTGTTATGTTGCCATCGTAGTGGAGCTGGACAATATTATTATTTTGCCACCGTAGTGGAGCTGGACAATATTGTTATGTTGCCACCGTAGTGGAGCTGGACGATATTGTTATGTTGCCACCGTAGTGGAGCTGGACAATATTGTTATGTTGCCACCGTAGTGGAGCTGGACAATATTGTTATGTTGCCATCGTAGTGGAGCTGGACAATATTGTTATTTTGCCACCGTAGTGGAGCTGGACAATATTGTTATGTTGCCATCGTAGTGGAGCTGGACAATATTGTTGTGTTGCCACCGTAGTGGAGCTGGACAATATCAGTTTTTATAGCGACTGTGGTATGACCTCCCCCCCCCCTCCCACCCATTTGCAGGCCGTCCTCCGGAACTCGGGAGAGCAGATTAGCACATCCCTAGATGATCAAGATTTCAAGGCAAACACCACCACCACCACCACCTCCACCCCCCCCACCACCCCCACCCCCCCCACCCCCACCACCACCACCACCACCACCACCAGCACCTCCACCAACAACACCACCACCACCACCTCCACCACCACCACCACCACCTCCACCACCACCACCACCACCACCACCACCACCACCACCTCCACCACCACCACCACCACCACCACCACCACCACCACCACCACCACCACCACCACCTCCACCACCACCATCACCACCACCATCACCACCACCATCACCACCACCACCATCACCACCACCACCACCGAAGACCTCATCGGAGTAGGACGCACAATGATTCTCCTTCCCTGACTCAGGAGCTAAAATTTACCAAGGGGAGATCCCGTCAGGCCAAGCGTAGGAAAGGGAGGAGAGGGAAAGGATGGGAAAAGGAGGTGGGATGGGAGAGATGGACTGGGAAAGGGACGAATGAGGGTAGTTAGTTTTGGTCGATGAAGAAGACTAAAAGATCCAGTTCCCTACATCAAGAACCTCTTCATCAAGGCAAGGAACCTCCCTTAAGGCACATGAAAGGGGTTTCAAGCAGTTCTTGATGAAGACGAGCTCCTCGAGTCAGGTTCTGCAGCAGACTCACCATGTTCTTATAGATCACTTTAAAATTATTTAATATTTCTTAAAATCATTTATATATATATTTCGTTATGTTCGGATTGATTTTCACAACAGAATTTTACTCTACTTATTATAGACGATACGATATATATATATATGTATATATATATATATATATATATATATATATATATATATATATATATATATATATATATATATATATATATATATATATATGTATGTATTTTTATATTTTTTTTTATTATCACACCGGCCGATTCCCACCAAGGCAGGGTGGCCCGAAAAAGAAAAACTTTCACCATCATTCACTCCATCACTGTCTTGCCAGAAGGGTGCTTTACACTACAGTTTTTAAACTGCAACATTAACACCCCTCCTTCAGAGTGCAGGCACTGTACTTCCCATCTCCAGGACTCAAGTCCGGCCTGCCGGTTTCCCTGAATCCCTTCATAAATGTTACTTTGCTCACACTCCAACAGCACGTCAAGTATTAAAAACCATTTGTCTCCAATCACTCCTATCAAACACGCTCACGCATGCCTGCTGGAAGTCCAAGCCCCTCGCACACAAAACCTCCTTTACCCCCTCCCTCCAACCCTTCCTAGGCCGACCCCTACCCCGCCTTCCTTCCACTACAGACTGATACACTCTTGAAGTCATTCTGTTTCGCTCCATTCTCTCTACATGTCCGAACCACCTCAACAACCCTTCCTCAGCCCTCTGGACAACAGTTTTGGTAATCCCGCACCTCCTCCTAACTTCCAAACTACGAATTCTCTGCATTATATTCACACCACACATTGCCCTCAGACATGACATCTCCACTGCCTCCAGCCTTCTCCTCGCTGCAACATTCATCACCCACGCTTCACACCCATATAAGAGCGTTGGTAAAACTATACTCTCATACATTCCCCTCTTTGCCTCCAAGGACAAAGTTCTTTGTCTCCACAGACTCCTAAGTGCACCACTCACTCTTTTTCCCTCATCAATTCTATGATTCACCTCATCTTTCATAGACCCATCCGCTGACACGTCCACTCCCAAATATCTGAATACGTTCACCTCCTCCATACTCTCTCCCTCCAATCTGATATTCAATCTTTCATCACCTAATCTTTTTGTTATCCTCATAACCTTACTCTTTCCTGTATTCACCTTTAATTTTCTTCTTTTGCACACCCTACCAAATTCATCCACCAATCTCTGCAACTTCTCTTCAGAATCTCCCAAGAGCACAGTGTCATCAGCAAAAAGCAGCTGTGACAACTCCCACTTTGTGTGTGATTCTTTATCTTTTAACTCCACGCCTCTTGCCAAGACCCTCGCATTTACTTCTCTTACAACCCCATCTATAAATATATTAAACAACCACGGTGACATCACACATCCTTGTCTAAGGCCTACTTTTACTGGGAAAAAATTTCCCTCTTTCCTACATACTCTAACTTGAGCCTCACTATCCTCGTAAAAACTCTTCACTGCTTTCAGTAACCTACCTCCAACACCATACACTTGCAACATCTGCCACATTGCCCCCCTATCCACCCTGTCATACGCCTTTTCCAAATCCATAAATGCCACAAAGACCTCTTTAGCCTTATCTAAATACTGTTCACTTATATGTTTCACTGTAAACACCTGGTCCACACACCCCCTACCTTTCCTGAAGCCTCCTTGTTCATCTGCTATCCTATTCTCCGTCTTACTCTTAATTCTTTCAATTATAACTCTACCATACACTTTACCAGGTACACTCAACAGACTTATCCCCCTATAATTTTTGCACTCTCTTTTATCCCCTTTGCCTTTATACAAAGGAACTATGCATGCTCTCTGCCAATCCCTAGGTACCTTACCCTCTTCCATACATTTATTAAATAATTGCACCAACCACTCCAAAACTATATCCCCACCTGCTTTTAACATTTCTATCTTTATCCCATCAATCCCGGCTGCCTTACCCCCTTTCATTTTACCTACTGCCTCACGAACTTCCCCCACACTCACAACTGGCTCTTCCTCACTCCTACAAGATGTTATTCCTCCTTGCCCTATACACGAAATCACAGCTTCCCTATCTTCATCAACATTTAACAATTCCTCAAAATATTCCTTCCATCTTCCCAATACCTCTAACTCTCCATTTAATAACTCTCCTCTCCTATTTTTAACTGACAAATCCATTTGTTCTCTAGGCTTTCTTAACTTGTTAATCTCACTCCAAAACTTTTTCTTATTTTCAACAAAATTTGTTGATAACATCTCACCCACTCTCTCATTTGCTCTCTTTTTACATTGCTTCACCACTCTCTTAACTTCTCTCTTTTTCTCCATATACTCTTCCCTCCTTGCATCACTTCTACTTTGTAAAAACTTCTCATATGCTAACTTTTTCTCCCTTACTACTCTCTTTACATCATCATTCCACCAATCGCTCCTCTTCCCTCCTGCACCCACTTTCCTGTAACCACAAACTTCTGCTGAACACTCTAACACTACATTTTTAAACCTACCCCATACCTCTTCGACCCCATTGCCTATGCTCTCATTAGCCCATCTATCCTCCAATAGCTGTTTATATCTTACCCTAACTGCCTCCTCTTTTAGTTTATAAACCTTTACCTCTCTCTTCCCTGATGCTTCTATTCTCCTTGTATCCCATCTACCTTTTACTCTCAGTGTAGCTACAACTAGAAAGTGATCTGATATATCTGTGGCCCCTCTATAAACATGTACATCCTGAAGTCTACTCAACAGTCTTTTATCTACCAATACATAATCCAACAAACTACTGTCATTTCGCCCTACATCATATCGTGTATACTTATTTATCCTCTTTTTCTTAAAATATGTATTACCTATAACTAAACCCCTTTCTATACAAAGTTCAATCAAAGGGCTCCTATTATCATTTACACCTGGCACCCCAAACTTACCTACCACACCCTCTCTAAAAGTTTCTCCTACTTTAGCATTCAAGTCCCCTACCACAATTACTCTCTCACTTGGTTCAAAGGCTCCTATACATTCACTTAACATCTCCCAAAATCTCTCTCTCTCCTCTGCATTCCTCTCTTCTCCAGGTGCATACACGCTTATTATGACCCACTTCTCGCATCCAACCTTTACTTTAATCCACATAATTCTTGAATTTACACATGTATGTATATATATATATATATATATATATGTATGTATATATATCATAGACACAAGGCAGCAAGAGAAACTTTGGCTGTCTTTCATACCGGTTCATTAAAGATTCAGTATTCCACTGATCATACACCATCATCACTGATCATACACCATCATCACTGATCATACACCATCATCACTGATCATACACCATCATAATTGATCATACACCATCATTATTGATCATACACCATCATCACTGATCATACACCATCATCACTGATCATACACCATCATCACTGATCATGCACCATCATCATTGATCATACACCATCATCATTGATCATACACCATCATCATTGATCATACACCATCATCAGTGATCATACACCATCATTATTGATCATACACCATCATCATTGATCATACACCATCATCATTGATCATACACCATCATAATTGATCATACACCATCATCAGTGATCATACACCATCATTATTGATCATACACCATCATCAGTGATCATACACCATCATTATTGATCATACACCATCATTATTGATCATACACCATCATCATTGATCATACACCGTCATCATTGATCATACACCATCATCATTGATCATACACCATCATCATTGATCATAGACCATCATCAGTGATCATACACCATCATCACTGAGCATACACCATCATCACTGATCATACACCATCATCATTGATCATACACCATCATCATTGATCATACACCATCATCACTGATCATACACCATCATCACTGATCATACACCATCATCATTGATCATACACCATCATCACTGATCATACACCATCATCATTGATCATACACCATCATTATTGATCATACACCATCATCATTGATCATACACCATCATCATTGATCATACACCATCATCATTGATCATACACCATCATCACTGATCATACACCATCATCATTCATCATACACCATCATTATTGATCATACACCATCATCATTGATCATACACCATCATTATTGATCATACACCATCATCATTGATCATACACCATCATTATTGATCATACACCATCATTATTGATCATACACCATCATTATTGATCATACACCATCATCATTGATCATACACCATCATCATTGATCATACACCATCACCAGTGATCATACACCATCATTATTGATCATACACCATCATTATTGATCATACATCATCATCACTGATCATACACCATCATCACTGATCATACACCATCATCACTGATCATACACCATCATCATTGATCATACACCATCATTATTGATCATACACCATCATCACTGATCATACACCATCATCACTGATCATACACCATCATCACTGATCATGCACCATCATCATTGATCATACACCATCATCATTGATCATACACCATCATCAGTGATCATACACCATCATTATTGATCATACACCATCATCATTGATCATACACCATCATCATTGATCATACACCATCATAATTGATCATACACCATCATCAGTGATCATACACCATCTTTATTGATCATACACCATCATCAGTGATCATACACCATCATTATTGATCATACACCATCATTATTGATCATACACCATCATCATTGATCATACACCATCATCATTGATCATACACCATCATCATTGATCATACACCATCATCAGTGATCATACACCATCATCACTGAGCATACACCATCATCACTGATCATACACCATCATCATTGATCATACACCATCATCATTGATCATACACCATCATCATTGATCATACACCATCATCACTGATCATACACCATCATCATTGATCATACACCATCATCACTGATCATACACCATCATCATTGATCATACACCATCATTATTGATCATACACCATCATCATTGATCATACACCATCATCATTGATCATACACCATCATCATTGATCATACACCATCATCACTGATCATACACCATCATTCATCATACACCATCATTATTGATCATACACCATCATCATTGATCATACACCATCATTATTGATCATACACCATCATCATTGATCATACACCATCATTATTGATCATACACCATCATTATTGATCATACACCATCATTATTGATCATACACCATCATTATTGATCATACACCATCATCATTGATCATACACCATCATCAGTGATCATACACCATCATTATTGATCATACACCATCATTATTGATCATACACCATCATCATTGATCATACACCATCATCAGTGATCATACACCATCATTATTGATCATACACCATCATTATTGATCATATACCATCATCATTGATCATACACCATCATCACTGATCATACACAATCATCACTGATCATACACCATCATCATTGATCATACACCATCATCATTGATCATACACCATCACTGATCATACACCATCATCACTGATCATACACCATCATCATCGATCATACACCATCATCACTGATCATACACCATCATCATTGACATTACACCATCATCACTGGTCATACACCATCATCACTGATCATACACCATCATCACTGATCATACACCATCATCATTGATCATACACCATCATCATTGATCGTGCACCATCATCACTGATCATACACCATCATCATTGATCATACACCATCATCACTGATCATACACCATCATCACTGATCATACACCATCATCACTGATCATACACCATCATCACTGATCATATACCATCATCACTGATCATACACCATCATCATTGATCATACACCATCATCACTGATCATACACCATCATCATTGATCATTCACCATCATCATTGATCATACACCATCATCACTGATCATACACCATCATCACTGATCATACACCATCATCATTGATCATACACCATCATCACTGATCATACACCATCATCATTGATCATACACCATCACTGATCATACACCATCATCATTGATCATACACCATCATCACTGATCATACACCATCATCACTGATCATACACCATCACCATTGATCATACACCATCATCATACACCATCATCATTGATCATGCACCATCATCACTGATCATACACCATCATCACTGATCATACACCATCATCATTGATCATACACCATCATCACTGATCATACACCATCATCATTGATCATACACCATCATCACTGATCATACACCATCATCACTGATCATACACCATCACCATTGATCATACACCATCATCATTGATCATACACCATCATCACTGATCATACACCATCATCATTGATCATGCACCATCATCATTGATCATGCACCATCATCATTGATCATGCACCATCATCACTGATCATACACCATCATCATTGATCATACACCATCATCATTGATCATGCACCATCATCACTGATCATACACCATCATCACTGATCATACACCATCATCACTGATCATACACCATCATCATTGATCATACACCATCATCATTGATCATGCACCATCATCACTGATCATACACCATCATCACTGATCATACACCATCATCACTGATCATACACCATCATCATTGATCATACACCATCATCACTGATCATACACCATCATCATTGATCATACACCATCATCACTGATCATACACCATCATCACTGATCATACACCATCACCATTGATCATACACCATCATCACTGATCATACACCATCATCATTGATCATACACCATCATCATTGATCATGCACCATCATCACTGATCATACACCATCATCACTGATCATACACCATCATCACTGATCATACACCATCATCATTGATCATACACCATCATCACTGATCATACACCATCATCACTGATCATACACCATCATCATTGATCATACACCATCATCACTGATCATACACCATCATCATTGATCATGCACCATCATCACTGATCATACACCATCATCACTGATCATACATCATCATCATTGATCATACACCATCATCATTGATCATCACCATCATACACCATCATCATTGATCATACATCCATCATCACCATGATCATTCACCATCATCACTGATCATACACCATCATCACTGATCATACATCATCATCATTGATCATACACCATCATCATTGATCATGCACCATTATCACTGATCATACACCATCATCATTGATCATACACCATCATCACTGATCATACACCATCATCATTGATCATGCACCATCATCACTGATCATACACCATCATCACTGATCATACACCATCATCATTGATCATACACCATCACCATCATACACCATCATCATGATCATACACCATCATCACACATCATCACTGATCATACACCATCATCATTGATCATACACCATCATCACTGATCATACACCATCATCACTGATCATACACCATCACCATTGATCATACACCATCATCACTGATCATACACCATCATCATTGATCATACACCATCATCATTGATCATGCACCATCATCACTGATCATACACCATCATCATTGATCATACACCATCATCACTGATCATACACCATCATCATTGATCATGCACCATCATCACTGATCATACACCATCATCACTGATCATACACCATCATCATTGATCATACACCATCATCATTGATCATGCACCATCATCACTGATCATACACCATCATCATTGATCATACACCATCATCACTGATCATACACCATCATCATTGATCATACACCATCATCACTGATCATACACCATCATCACTGATCATACACCATCATCATTGATCATACACCATCATCATTGATCATGCACCATCATCACTGATCATACACCATCATCATTGATCATACACCATCATCACTGATCATACACCATCATCATTGATCATACACCATCATCATTGATCATGCACCGTCATCACTGATCATACACCATCATCATTGATCATACACCATCATCACTGATCATACACCATCATCACTGATCATACACCATCATCACTGATCATACCACATCATCATTGATCATGCACCATCATCACTGATCATACACCATCATCACTGATCATACACCATCATCACTGATCATACACCGTCATCACTGATCATACACCATCATCACTGATCATACACCATCATCACTGATCATACACCATCATCACTGATCATACACCGTCATCACTGATCATACACCATCATCACTGATCATACACCATCATCACTGATCATACACCATCATCACTGATCATACACCATCATCACTGATCATACACCATCATCACTGATCATACACCATCATCACTGATCATACACCATCATCACTGATCATACACCATCATCACTGATCATACACCATCATCATTGATCATACACCATCATCATTGATCATACACCATCATTATTGATCATACACCATCATCACTGATCATACACCATCATCACTGATCATACACCATCATCACTGATCATACACCATCATCACTGATCATACACCATCATCACTGATCATACACCATCATCATTGATCATACACCATCATCACTGATCATACACCATCATCACTGATCATACACCATCATCATTGATCATACACCATCATCACTGATCATACACCATCATCACTGATCATACACCATCATCATTGATCATACACCGTCATCACTGATCATACACCATCATCATTGATCATACACCATCATCACTGATCATACACCATCATCATTGATCATACACCATCATCACTGATCATACACCATCATCACTGATCATACACCATCATCACTGATCATACACCATCATCATTGATCATACACCATCATCACTGATCATACACCATCATCACTGATCATACACCATCATCACTGATCATACACCATCATCATTGATCATACACCATCGTCACTGATCATACACCATCATCACTGATCATACACCATCATCATTGATCATACACCGTCATCACTGATCATACACCATCATCATTGATCATACACCATCATCACTGATCATACACCATCATCATTGATCATACACCATCATCACTGATCATACACCATCATCACTGATCATACACCATCATCATTGATCATACACCATCATCACTGATCATACACCATCATCATTGATCATACACCATCATCACTGATCATACACCATCATCATTGATCATACACCATCATCACTGATCATACACCATCATCATTGATCATACACCATCATCACTGATCATACACCATCATCATTGATCATACACCATCATCACTGATCATACACCATCATCATTGCTGCCATAAAAGACGTCAAAAGAACAGAGTTTATTACAAATTAAAAATGTAATAAGTTGTCCTTCAGATGAGTTAACACTTATGTACCACCCCCCCATCATCCACCACCCCCCCTTCATCCACCCCCCCTTCATCCACCACCCCCCCTTCATCCACCTCCCCCCCACCTTCATCCACCACCCCCCACCTTCATCCACCTCCCCCCCACCTTCATCCACCACCCCCCCTTCATCCACCACCACCCCTTCATCCACCTCCCCCCCACCTTCATCCACCACCCCCCACCTTCATCCACCTCCCCCCCACCTTCATCCACCACCCCCCACCTTCATCCACCTCCCCCCCACCTTCATCCACCACCCCTCCTTCATCCACCACCTCCCCTTCATCCACCTCCCCCTACCTTCATCCACCACCCCCCCCTTCATCCACCTCCCCCACCTTCATCCACCACCCCCCACCTTCATCCACCTCCCCCCACCTTCATCCACCCCCCCCCTTCATCCACCTCCCCCCACCTTCATCCACCACACCCCACCTTCATCCACCACACCCCCACCTTCATCCACCACCCCCCACCTTCATCCACCACACCCCACTTTCATCCACCCCCCCCCCTTCATCCACCTCCCCCCACCTTCATCCACCACCCCCCACCTTCATCCACCACCCCCCACCTTCATCCACCACCCCCCTTCATCCACCTCCCCCCACCTTCATCCACCACACCCCACCTTCATCCACCACACCCCCACCTTCATCCACCACCCCCCACCTTCATCCACCACACCCCACCTTCATCCACCACCCCCCACCTTCATCCACCACCCCCCACCTTCATCCACCACCCCCCACCTTCATCCACCACCCCCCACCTTCATCCACCACCCCCCACCTTCATCCACCACCCCCCACCTTCATCCACCACTCCCCACCTTTATCCACCACACACCACCTTCATCCACCACCCCCCACCTTCATCCACCACCCCCCACCTTCATCCACCACCCCCCACCTTCATCCACCACCCTCCACCTTCATCCACCACTCCCCACCTTCATCCACCACCCCCCACCTTCATCCACCACTCCCCACCATCATCCACCACCCCCCACCTTCATCCACCACCACCCCAACTTCATCCACCACCCCCCACCTTCATCCACCACCCCCCCACATACATCCATCACCCCCCACCTTCATCCACCACCACCCCAACTTCATCCACCACCCCCCACCTTCATCCACCACCACCCCAACTTCATCCACCACCCCCACCTTCATCCACCACCCCCCCACCTTCATCCACCACCCCCCACCTTCATCCACCACCACCCCACCTTCATCCACAACCCCCCACCTTCATCCACCACCCCCCACCTTCATCCACCACCCCCCCACCTTCATCCACCACCACCCCACCTTCATCCACCACCACCCCACCTTCATCCACCACCCCCACCTTCATCCACCACCCCCCACCTTCATCCATCACCCCCCACCTTCATCCACCACCCCCCCACCTTCATGCACCACCCCCTACCTTCATCCACCCCCCACCTTCATCCACCACCCCCCACCTTCATCCACCACCCCCACCTTCATCCACCACCACCCCATCTTCATCCACCACCCCCCACCTTCATCCACCACCCCTCACCTTCATCCACCACCCTTCCACCTTCATCCACCACCCCCCACCTTCATCCACCACCCCACCCCACCTTCATCCACCACCCCCCACCTTCATCCACCACCCCCTCACCTTCATCCACCACCCCCCACCTTCATCCACCACCCCCCCACCTTCATCCACCTCCCCCCACCTTCATCCACCACCCCCCCACCTTCATCCACCACCCCCCACCTTCATCCACAACCCCCCACCTTCATCCACCACCCCCTCACCTCCATCCACCATCCCCCCCTTTATCCATCACCCCTCCATCTTCATCCACCCCCCACCTTCATTCACCACCCCCACATTCATACACCACCACCCCACCTTCATCCACCACCCCCCACCTTCATCCACCACCCTCCCACCTTAATCCACCACCCCACCTTCATCCACCACCCCACCTTCATCCACCCCCCACCTTCATCCACCACCCCCACCTTCATCCACCACCCCCACCTTCATCCACACCGCCACCTTCATCCACCACCCCCCACCTTTATCCACCCCCCATCTTCATCCACCACCCCCACCTTCATCCACCCCCCACCTTCATCCACCACCCCCTACCTTCATCCACCACCCCCCACCTTCATCCATCCAACCACCTTCATCCACCACCCCCCCTTTCATCCACCCCCCCCCACCTTCATCCACCACCCCCCACCTTCATCCACAACCCCCCACCTTCATCCACCACCCCCTCACCTCCATCCACCATCCCCCCCTTTATCCACCACCCCTCCATCTTCATCCACCCCCCACCTTCATTCACCACCCCCACATTCATACACCACCACCCCACCTTCATCCACCACCCCCCACCTTCATCCACCACCCTCCCACCTTAATCCACCACCCCACCTTCATCCACCACCCCACCTTCATCCACCCCCCACCTTCATCCACCACCCCCACCTTCATCCACCACCCCCACCTTTATCCACCCCCCATCTTCATCCACCACCCCCACCTTCATCCACCCCCCACCTTCATCCACCACCCCCTACCTTCATCCACCACCCCCTACCTTCATCCACCACCCCCCACCTTCATCCACCCAACCACCTTCATCCACCACCCCCCCTTTCATCCACCCCCCCCACCTTCATCCACCACCCCCCACCTTCATCCACCACCCCCACCTTCATCCACCACCCCCCACCTTCATCCATCACCCCACACCTTCATCCACCACCCCCCACCTTCATCCACCACCCCCCACCTTTATCCACCACCACCACCCGTTCATCCACCACCCCCACCTTCATCCACCACCCCCCACCTTCATCCACCACCCCCACCTTCAACCACCACCCACCACCTTCATCCACCCCCCTCTTTCATCCACCACCCCACCTTCATCCACCCCCCCACCTTCAGCCACCACCCCCACCTTCTTCCACCACCCCTCACCTTCATCCACCCCCACCTTCATCCACCACCCCGCACCGTCATCCACCACCCCCACCTTCACCACCCCCACCTTCATCCACCACCCCCCACCTTCATCCACCACCACCCACCTTCATCCATCACCCCCACCTTCATCGACCACCCCCCACCTTCATCCACCACCCCCACCTTCATCCACCACCCCCCACCTTCATCCACCACCCCCCACCTTCATCCACCACCCCCACCTTCATCCACCACCACCCCACCTTCATCCACCACCACCCCACCTTCATCCACCACCCCCACCTTCATCCACCACCACCCCACCTTCATCCACCACCCCCTACCTTCATCCACCACCCCCACCTCCATCCACCACCCCCCCCACCTTCATCCACCACCCCCCCACCTTTATCCACCCCACCTTCATCCACCACCCCTCACCTTCATCCACCACCCCACACCTTCATCCACCACCCCACACCTTCATCCACCACTCCCACCTTCATCCACCACCCCCCACCTTCATCCAATACCCCCCACCTTCATCCACCACCCCCCACCTTCATCCACCACCACCCCACCTTCATCCACCACCCCCCACCTTCATCCACCACCCCCCACCTTCATCCACCACCCTCCACATTCATCCACCACCCCCACCTTCATTCACCTCCCCCCACCTTCTTCCACCACCCCCTGCTTCATCCACCACCCCCCACCTTCATCCACCACCCCCCACCTTCTTCCACCACCGCTCACCTTCTTCCACCACCCCCCACCTTCATCCACCACCTTCCCACCTTCATCCACCACCCCCCACCTTCATCCACCACCCCCCCACCTTCATCCACCACCCCCCCACCTTCATCCACCACCCCCACCTTCATCCACCACCCCCCACCTTCATCCACCACCCCGCACCTTGATCCACCACTCTCCACCTTCATCCTCCACCCCCACCTTCATCCACCCCCTACCTTCATCCACCCCCCCTCAACAACCACCACCACCCCCTCAACAACCACCACCACCCCTCAACAACCACCACCCCCCCTCAACCATCACCACCCCCTCAACAACCACCACCACCCCCTCAACAGCCACCACCACCCCCTCAACTACCTCCACCCCCTCAACAACCACCACCCCTCAACAACCACCAAAACCCCCTCAACCACCACTACCACCCCCTCAACAACTACCACCACCCCCACAACAACCACCACCACCCCCTGAACAACCACCACCTCCTCCTCAACAACCACCACCTCCCCCTCAACAAGCACCATCACCCCCTCAACCACCACCACCCCCACAACAACCACCACCCTTCAACAACCACCACCACCCCCTCAACAACCACCACCACCCCCGCAACCACCACCACCCCCTCAACAACCACCACCACCCCCTCAACAACCACAACCACCCCCTCAACAACCACCACCACCCCCTCAACAACCACCACCCCCTCAACAACCACCACCACCCCCTCAACAACCACCACCACCCCCTCAACAACCACCACCACCACCCCCTCAACCACCACCACCCCCTCAACAACCACCACCACCCCCTCAACAACTACCACCACCCCCTCAACAACCACCACCACCCCCTCAACAACCACCACCCCCTCAACAACCACCACCACCCCCTCAACCACCACCACCCCCTCAACAACCACCACCCCCTCAACAACCACCACCACCCCCTCAACCACCACCACCCCCTCAACACCCGCCACTACAACCTTCACAACAACCCCCACCACCACCCCCTCAACACCCGCCACTACAACCTTCACAACAACCACCACCATCACCCCCTCAACAACCACCACCGCAACCTTCACTACAACCACCACCACCACTACCACCCCTCAACAACCACCACTATCACCCCCTCAACAACCACTACCACAACTTTCACAACACCCATCAGCACAATCACCCCTTCAACAACCACCACCACCCCCTCAACAGCCACCACCCCTCAACAACCACCACCACCCCCAGAACAACCACCACCACCCCCTCAACAACCACCACCACCCCCTCAACAACCACCACCACCTCCTCAACAACCACCACCACCTCCTCAACAACCACCACCACCCCCTCAACAACCACCACCACCCCCTCAACAACCACCACCACCCCCTCAACAACCACCACCCTTCAACAACCACCACCACCACCCCCTCAACAACCACCACCACGCCCTCAACCATCACCACCTCCCCCTCAACAACCACCACCACCCCCTGAACAACCACCACCACCCCCTGAACAACCACCACCACCCCCTCAACAACCACCACCACCTCCTCAACAACCACCACCATCCCCTCAACAGCCACCACCACCCCCTCAACAACCACCACCACTCCCGCAACAACCACCACCCTTCAACAACCACCACCACCCCCTCTACAACCACCACCACCCCCTCAACCACCACCACCACCCCATCAACAACCACCACCACCCCCTCAACAACCACCACCACCCCTCAACAACCACCACCACCCCCTCAACAATCACCACCACCCCCTCAACCACCACCACCCCCCCAACCACCACCACCATCACCACAACAACCACCACCACCCCCTCAACAACCACCACCACCCCCTCAACAACCACCACCACCTCCTCAACAACCACCACCTTCCCCTCAACAACCACCACCACCCCCTCAACAACCACCACCACCCCCTCAACAACCACCACCCTTCAACAACCAC
The DNA here is from genome assembly GCF_038502225.1 of Cherax quadricarinatus. Classification (NCBI taxonomy): domain Eukaryota; kingdom Metazoa; phylum Arthropoda; class Malacostraca; order Decapoda; family Parastacidae; genus Cherax; species Cherax quadricarinatus. The sequence goes on along the minus strand of NC_091297.1, from coordinate 15,656,842 downwards.
CACCACCCCCGCCACAACCACCACCCCCCCCGCAACAACAACCACCACCCCCTCAACAACCACCACCACCCTTCAACAACCACCACCACCCCCTCAACAACCACCACCACCCCCTCAACAACTACCACCACCCTCTCAACCACCACCACCCCCTCAACAACCACCACCACCCCCTCAACAACCACCACCACCCCCTCAACAACCACCACCACCCCCTCAACCACCACCCCCTCAACAACCACCACCACCCCCTCAACCACCACCACCCCCTCAACACCCGCCACTACAACCTTCACAACAACCCCCACCACCACCCCCTCAACACCCGCCACTACAACCTTCACAACAACCACCACCATCACCCCCTCAACAACCACCACCGCAACCTTCACTACAACCACCACCACCACTACCACCCCTCGACAACCACCACTATCATCCCCCTCAACAACCACTACCACAACTTTCACAACACCTATCAGCACAATCACCCCTTCAACAACCACCACCACCCCCTCAACAGCCACCACCCCTCAACAACCACCACCACGCCCTCAACCATCACCACCTCCACCCCCTCAACAACCACCACCACCCCATCAACAACCACCACCACCCCCTGAACAACCACCACCACCCCCTCAACAACCACCACCACCCCCTCAACAACCACCACCACCTCCTCAACAACCACCACCACCTCCTCAACAACCACCACCACCGTCCCCTCAGCCACCACTACCACAACCTTCACAACAATCATCAGCACCATCACCCCCTCAACAACCACCACCACTCCCACGCCCTCAACAACCACTACTACAACCTTCACAACAATCAGCAGCACCATCACCCCCTCAACAACCACCACCACCCCCTCAACCACCACCACCACCCCATCAACAACCACCACCACCCCCACAACAACCACCACCACCCCTCAACAACCACCCCCACCCCCTCAACAACCACTACTACAACCTTCACAACAATCAGCAGCACCATCACCCCCTCAACAACCACCCCCACCCCCTCAACAACCACCCCCACCCCCTCAACAACCACTACTACGACCTTCGCAACAATGCTGAAGTCAGTGGTCAGTACGTTAAGGTCAGTGGTCACGTGTGGTCATACCTGCCTAAGCTCTCGGGAGTTAGCGTGGGCTGTTACCAAGCACCATGGCTTGTTGTAGTGTTTTAGAATCTCAGGTTCAAGTGTTGAAGAAGGAGGTTCTACTTCTTCAGGAGGAAAATAGGAGGCTGAAGCTTCGCATTGATGGGTCTGGGAACGAGTGAGATGGAGTAACTGGTAAGGAGGAAATGGTCAACAGCAGTGAGGGTGGCAGCTGCTTTAAGTGGCAAGTGGTTCACAGTTCAGGAAGAAGGAAGATAGGGAGGGTTAATAGAGAAGATGTGAAGGTAGGAAATCGATTCTCTGCTCTCCAGGACGAGTGTACTTCAGTGGTTAGTGAGGTTGAAGGTACCACTGATTCCCCTGCTAATCAAGGTAAGAATATTCTAATTGTAGGAGATTCTCAGGTAAGATATATGGACCATGCTTTTTGTAAGAGAGATAGAAAGGTCAGGCAGAGGCTGTGCCTCCCAGGAGCTGATGTTGGTGACATAGTCAGCAGGTTGGATATTATGTCAGGTAATGGGAACAAGCCCATTATCTGTCTTAATGCTGGGGTAATGACATTGGGAAGGGCAGGAGATGGGAGCTGCTGGATAAGTATAGGTCAGCCATAGAAGTATTCAGGTCTAAGGGAGGGATCCCAGTCATATGTAGCATCCTGCCTAGAAAGGGAGTGGGCAATGAATGGATGTCTAGGGCAATTGGTATAAATTGCTGGCTAGACAGGTACTGCAAGGATATTGCAATTCCATTAATTGATAACTGGGACAAATTCTATGGCAAATGCAATATGTCTGCAAGGGATGGGGTTCATCTCTCTTGGGCTGGAGTGGTTGCATTAGCCAATTTGTTTGAGGGGGTAACTGATGACTTGTCTAGGAATTTAAACTGACAGATTATAGAGGTATGGGTGTTTGTGGGAAACAATCAGGCTGCAGTATTAGGGTTAAAACAGCAGTTATTACCGGGATACCTCAGAGATATGTTGAAAAGACAATATTCAAAATAAGTTGCTAGTAAAGGCAAATCAACTGATCAACAAACAAAGAGAGATAGTAGAGGGCAACGAGTGACTAGCTCCCTTAGGGTTTACTATACAAATTGTAGAAGTCTAAGAAATAAGATAGATGAGCTAAGATTACTTGCAATGCAGGCAATATAGATATTATTGGTATAACAGAGACCTGGTTAAAACCTTGATAGGGAATGCTTACTGCTGTTATGGGATGAAATTCATAAGGCATCTAGATATGAAAATGTTGTGTTAATGGGAGATTTTAACTTTAGACAAATTGATTGGAACAATAAGACAGGAAATCTTGAGTCTAGTGACTTTCATGATAGGGTTCAGGATTGCTTTTTAGAACAGTTTGTGACAGAACCAACTAGAGGGAACAATCTGCTTGACTGGGTTCTTGCCAACAAAGAATCATAATCCTGAGGTTAATGATGAGCTTGGGGAAAGTGATTACAAATCACTTTGTTTCAATATATCATGGATTTTCCCAGATAACTGCAATCTCTGTCCCTGACTTTCGCTTGGCCGATTTCATGGGACTGAGAAATTACCTGGGTGGGCTAAATTGGGATGACCTGACTATGGGTCAGGGAGGTGATCCTGGTTGCCAATATTGTGAACGAGATTATTTGGTGATTCTGGTAGCGGGTGAGTGAATGATACGTCTTCGGAGGCTTCTTTATTTGCAAAGTCATGGTGGGTACACAGGCTTGTGTGTTATGCCCATGGCCCAGGAGGGCCATGCCCATGAGGGAGAGAGCGAGTAGACTTGTTGACTGCTTCTAGGCCACTGAGTAAGTGAGTGCGAGTGGGACCAGCGTCCCACTGACCTGGGCAGGCCTAGAGGGCAGCACCTGAGTGCTGCAAAATATGAACTAAGCTGGCAGACAGCATAGGCTGTCTGTGCAGACAGTACAGGCTCTCTAAATATGCTCGGCCACCTACCACATGGTTGTCCCGACCATGTCTGGTGGTAAAAAAACTCGGTCTCTCGTAGGAACAGGGCAGAGAACACAAAATAAAAAACATGTATATACATATAGACATGGGAAAAAAAACTTCCTACAGGGAGGGAAGAAAAAAACATGTGGGGTGTGCTAAACATCGTGGTCAAAGGCAGTGAGCGTCGAGGGGCATCACTGCACGGCTTCCTGCATCTGGACAGATACTGCAACACAGGAGACATCGCTGTGGCTGAGCTGTGACGTGACGTAACGGGGTATAGTCTCCTCTAGAACGGTGAAGCAGTCATCGTAGGAGTCACTGCAGGTTTCACTCAACCTTGGGCACCACATGCTGGTGCCCTCGAGTGAGGCGTCGTCAAAACTCGGCAATTGGGCAGGACTTCTGGCAAGTGACTCAGGAGGACACTTCTCGACTGGTACTGTCGCTGGGCTGTCACTGCCGGCGAGCGTGGAGTGAGTCGTGGAGCGAGTCATGGCAGAGACGGCTGGGTGAAACATCAGGGAGTCGCAACATCATACACCAGACTGCAGTGAGCGAGCTAGCAGTCAAAGTGACATCTTCCTTGTGCAGGCTGCTCACTGAAGCTTGTGACACAAAGCTGACACAGCACCTGCCGACAAGGCTTAAACTGCGGCTTGACGAGTGTCTTTCTCTCGACAGTTGGAGTTATAGCAGAGGTTAGTCTAAGCGTCCCCAGACTTGTTTCTCTACATATAACTGCACTCTGAAGGTCTGGAGGTGAAGTGAAACAAATCTCGATGGGAATCATAGCAGGTACGATTCTGCAGAACATTCATGAGCGATGAGCATAAGAGGTTTCTGTACAAGGGGCTCATACACTCAGGGCTGACTAATATCAGCTGTCAAATGTGCTGGTCACACCGGGTGACAGGCAACAAAGAGCTACACAGGGGTCTGGTCGCAGACCTGTGGTCGACACACAGCTGGGCTCAAGACCACACTGGACACACGGAAAACTTTACACACACCCACGGTACATGTGGTACAACATGGCTTAACTAGCAATTGAAGCTTTTCTGTGCACAAAATTGACACTAAGCCATACACTAACATGTGAGAACACTGACTGAGAGGAATTAACACACGACATATCTTCTCTCAATCTTCTCGACAATACTGACATAATTACTGAAACACTCGATGTGACATCATGTGATGTCAGGCGTGATGTCATGAGGTGATATCAGCAGCACTGTGACATCAGTAGACATTTAAAGGTGATGTCAGCAGACATCGTGACATCATGAAGTCGGCAGCATAGTGGGTGACGTCGTAAAGTCGGGCAGCATAGTCAGCATATGATTTACCGGGAGCGCTTGAGGTTCCTGAACCTGTATTCCCTGGAACACAGGCGGGAGAGATACATGATTATATACACCTGGAAAATCCTAGAGGGACTAGTACCGAACTTGCACACGAAAATCACTCACTACGAAAGCAAAAGACTTGGCAGACGATGCAACATCCCCCCAATGAAAAGCAGGGGTGTCACTAGCACGTTAAGAGACCATACAATAAGTGTCAGGGGCCCGAGACTGTTCAACTGCCTCCCAGCATACATAAGGGGGATTACCAACAGACCCCTGGCAGTCTTCAAGCTGGCACTGGACAAGCACCTAAAGTCGGTTCCTGATCAGCCGGGCTGTGGCTCGTACGTTGGTTTGCGTGCAGCCAGCAGTAACAGCCTGGTTGATCAGGCTCTGATCCACCAGGAGGCCTGGTCACAGACCGGGCCGCGGGGGCGTTGACCCCCGGAACTCTCTCCAGGTAAACTCCAGGTATGGCCTGGGACATCTGGTTTGGTAACCCATGTGGCTTGTAGATCCACGTGACATCGTCCACCCCCACATGGCGTCGGGACCCACGTGGCATCAGGATCTATGTGGCATGCTGATCCACATAGCTTCGAGTGACCTCGGGCACTCAGATACACAGCTCTGGCAATGAATTCACACAAAAAACAGCAGAAAACACAGCAGAGGGAGTGAGCACATTGTGGTGGAATGTGGTGGTATACAGTAGGGTGAGCGTGGGTGAGGTGAGGAACCTGGCTGCTTCCTCTCCCACATACATGGAGACACGCACACTGGACGCAGAAATCACCACAAAACTCACCTCTGGCTTGCTAAAATAGCTGTGCTGAGCTGAACAACAGCAGGACATACAAGTGACGCTGAACACATGACTTAAGAAAAAGAGTGGGACGCTGTAGAATGGGGTCACTGGGATGCCACTTACAGTTCTCGAAGAAATTCAGCAAATTTCGGCTAGATCCTGCTTGTACCTGTGTCTGGATGCTGAAAGGTGCAGACACAACATCAGGATAACTCGTTGAGAGACGGATGTACTAGTGTAGGGGGATGAAGTGAACACAACTTCATTCCATTTCCTTCCTCTCTCCGGGCAAACACAACTGCTGCGACCACCGCTTCCCACCAATGTGAAACAGATTATTTGGTGATTCTGGTAGCGGGTGATTGAATGATACATCTTTGGAGGCTTCTTTATTTGCAAAGTTGTGGTGGGTACACAGGCTTGTGTGTTGTGCCCATGGCCCAGGAGGGCCATGCCCACGAGAGAAAGGGTGAGTAGACTTGTTGACTGCTTCTAGGCTGCTGAGTAAGTGAATGCAAGTGGGACCAGTGTCCCACTGACCTGGGCAGGCCTAGAGGGCAGCACCTGAGTGCCGCAAAATATGAACTAAGCTGGCAGACAGCATAGGCTGTCTGTGCAGACAGTACAGGCTGTCTACAATATGACGTTTTTCAGAGCATAGTTCTAGCTGCCCAGACAACTTTCATTCCGAGTATGGAAATTAGATCTAACAAAAATGATCCCAAATGGATGAACAATAGATTAAAATATCTCATCGGTCAAAAGAGAGGTATATATCGGCGTATCAAAAGAGGGGATGGACAGTTAAGAAATCAATATATTCAATTAAAGAGAGAAATAAAAAAAGGAATAAGAAAAGCAAAAAGGTATTATGAGGCTAAGGTCACAAGGGATTCAAAGACTAACCCAAAAGGGTTAGGGACAAGATAGGCCCACTTAAGAGTAACTCAGGTCAGATCACTGACAGCGATAAGCATATGTGAAATTTTCAGTACTTACTTCCTCTCAGTTTTTACCCAGGAAAATACTAGCAAAATTCCTGAAATAATAGATTATGTAGAACAGGACGATAATAAACTATGCACGATTGTGGTAACAAGTGACATGGTCCTCAGACAAATAGAGAAATTAAAACCTAACAAATCCCCAGGCCCTGATGAACTGTTTGCAAGGGTGTTAAAGGAATGCAAAGAGGAACTTAGCATACCTTTGGCTAATGACTTAAGAAATCGTAATGACACGATTGCAAACAAACCATACCCCCGGCCGGGATTGAACCCGCGGTCATAGAGTCTCAAAACTGGTTCAATCCCGGCCGGGGGTATGGTTTGTTTGCAATCGTGTCATTACGATTTCTTATGTCATGTTGACGGCAGTGAAGGGACTTGAGCTCGAGTTCGTCAAGGCCACGCTAGCTGGAGATTCGTCTGTAAAAACTTGCATTTGTGGTCACAGAGGTGCCTGTGCTAACCTTCCTATGGTGTAGAAATATACCTAGTTGGATGAATCTTATTGTGGCTAGCTGGTCTAGTGGCTAACGCAACGGGCTGGAGTTTTGAGACTCTATGACCGCGGGTTCAATCCCGGCCGGGGGTATGGTTTGCTTTGGCTAATCTTTTTAACATATCACTACAAACTGGCATAGTGCCTGATAAGTGGAAAATGGCAAATGTAATACCTATTTACAAGGCAGGTGACAGGTTCTTAGCTTCGAACTATAGACCAATAAGCCTTACCTCCATAGTTGGAAAATTTGTAGAATCAATAATTGCCGAAGCAATTCGTAGCCATCTTGATAGGCATAAATTGATTAATGAATCTCAACGCGGCTTTACAAAGGGGCGTTCCTGTCTTACGAATTTACTAACTTTTTTCATAAGGTGTTTGAGGAGGTAGATCATGGTAATGAATATGATATTGTGTATATGGACTTCAGTAAGGCTTTCGATAGAGTTCTACATCAGAGGCTATTGAGGAAACTTAAGGCACACGGAATAGGAGGAGAATTTTTTCCTGGGTAGAGGCATGGATGACAAATAGGCAGCAGAGAGTTTGCATAAATGGGAAGAAATCAGAATGGGGCACGTCACCAGCGGTGTTCCGCAGGGGTCAGTGTTGGGCCCGTTGTTGTTCACAATCTACATAAACGACATTGATGAGGGAATAAATAGTGACATAAGCAAATTTGCTGATGACACAAAAATAGGCCAGCCAATTCATTCTAATGAGGACACTAGAGCACTCCAGGATGATTTGAACAGATTGATGCAATGGTCGGAGAAGTGGCAGATGCAGTTTAATATAGACAAATGCAAAGTTCTAAATGTTGGACAGGAAAATAACCATGCCACATATAAACTAAATAATGTAGATCTTAATACTACTGATTGCAAAAAGGATTTAGGAGTTCTGGTTAGCAATCATCTAAAACCAAGACAACAGTGCGTAAGTGTTCGCAATACAGCTAACAGAATCCTTGGCTTCATATTTAGAAGTATAAATAATAGAAGTCCTCAGGTTATTATTCAACTCTATATATCCTTGGTTAGGCCTCATTTAGATTATGCTGCACAGTTCTGGTCACCGTATTACTAAATGGATATAAATGCACTGGAAAACGTACAGAGGAGGATGACAAAGTTGATCCCATGTATCAGAAATCTTCCCTATGAGGATTGACTGAGGGCCCTGAATCTGCACTCTCTAGAAAGGCGTAGAATTAGGGAAGATATGATCGAGGTGTATAAATGGAAAACAGGAATAAATAAAGGGGATTTAAATAGCGTGCTGTAAATTTCCAGCCAAGACAGGACTCGCAGCAATGGTTTATATTTCAATCATCAATGGTTTATATTTCCATTGTGTTTATATTTCCAATGGTTTCAAGTTGGAAAAGATCAGATTCAGGAAGGATATAGGAAAGCACTGGTTTGGTAATAGAGCTGTGAATGAGTGGAACAAACTCCCGGGTACCGTCATAGACGCTAAGACCTTGTGTAGTTTTAAAAATAGGTTAGATAAATACGTGAGTGGGTGTGGGTGGGTGTGAGTTGGATCTGAATAGCTTATGCTACTAGGTCTGATGCCTTGCTCCTTCCTTAAGTGGAAGTGACCTGACTAGGTGGGTCAATGGGCTAATCCGGGGGGGGGGGGACATGGACCTGCTTCGCATGGGTCAGTAGGCCTGCTGTAGTGTTCCTTCATTCTTATGTTCTTATGTTCTAACAACCACCACCACCACCCCCTCAACAACCACCACCACCACCTCCTCAACAACCACTATCACAACCTTCACTACAACCACCGACACCACCACCCCCTCAACAACCACCACTATCACCCCCTCAACAACCACCACCACCACCACCCCCTCAACAACCACCACTACAACCTTCACAACCACCACCACCCCCTCAACAACCACTACCACAACCTTCACAACCACCACAACCCCCTCAACAACCACTACCACAACCTTCACCAACCACTACCACCACCACCCCTTCAACAACCACCACTTCCCTCCCTCAACAACTACCACCACACCCCACCACCCCTCAACAACCACCACCACCACAACCACCCCCTCAACAACCACCACCACACCCCACCACCCCTCAACAACCACCACTTCCCTCCCTCAACAACTACCACCACACCCCACCACCCCTCAACAACCATCACCACACCCCACCACCCCTCAACAACAACCACCACCACAACCACCCCCTCAACAACCACCACCTCCACCACCAGCCCCTCAACAACCACCACCTCAACCACCAGCCCCTCAACAACCACCACCTCAACCACCAGCCCCTCAACAACCACCTCCTCAACAACCACCACCACCACAACTACCCCCTCAACAACCACCACCTCCACCACCAGCCCCTCAACAACCACCCCCTCAACAACCACCACCTCCACCACCATCCCCCTCAACCACCTCCACCACCACCCCCTCAACCACCACCACCCCGTCAACAACCACCACCTGCTCGCCACCACCACCTCCACCCCCCCTCACCAACAACACCTCCACCCCCCCTCACCAACAACACCTCCACCCCAGTATGATCAATACAACAGAATATTCCGGTGTATTGATCTGGAACAACCAAGGACTCCACAAATTTGTATTAAGCTCCAAATGTCAATAAAGATCATAGCGTGTTGAAGGTAAATATAGCCTTTCTCCAGGCAACAATGGATGTGATATATATATATATATATATATATATATATATATATATATATATATATATATATATATATATATATATACATATATATATATATATTCTAGGTAGTAGGTTGGTAGACAGCAACCGCCCAGGGAGGTACTACCGTCCTGCCAAGTGAGTGTAAAACGAAAGCCTGTAATTGTTTTACATGATGGTAGGATTGCTGGTGTCCTTTTTTCTGTCCCATGAACATGCAAGATTTCAGGTACGTCTTGCTACTTCTACTTACACTTAGGACACTTAGGTCACACTACACATACATGTACAAGCACATATATACACACCCCTCTGGGTTTTCTTCTATTTTCTTTCTAGTTCTTATTCTTGTTTATTTCCTCTTATCTCCATGGGGAAGTGGAACAGAATTCTTCCTCCGTAAGCCATGCGTGTTGTAAGAGGCGACTAAAATGCCGGGAGCAAGGGGCTAGTAACCTCTTCTCCTGTATATATTACTAAATGTAAAAGGAGAAATTTTCGTTTTTCCTTTTGGGCCACCCTGCCTCGGTGGGATACGGCCGGTGTGTTGAAAGAAAGAAATATATATATATATATATATTTTTTTTTATTATCACACTGGCCGATTCCCACCAAGGCAGGGTGGCCCGAAAAAGAAAAACTTTCACCATCATTCACTCCATCACTGTCTTGCCAGAAGGGTGCTTTACACTACAGTTTTTAAACTGCAACATTAACACCCCTCCTTCAGAGTGCAGGCACTGTACTTCCCATCTCCAGGACTCAAGTCCGGCCTGCCGGTTTCCCTGAATCCCTTCATAAATGTTACTTTGCTCACACTCCAACAGCACGTCAAGTATTAAAAACCATTTGTCTCCATTCACTCCTATCAAACACGCTCACGCATGCCTGCTGGAAGTCCAAGCCCCTCGTACACAAAACCTCCTTTACCCCCTCCCTCCAACCCTTCCTAGGCCGACCCCTACCCCGCCTTCCTTCCACTACAGACTGATACACTCTTGAAGTCATTCTGTTTCGCTCCATTCTCTCTACATGTCCGAACCACCTCAACAACCCTTCCTCAGCCCTCTGGACAACAGTTTTGGTAATCCCGCACCTCCTCCTAACTTCCAAACTACGAATTCTCTGCATTATATTCACACCACACATTGCCCTCAGACATGACATCTCCACTGCCTCCAGCCTTCTCCTCGCTGCAACATTCATCAACCATGCTTCACACCCATATAAGAGCGTTGGTAAAACTATACTCTCATACATTCCCCTCTTTGCCTCCAAGGACAAAGTTCTTTGTCTCCACAGACTCCTAAGTGCACCACTCACTCTTTTTCCCTCATCAATTCTATGATTCACCTCATCTTTCATAGACCCATCCGCTGACACGTCCACTCCCAAATATCTGAATACGTTCACCTCCTCCATACTCTCTCCCTCCAATCTGATATTCAATCTTTCATCACCTAATCTTTTTGTTATCCTCATAACCTTACTCTTTCCTGTATTCACCTTTAATTTTCTTCTTTTGCACACCCTACCAAATTCATCCACCAATCTCTGCAGCTTCTCTTCAGAATCTCCCAAGAGCACAGTGTCATCAGCAAAGAGCAGCTGTGACAACTCCCACTTTGTGTGTGATTCTTTATCTTTTAACTCCACGCCTCTTGCCAAGACCCTCGCATTTACTTCTCTTACAACCCCATCTATAAATATATTAAACAACCAAGGTGACATCACACATCCTTGTCTAAGGCCTACTTTTACTGGGAAAAAATTTCCCTCTTTCCTACATACTCTAACTTGAGTCTCACTATCCTCGTAAAAACTCTTCACTGCTTTCAGTAACCTACCTCCTACACCATATACTTGCAACATCTGCCACATTGCCCCCCTATCCACCCTGTCATACGCCTTTTCCAAATCCATAAATGCCACAAAGACCTCTTTAGCCTTATCTAAATACTGTTCACTTATATGTTTCACTGTAAACACCTGGTCCACACACCCCCTACCTTTCCTAAAGCCTCCTTGTTCATCTGCTATCCTATTCTCCGTCTTACTCTTAATTCTTTCAATTATAACTCTACCATACACTTTACCAGGTACACTCAACAGACTTATCCCCCTATAATTTTTGCACTCTCTTTTATCCCCTTTGCCTTTATACAAAGGAACTATGCATGCTCTCTGCCAATCCCTAGGTACCTTACCCTCTTCCATACATTTATTAAATAATTGCACCAACCACTCCAAAACTATATCCCCACCTGCTTTTAACATTTCTATCTTTATCCCATCAATCCCGGCTGCCTTACCCCCTTTCATTTTACCTACTGCCTCACGAACTTCCCCCACACTCACAACTGGCTCTTCCTCACTCCTACAAGATGTTATTCCTCCTTGCCCTATACACGAAATCACAGCTTCCCTATCTTCATCAACATTTAACAATTCCTCAAAATATTCCCTCCATCTTCCCAATACCTCTAACTCTCCATTTAATAACTCTCCTCTCCTATTTTTAACTGACAAATCCATTTGTTCTCTAGGCTTCCTTAACTTGTTAATCTCACTCCAAAACTTTTTCTTATTTTCAACAAAATTTGTTGATAACATCTCACCCACTCTCTCATTTGCTCTCTTTTTACATTGCTTCACCACTCTCTTAACCTCTCTCTTTTTCTCCATATACTCTTCCCTCCTTGCATCACTTCTACTTTGTAAAAACTTCTCATATGCTAACTTTTTCTCCCTTACTACTCTCTTTACATCATCATTCCACCAATCGCTCCTCTTCCCTCCTGCACCCACTTTCCTGTAACCACAAACTTCTGCTGAACACTCTAACACTACATTTTTAAACCTACCCCATTCCTCTTCGACCCCATTGCCTATGCTCTCATTAGCCCATCTATCCTCCAATAGCTGTTTATATCTTACCCTAACTGCCTCCTCTTTTAGTTTATAAACCTTCACCTCTCTCTTCCCTGATGCTTCTATTCTCCTTGTATCCCATCTACCTTTTACTCTCAGTGTAGCTACAACTAGAAAGTGATCTGATATATCTGTGGCCCCTCTATAAACATGTACATCCTGAAGTCTACTCAACAGTCTTTTATCTACCAATACATAATCCAACAAACTACTGTCATTTCGCCCTACATCATATCGTGTATACTTATTTATCCTCTTTTTCTTAAAATATGTATTACCTATAACTAAACCCCTTTCTATACAAAGTTCAATCAAAGGGCTCCCATTATCATTTACACCTGGCACCTCAAACTTACCTACCACACCCTCTCTAAATGTTTCTCCTACTTTAGCATTCAGGTCCCCTACCACAATTACTCTCTCACTTGGTTCAAAGGCTCCTATACATTCACTTAGGTTTTTAAACTTACTAAACCAATCATTTGTTTCATTCATGTGAGTGTTGTAGGGGTGAGAGCTGTCACTAACACTGTTCTTCACCCTGACAGCCTTGTCCCAGTTCTCAGTCCACCTGATCGGATCACCACTGCTCAGTGCTCCACTACCCTTCCGTTGTTCCATGACCCAGCCTAACCTTAGGTGAGTGATGTTTTTCCATGACCCAGCCTGACATTAGGTGAGTGATATTCCACGACCCAGCCTGACCTTAGATGAGTGATGTTTCATGACCCAGCCTGACCTTAGGTGAGTGATGTTGTTCCATGACCCAGCCTGACCTTAGGTGAGTGATGTTCCATAACCCAGCCTGACCTTAGGTGAGTGATGTTCCATAACCCAGCCTGACCTTAGGTAAGTGATGTTCCATAACCCAGCCTGACCATAGGTGATTGATGTTCTATAACTCAGCCTGACCTTAGGTGAGTGATGATCCATAACTCAGCCTGACCTTAGGTGAATGATGTTGTTCCATAACTCAGCCTGACCTTAGGTGAATGATGTTCCATAACCCAGCCTGACCATATCTCAGTAGTAGTACACTGGTTACTGGTAACTGGTTACTAGGAACAGCGTTGCCGAGCTCTCAGTAGTAGTACCAGTTCCTAGTAACCAGTTACCAGTAACCAGTGTACCAGTAGATGACTCACTACCAACCGTCTGTGTGAATCATTGACTGTATTCATATTGCTGCTGACCATAGCAGGATTTCAAACACCCTCACCCGTAACCACTATGGGTCAGTCGAAGAGAGGCAGCAGAGAGAGGCAGGTCGGCTGTTGGCGCTTTCCATACTTCCCGTTATATATTATACGTACTACCAGCCTACGTGAGTATTTTTACCCATCCACGTATCGAAAACCCACATGACACTTAGGTGAGTGATGTTGATCCATAACCCAGCCTGACCTTAGGTGAATGATGTTCCATAACCCAGCCTGACCTTAGGTGAATGATGTTCCATAACCCAGCCTGACCTTAGGTGAATGATGTTGATCTATAACCCAGCCTGACCTTAGGTGAATGATGTTGATCTATAACCCAGCCTGACCTTAGATGAATGATGTTGATCTATAACCCAGCCTGACCTTAGGTGAATGATGTTGATCTATAACCCAGCCTGACCTTAGGTGAATGATGTTCCATAACCGTTAACGCTCTCGCTTTACACGGTGAGGGCCTGGGTTCGATTCCCAGCCAGAGTAGAAACATTGGACGTGTTTCTTTCCACCTGTTGTCTATGTTCCCCATCAGTAAAATGGGTACCTGGGTGTTAGTCGACTGGTGTGGGTAGCATCCTGGGACACTGACCTAAGGAGGCCTGGTCACAGACCGGGCCGCGGGGGCGTTGACCCCCGGAACTCTCTCCAGGTAAACTCCAGGTAAACCCAGCCTGACCTTAGGTGAATGATGTTCCATAACCCAGCCTGACCTTAGGTGAATGATGTTCCATAAAACAGCCTGACCTTAGGTAAGTGATGTTCCATAACTCAGCCTGACCTTAGGTGAATGATGTTCCATAACCCAGCCTGACCTTAGGTGAATGATGTTCCATAACCCAGCCTGACCTTAGGTAAGTGATGTTCCATAACTCAGCCTGACCTTAGGTGAATGATGTTCCATAACCCAGCCTGACCTTAGGTAAGTGATGTTCCATAACTCAGCCTGACCTTAGGTGAATGATGTTCCATAACCCAGCCTGACCTTAGGTAAGTGATGTTCCATAACCCAGCCTGACCTTAGGTGAATGATGTTCCATAACTCAGCCTGACCTTAGGTGAATGATGTTCCATAACCCAGCCTGACCTTAGGTGAATGATGTTCCATAACTCAGCCTGACCTTAGGTGAATGATGTTCCATAACCCAGCCTGACCTTAGGTGAATGATGTTCCATAACCCAGCCTGACCTTAGGTGAATGATGTTCCATAACTCAGCCTGACCTTAGCTGAATGATGTTCCATAACTCAGCCTGACCTTAGCTGAATGATCCATAACTCAGCCTGACCTTAGCTGAATGATGTTCCATAACTCAGCCTGACCTTAGGTGAATGATGTTCCATAACCCAGCCTGACCTTAGCTGAATGATGTTCCATAACCCAGCCTGACCTTAGGTGAATGATGTTCCATAACTCAGCCTGACCTTAGCTGAATGATGTTCCATAACTCAGCCTGACCTTAGGTGAATGATGTTCCATAACCCAGCCTGACCTTAGCTGAATGATGTTCCATAACCCAGCCTGACCTTAGGTGAATGATGTTCCATAACTCAGCCTGACCTTAGCTGAATGATGTTCCATAACTCAGCCTGACCTTAGGTGAATGATGTTCCATAACCCAGCCTGACCTTAGGTGAATGATGTTCCATAACTCAGCCTGACCTTAGCTGAATGATGTTCCATAACTCAGCCTGACCTTAGGTGAATGATGTTCCATAACCCAGCCTGACCTTAGGTAAGTGATGTTCCATAACTCAGCCTGACCTTAGGTGAATGATGTTCCATAACCCAGCCTGACCTTAGGTAAGTGATGTTCCATAACCCAGCCTGACCTTAGGTGAATGATGTTCCATAACTCAGCCTGACCTTAGGTGAATGATGTTCCATAACCCAGCCTGACCTAAGGTGAATGATGTTCCATAACCCAGCCT
Organism: Cherax quadricarinatus; assembly: GCF_038502225.1. Lineage (NCBI taxonomy): Eukaryota > Metazoa > Arthropoda > Malacostraca > Decapoda > Parastacidae > Cherax > Cherax quadricarinatus. The sequence goes on along the minus strand of NC_091297.1, from coordinate 15,641,286 downwards.
GACCTTAGCTGAATGATGTTCCATAACTCAGCCTGACCTTAGCTGAATGATGTTCCATAACTCAGCCTGACCTTAGGTGAATGATGTTCCATAACCCAGCCTGACCTTAGGTGAATGATGTTCCATAACCCAGCCTGACCTTAGCTGAATGATGTTCCATAACTCAGCCTGACCTTAGCTGAATGATGTTCCATAACTCAGCCTGACCTTAGGTGAATGATGTTCCATAACCCAGCCTGACCTTAGCTGAATGATGTTCCATAACCCAGCCTGACCTTAGGTGAATGATGTTCCATAACTCAGCCTGACCTTAGCTGAATGATGTTCCATAACTCAGCCTGACCTTAGGTGAATGATGTTCCATAACCCAGCCTGACCTTAGCTGAATGATGTTCCATAACCCAGCCTGACCTTAGGTGAATGATGTTCCATAACTCAGCCTGACCTTAGCTGAATGATGTTCCATAACTCAGCCTGACCTTAGGTGAATGATGTTCCATAACCCAGCCTGACCTTAGGTGAATGATGTTCCATAACTCAGCCTGACCTTAGCTGAATGATGTTCCATAACTCAGCCTGACCTTAGGTGAATGATGTTCCATAACCCAGCCTGACCTTAGGTAAGTGATGTTCCATAACTCAGCCTGACCTTAGGTGAATGATGTTCCATAACCCAGCCTGACCTTAGGTAAGTGATGTTCCATAACCCAGCCTGACCTTAGGTGAATGATGTTCCATAACTCAGCCTGACCTTAGGTGAATGATGTTCCATAACCCAGCCTGACCTTAGGTGAATGATGTTCCATAACCCAGCCTGACCTTAGCTGAATGATGTTCCATAACTCAGCCTGACCTTAGCTGAATGATGTTCCATAACTCAGCCTGACCTTAGGTGAATGATGTTCCATAACCCAGCCTGACCTTAGGTGAATGATGTTCCATAACCCAGCCTGACCTTAGCTGAATGATGTTCCATAACTCAGCCTGACCTTAGCTGAATGATGTTCCATAACTCAGCCTGACCTTAGGTGAATGATGTTCCATAACCCAGCCTGACCTTAGCTGAATGATGTTCCATAACCCAGCCTGACCTTAGGTGAATGATGTTCCATAACTCAGCCTGACCTTAGGTGAATGATGTTCCATAACTCAGCCTGACCTTAGGTGAATGATGTTCCATAACTCAGCCTGACCTTAGCTGAATGATGTTCCATAACCCAGCCTGACCTTAGGTGAATGATGTTCCATAACTCAGCCTGACCTTAGCTGAATGATGTTCCATAACCCAGCCTGAGCTTAGGTGAATGATGTTCCATAACTCAGCCTGACCTTAGCTGAATGATGTTCCATAACCCAGCCTGACCTTAGGTGAATGATGTTCCATAACTCAGCCTGACCTTAGGTGAATGATGTTCCATAACCCAGCCTGACCTTAGGTGAATGATGTTCCATAACTCAGCCTGACCTTAGGTGAATGATGTTCCATAACTCAGCCTGACCTTAGCTGAATGATGTTCCATAACTCAGCCTGACCTTAGGTGAATGATGTTCCATAACCCAGCCTGACCTTAGCTGAATGATGTTCCATAACCCAGCCTGACCTTAGGTGAGTGATATTGATCCATGACTCAGACTCACAACAGGTAAGTAATGGTGATGTGTCATGACTCAGGCTGACATCAGATGCCTCTTCTCCTTACTGTAGTTTTTTAAAGTTGTTTAACCATCTCTTCTCACAATTTATCTTCCTATAATAAGTCCCCAGTTCATTTAATTATCGTTTTTTTTTTGCAAGGTTTTACTTCTCATTAAACAGCTGTTGTCTATCATATACTCTGCCTTGGTTGTGAAGTTCTTTTCACAGTAAAAACTTTCCTACACCAACATATTATTACTGACCACCAGTTTCATCTTGTCCTGTCCCTTGCCAGCAGTGTTGTTCACCTCACCATAAACCTCTGCTTCACACACTGCCTCAGTATTTTCAAAACTCATACCATTTTTCCTCGACTTACTCGTTTTTTTCCCCTCTGTTCGTCCCCCCACCTCGCACCCAGCAGTTCTTCATTCCTCTCACACTTGTTAACCTGGAGTTAGTTCACTTTGCTTCTACTTTACCCACTGCCACCGTTCTCTTGTATTCTTCCTTACTGTTACTCTCACAGCCCCTTAATAATGATCTGAAATATGAGTCCCTCATCTGAAACATATCTGGTGTGTCCAGAACCCTTCCCTTCAACTCTTTATCCGGGGTAATACATAGCTTTAATACATAGCTTTAATACATAGCTTTAATACATAGCTTTAAGAGATAACTCTCACTATGTCATCATACCTCCTGTATGATGACTTGCTCCCACTGAGCTTGTCATCATACCTCCTGTATATACTACCATGATTCTTATTTCTCAAACGTATTGTCTGTTCTCAAACTTTTTTTCTCTAAACATTAATTTAAAATTTCTATATTGTCATATTCTACTGTTTTTCACAGGCACAATATTCTTAAAAACCGTTTTGATTTCTAAATTATCTTCAGGTTTTCCTTTAATTTACATATCCTGAGTCATGGTATTTTCAATTTCTCAGAAATCTTTTAATTTTCTTTCACTAGCTAGTTTTCTTTAAAATTTAATTATCCTCAGTCATATCATTAATAATAATCTCATGATTTAGCAACATTTAGCTTTTATTTCTTATCGAACAACTTAATTACTATGAAATGTTTTTATTTAGACTTGTGTTAATTTTCTGGAAATAGACAGTAGTGTAGATATGCTTATTTATGCTGTATTAATATAGACTAATAGTGTTCAATCGTTATGGTGACTCAGCAGCAACAGCAGCTGGACGGAGGACGCGTCATCGCTGGACTTCGACGAAGAATGTCTCTCATTCCCAACCATCAGCACCACATCTACCTTCACCAACACCACATCTACCTCCACCAGCACCACATCTACCTCCACCAACCTTACCATAGCTAATACCTCCAACATCACCTCCCAACTACTTACCTCCAGTGATGCTGCTTCTAGCACCATCAGAATCATCACCACCACCAGTGCTTCTGCTGACATTATCGACACGAGTTCCGTGGGCCCCTCCTCGACCCCCGTCAACCTCACAACGATCTGGCACACCACTGGCCTTCCATCATGTCCCATAGTGCAGTATGACACTTCCGTGTTCACCTCTACGGTCATATCTGAGGTAAGAAGTCTACAGTTATGTGTATTAGTAAGTTCAGCAAGTGATCCCAACTCCGAACTTCTACACTTAAAATATTAAATGGAGAAAACTACCTGATTAGCTTGTTAAAGAACTAAATGGAGACTTCAACAGATTTATTATATGATTACCAGCTGTGGAAAGTGGTATTTGTTCCCTGAGTGACTTCTAAATGACTCACGAAATCGTAATGACACGATTGCAAACAAAGCATACCACGGGTGGGTAGAACCCGCGGTCAGAGAGTCATAAAACTCCAGACTGTCACGTTAGCCACTGGGCCAGCTGGTTACAATAAGATTCATCCAACTAGGTATAATTCTACACCACCCGTGGTATGGTTTGACTTCTAAAGCCAGACAGGTACAGACAAGGTCTTGCCACCACCACATAGTTGGTCATCCATGCAGATTACTCACTAATTCAATTTGTTTTTTCAACGTATAAATTTATTTCAAATAGATAACAAAAATTTAATTTTGACAAATGAAACTTTTAATGCATCTGCTGTTGGAATTTATTATTATTTTGTTGGAATTAATAGTAAAACGTCCCATGAAGGGAAGGGTATGGGGGAGAGGTATGTCTGTTGATGCTGGTCAAGGGCTCTTGATCAAAGGAATTTAAGCTACTCTCCCCTTCGTTGGATCAAACTTGAATGTTTCCCATTTTGCAGAACCTGGATAACCTCTATGGGTTTAGCGCATCCTTGTGAATATAATAATAATAATAATAATAATAATAATAATAATAATAATAATAATATCACAATAATAACAATGATAATGTGGTACGGTGTGACGGATGCGCGTCGGATTCTCTTATCCCACCATTCGGTGAGAAGCGACATTTTCTGCTTCCAATATTACATCAAAAATTATCCTGGCCTATACTTCAATCCTCTAACTTTCTATCTATACTTCTCAAGTAACATCTGATAGACGAGCGAAACAACCTCCTTCAGTTTCTCAGTTATAAAACTGTAAGACGTAGCACACAACAAATAATTGTGTTGTTGCTAAAGACGTCCACTAAACAACGGGTCATTGCTGTGACGTGGCTGCCTTCTTAAAATAAGCGGGACAAACCATCTGTCTCTAAGAAAGCTTTGGGATAAATTAGCTCTACCACTCCCATTAATTCATTCTGAGAACGAAATTCTCGCTCTTGTTGCCTTTCCTCTCCCATGAAACCTCTTGCAGCTTCATACATTTAAATCTGGCTAAATATTTTTCGGTATGAATCTTTGCCTGCTTTTGTAATAAAGTCAAATTCAACCCTAAAATATCAGCTACCTGTCAGATGGGTCCCTTCCAGGGCCACCTGTCAGGGGGTCCCTTCCAGGGGCACATGTGAGGGGATCCCTTCCAGAGAAACTTGTCAGGGGTTCCCATTCCAGGATGCCCCTTCCTGGGTCTCTCAGCATTCGAGTCGCTACTCATGCTCATAGAACATAAATCTCAATAAATATTACTCAATAAATCTTATGGAACACTGCTTAATATTAATCTCTAGGTTATATACAATAGTTTATTATAAATATTCCTATTATACCAAAAGAATATTTAGAAACTAAAAATATTGTATATTAGAAATTATTTATAGGAAATAACTCACTGAAAATATACTAGTTTTTAAAGGAATAATAATAATATTATAAGACAAAAGAAATATTTATATATATTCACTATTATACCTAGAAAGGAAATTGTCACAGTTCACAAAAAAAGTATTAACATAACCTCCTGTGATCGAAAGTCGCTACTAGACATTACAGTGAGAATGAACACTAGGAGTGACTTAATTAAAAAGGACTGTTGACCACTCCAGGTTTATTACTGAGTTATTATAATCACTAGCTAATTCTCCCTGACAGACTCCCATGTTATAAGAGTTGACTGACCCCTAAGGGTCATTATCTAGTTGTCTAGGAAAAGATGAACTAAATATTTTCAAATCCTTCTGAAGCCAGATTACATCACAGGCAAATTCACAAAACACTGAAGACGTGACCAGCTGAAATATTATACCTTTAAACATAAGGAATAGCAAATAAAAGGCTATTTTACAAAACTAAGTCTATACAGACGTTACTATATTATATACAGTTACAGTCAGTACTACCTCACTCCACCATAACCCACCAGTGAGTCATACACAAGTAACTCTTGTGTATCACCCAAGTCGCACTGCTAGATAAAACAACCAAAACACCTTGACCAAACAATCGCAGAAGCACAGTCTCTAGACGCTGGACCAGCACTCCAGACACCATATTACGTACCATATTTTTCGGCATATAAGACGCACAATCATATGAGACGTATAAGACAATGTTTCTAAGCAGATGTAATGTAACGTTAGTGAACAAATGATAAAACTTAACCCAAAGCCTACCCTTGACCTTGAACATATAAGACACACGGCGATTTTCCAAGACTTGCAGAGAAAAAGTGCGCCTTATATGCCGGAAAATACGGTACTAGTAAACAATACTCTCCTGCACTTAATCTACACTCACCCCAAACACCATCACTCTTCTGGTTAACATCTGAAATAAATATTTCTACAAATTGTCAGCAGTTAACATCAAAGCCAGACGCTCTCCACCACACACAAACACTGGCTGCTTCTCTTGTTAGTTAGTTAAAGATTGACCGGTATTCTCCCGGCCCGGGCCTTTTCCAAGTGGTGGCCCGGCCTTGGCTCCCTCTTTAGGGAGTGTCTGAGACCTAAGTCTCCCATGGGAGGAGGTACAAGCACCTCCTCATCTTTGGGACCAACTGTCCCCAGGCCTAGCCACAAGCTAGGCCTCTCTGGTCTGCCATCCCCGCCCCAAGGGGGCAAATGGGAATGACAGTCTTATGAGCTAAAAGCTCGGGCTCAGGCACCTACCCTACCCTAGAAGGGTTAGGCATGGTGTCGATTGCTTCTCTTGATGACGTCCTCATCCCTCGCCTCATCACAACCCCATTAATTAAAACCTAATAGTTTAATATACTTTATCAGGCATATTTCATAAAATACAACTTATATTTGACACACACAAAATATTTTTTCAGTAATTTATTTTGCAATTATTTATCTTTGCTATTTAGATGTATTACCAAAATCATATTCGAAATAGTCGCTCAGATTACTTCTTGACTCTATTCTCAATACTAACTCTGGTGACACTAGTTTATACGTGTCTCCCTCTTTGTATTACAACAATCACAACAATTTAAAATATCACATTATCAGCATTGAACGTTGTAAAAAGTGTGAATTTGGTTGCCATTTCAGAGAGCCTTTCACAATCCTGTGAAAGATTAAGAGTTTTCACTTGCCTGTCTTTTATTGCTCTTGGTGGAGTGTGTAGCACACCTCGTCACAGCCTCAGAGTCAGGGTAATTTAAGTACCCCCCGTCTTCTAATAACACGAGGTCTGAGCTGTGTTCAGACCTCTGCATCACAATTGCCCTCCGAGATTTGTTAAGTTATACCACGAATTGAGGAAAGATCCTGGACGTCACCTTACGAAACAGACAAAGCAAATGCGATAGTAATTATAGATAAGGTAGATTATAGGAGAAAAATGAACATGTCATTAGAAAACGGGTAACTTACGTGCCCCTTGACCACACATTCATTTGATTCTATATTGATAGAGGTTACGTGGGACCATCATAGTGTGAGTCAGGTCCCACAGTCACCTACTAAAATAGAGCAAGTAAAGCCTGCACAAATTTTCCTATGATCACAATGCAAAATCTCTAAATAAGGTGTACAGTTATTTGCGAAGATGAATGAATAAAATACCATTTGCATTTGCTAATAGGTAATCAGGACGAATCCACAAAAAATACATTGAAATTTCCAGAAATAATGTTACGGGAACAGTAATAATATATAAATACCAACAGATGAAGCAAATGAGACTTAGATGCAGTGTCTAACTTTATAAGGAACGTTTCGGCCACGCAGTAGCTTCGTTAAACCAGATTAACCTGTGCAAGAAAGGTATAAAATACCGACAATATGAAAGTTAAGACACATGTGCAACATCCGGATATCTTTATTGTAGACGTTTCGCCATCCAGTGGCTTTATCAATACAGATTCTAGGACATAATAAGAAGACAGTAGAACTATATACAAAAGATGAGGTAATCAGTCCCTCAGCCTTGGAGTTAGTGTTCACAGCATCGTGGTGGAGGAGAATCTGGAGCAAAGGCAAGAAGACTGGCGGTCAGTGGATAGGGACAGGCAGCAGACGAGGGCAAAGTCACTGGTAGGCGGGATTCCCCAGTGGAAGTAGGTCCTTCCCAAAGAGATGGGTTAGTTGCAGCAGCCGTGAAGAAGGTCTTGTAGATGTCCTCTGAACCAAGATTCCATGATGTTGCAGTGTCTGACAAGTTGTGCAAGAAAGGTATAAAATACCGACAATATGAAAGTTAAGACACATGTGCAACATCTGGAAATCTTTATAAAGATTTCCAGATGTTGCACATGTGTCTTAACTTTCAGATTAACCTGATAAAGTTCACTGTATAGACAAAACATAATATCACTAGTATCCTCATTTCGTTATCTTGCCGTTGGAGAAGCCATCATGGTAGAATTTCTCTTTCACACCCCCATTGCCCTCGAGGCCTGTGACTTTTGCTGACTGTTGCAATTATTTCGGCACCAAGTGTGGGACCTGTTGCAGTGGGACCTGGTATGTGAGAGGAGCGTGCTGAGACCTCTCTTCCAAACACTCTTCACGGTGGGCGGCATGCTTGGCAGCACCATCGGTGGCCACCTCGGCGACAGGTAAAGTCGTCACAACAGCATTTTGCTGACTAAGTGCATGTGATCAAACAAGCATGCAAACACACAAGCACGCAAAACCTAATACGAGAACCCACACACCAACATACTCACTATCTTAAACAAGAGAACATGAAGCTATACGCATGAAAGTATACAGAAGCATTTGCATGCATACATATGCATGCAAAAGCATTAAAATAGCATTTACACATTCATATATATTCACACACGAAACACATACCACTGTTTTAACGTGTGGTTATTTGAGTTACTGTCACCTTCCTGTAACCTGGCACCAGTCTCACTATTCTCCTCTGACTTTTATTAACAAGTCATGTTCGCCCACAGAATTATAGCACGCTGGATTTTTTTTTTTTTTTTGCGTGTGTGTGTGTGTGTGTTTCTCCCCATTCTCTGTAAACTCTTGTTGTCTATAGAGACTGTCGTGGATTAAAATCCTAAGAAATCAGCAGTTTCTGAGATATTCAAACCACTCCATCTGTCTGCACCAAAAATTATTCCACTATCATAGTTACTTAGATCACATTTCTTCTCTATTCTGATGCTTGGTCTGATAAACATCTGAACCTCTTGACCAAGTCTGCATGTTTCTATACATCGGGGTGCTGCCACGTGATTGGCTGACTAGATATTTGCATTAACGAACAGGTGTACTGGTGTGCCTAATAAAGTGGCTACCGAGTTTATATCTCATTGCAGACAAGTGGGACTAGAACACAAGCGCATATATTCAGGCCATTTTATGCCGATACTTAAAAAAAAAAAGTCAGTTAGGATTCCCTCAACTACCGTCATATTAATGGAAAAAAGACTAAAGTGTCTACAACAACTTGGGAGCATAATTACCCTAACTAATGAACGGTTCGGATGTCGATCAAGTTCCTGTATATTAAATTTATCAAGCAAGTAAGGAAGAGTCGCGGGAATTATTAAAGAACGCCATAGATTGCCAGACTGCAATTAAGAGCTCAAAGAAATCTTTAGTTTAGCTGCTCATGAGATACTGTTTTGAAAACCAGAAAAATTATGATGTATAAAATACAATCTATTAAGATGCATGAGAGAGATCTCTATCTAGTTCGCAAGGCAAATGATATACAAATACGAATACAAATCTTTATTTTAAAATTACTGTAAAGAGCAATGAAGAATACAATAATCTGAAGGCCCATAGGACACATAAGTTCGGACACACCTTATCAGGCTATAATGTCATCATGAGGTAATTTAACCAGCTGGGTCCCACAAGGACCACTACTGGCACTGATGTTTATTATATAAACGATTTTACAGAAAGAACTGCAAACTAAATGAACCTGTTCTGGATGATGCAAAGAACCTATGCAAGATAGAACAAAATAAGAGAGTTATCCCTGCAGGAAGACCTGGCTAGACTGAGCACAAGAACTGGCACATTGATAATGGAATTTACTGTGGATAAATGTCATGTAACAGAAATGGCAGACGATGATTACAGACTGTGTATGAAAATATTAAAAAAAAATATCAAAGAAAGCCAGGGACCTGGGAGTTATCAGCGACAAAAAACTGTCACCGGAAAACCTCATGAATTAATGAATAACTCTTATGTATCAATCACCATTTTTAAAATAACTTTTAGGTATTTGGATGAAGACATGCAGAAAAAAATGTTGTTCAAAACATAGGTTCAAGTTCAAATGGATTCTAATACACAACAGAGATGTTATGTCTGCTGAACAAGATGTGTCTGCTGAACAAGATGCTGTGTCTGCTGAACAAGATGCTGTGTCTGCTGAACAAGATGCTGTGTCTGCTGAACAAGATGCTGTGTCTGCTGAACAAGATGTTGTGTCTGCTGAACAAGATGTTGTGTCTGCTGAACAAGATGCTGTGTCTGCTGAACAAGATGCTGTGTCTGCTGAACAAGATGCTGTGTCTGCTGAACAAGATGTTGTGTCTGCTGAACAAGATGTTGTGTCTGCTGAACAAGATGCTGTGTCTGCTGAACAAGATGCTGTGTCTGCTGAACAAGATGCTGTGTCTGCTGAACAAGATGCTGTGTCTGCTGAACAAGATGCTGTGTCTGCTGAACAAGATGCTGTGTCTGCTGAACAAGATGCTGTGTCTGCTGAACAAGATGCTGTGTCTGCTGAACAAGATGTTGTGTCTGCTGAACAAGATGCTGTGTCTGATGAACAAGATGTTGTGTCTGCTGAACAAGATGTTGTGTCTGCTGAACAAGACGTTGTGTCTGCTGAACAAGATGTTGTGTCTGCTGAACAAGATGCTGTGTCTGCTGAACAAGATGCTGTGTCTGCTGAACAAGATGCTGTGTCTGCTGAACAAGATGCTGTGTCTGCTGAACAAGATGCTGTGTCTGCTGAACAAGATGCTGTGTCTGCTGAACAAGATGCTGTGTCTGCTGAACAAGATGTTGTGTCTGCTGAACAAGATGTTTTGTCTGCTGAACAAGATGTTGTGTCTGCTGAACAAGATGTTGTGTCTGCTGAACAAGATGTTGTGTCTGCTGAACAAGATGTTGTGTCTGCTGAACAAGATGTTGTGTCTGCTGAACAAGATGTGTCTGCTGAACAAGATGTTGTGTCTGCTGAACAAGATGTGTCTGCTGAACAAGATGGTGTGTCTATGAACAAGATGTTGTGTCTGCTGAACAAGATGTTGTGTCTGCTGAACAAGATGTGTCTGCTGAACAAGATGTTGTGTCTGCTGAACAAGATGTGTCTATGAACAAGATGTTGTGTCTGCTGAACAAGATGTTGTGTCTGCAGAACAAGATGTTGTGTCTGCTGAACAAGATGTTGTGTCTGCTGAACAAGATGTGTCTGCTGAACAAGATGTTGTGTCTGCTGAACAAGATGTTGTGTCTGCTGAACAAGATGTTGTGTCTGCTGAACAAGATGTTGTGTCTGCTGAACAAGATGTGTCTGCTGAACAAGATGTTGTGTCTGCTGAACAAGATGATGTGTCTGCTGAACAAGATGTGTCTGCTGAACAAGATGTTGTGTCTGCTGAACAAGATGCTGTGTCTGCTGAACAAGATGTTGTGTCTGCTGAACAAGATGCTGTGTCTGCTGAACAAGATGTGTCTGCTGAACAAGATGATGTGTCTGCCGAACAAGATGTTGTGTCTGCTGAACAAGATGTGTCTGCTGAACAAGATGTTGTGTCTGCTGAACAAGATGTGTCTGCTGAACAAGATGATGTGTCTGCCGAACAAGATGCTGTGTCTGCTGAACAAGATGTTGTGTCTGCTGAACAAGATCCTGTGTCTGCTGAACAAGATGTGTCTGCTGAACAAGATGATGTGTCTGCCGAACAAGATGTTGTGTCTGCTGAACAAGATGTTGTGTCAATGAACAAGATGTGTCTGCTGAACAAGATGTTGTGTCTGCTGAATAAGATGTTGTGTCTATGAACAAGATGTTGTGTCTGCTGAACAAGATGTGTCTGCTGAACAAGATGTTGTGTCTGCTGAACAAGATGATGTGTCTGCTGAACAAGATGCTGTGTCTGCTGAACAAGATGTTGTGTCTGCTGAACAAGATGCTGTGTCTGCTGAACAAGATGTGTCTGCTGAACATGCTGATGTGTCTGCTGAACAAGATGTTGTGTCTGCTGAACAAGATGCTGTGTCTGCTGAACAAGATGTTGTGTCTGCTGAACATGATGCTGTGTCTGCTGAACAAGATGCTGTGTCTGCTGAACAAGATGTGTCTACTGAACAAGATGATGTGTCTGCTGAACAAGAAGCTGTGTCTGCTGAACAAGGAATGTGCGAACTCGATTGAAAATTTGAACTCTGTATAAAATGAGTGGCAGTACTATAAGCTGTAAGTTAGGGAGGCATATTGAAGATATCACAGGTGCTCTCATAGGCTGAAAGCAGGAAAATAGCAGACATGATAACCGCTGACAAGATCATCAAAATATGCGAATGAATTTCTTAGGATTTCCCAGCAACATCAACAAAGAGAACACAAGACCATTTCTGCCAACTAAGAAAGATGTGCTGAAGAAATACTAGAAGGATTTTCTTGTCAAATTGATGGTAAAACAATGTAGTAATTGATAAGAGAAGATAGTGAATGTTACAACCCCTGATAAGAGAAAATAGTGAATGCTGCAGCCACTGATAGGATAGTGACTGCTACAACTACTGATAAGAGAAGATAGTGACTGTTACACCCACTGATAAGAGAAGATAGTGACTGCTACACCCACTGATAAGAGAAGATTATGACTGCTATAATCACTGGGAACTTTAAGAAAACAATGTGATAAATACGGTAAACTGGAGATCACGGTTCCAGCTTTGTTTCTGTAGTTACAAACGTGAAATTACGAACAGATAATTACTCGACGCCATACACACGCGAGGCAGACAAGCCAGGACACTAACACAACAAAACATACAAGAACAGGCACGCACATATATGTACCAAGCACGAGCACACACACACACACACACACACACACACACACACACACACACACACACACGTCATAGAGTAGTTAGGAAGTGGAATAGTCTGGCAAGCGATGTAGTGGAGGCAGGAACTTTACATAGTTTTAAGACGAGGTATGATAAAGCTCATGGAGCAGGGGGAGAGAGGACCTAGTAGCGGTCGGTGAAGAGGCGGGGCCAGGAGCTGAGTCTCGGCCCCTGCAACCACAATTAGGTGAGTACAATTAGGTGACTACACACACACACACACACACACACACACACACACACACACACACACACACACACACACAGGAGAGGAGGAGAGTGGTGGAGCACCTGGAACGGAACAAGAGTATAAACAACAACCAGCATGGATTCATGGAAGGAAAATCCTGTGTCACAAACCTTCTGGAGTTTTATCATAAAGCAACAGAAGTAAGACACGAGAGAGAGGGGTGGGTTGATTGCATCTTCTTGGACTGCAAGAAGGCCTTTGACACAGTTCCTCACAAGAGATTAGTGCTGAAGCTAGAGGATCAGGCGCATATAATAGGAAGGGCACTGCAATGGATCAGAGAATACCTGACAGGGAGGCAACAATGAGTCATGGTACGTAATGATGTATCACAGTGGGCACCTGTGACGAGCGGGGTCCCACAGGGGTCGGTCCTAGGACCAGTGCTATTTTTGGTATATGTGAACGACATGATGGAAGGGTTAGACTCAGAAGTGTTCCTGTTCTCAGACGATGTGAAGTTAATGAGGAGAATTAAATCAGATGAGGACCGGGCAGGACTTCAAAGAGACCTGGACAGGTTGGACACCTGGTCCAGCAACTGTCTTCTTGAATTCAACCCTGCCAAATGCAAAGTCATGAAGATAGGGGAAGGGCACAGAAGACCACAGACAGAGTATAGGCTAGGTGGCCAAAGACTGCAAACCTCGCTCAAGGAGAAAGATCTTGGGGTGAGTATAACACCGAGCATGTCTCCGGAAGCACACATCAACCAGGTAACTGCTGCAACATATGGGCGCCTGGCAAACCTGAGAACAGCGTTCCGATACCTTAGTAAGGAATCGTTCAAGACACTGTACACCGTGTACGTCAGGCCCATACTGGAGTATGCAGCACCTGTTTGGAACCCGCACTTGATCAAGCATGTCAAGAAACTAGAGAAAGTGCAAAGGTTTGCGACAAGGTTAGTTCCAGAGCTAAGGGGAATGTCTTACGAAGAAAGGTTAAGGAAAATCGGCCTCACGACACTGGAAGAGAGGAGCGTCAGGGGAGACATGATAACGACATATAAAATACTGCGCGGAATAGACAAGGTGGACAAAGACAGGATGTTCCAGGGAGGGGACACAGAAACAAGAGGCCACAATTGGAAGTTGAAAACACAGATGAGTCAGAGAGATATTAGGAAGTATTTCTTCAGTCATAGAGTTGTCAGGCAGTGGAATAGCCTAGAAAGTGACATAGTGGAGGCGGGAATCATACATAGTTTTAAGACGAGGTTTGATAAAGCTCATGGAGCAGGGAGAGAGAGGGCCCAGTAGCAACCGGTGAAGAGGCGGGGCCAGGAGCTAAGACTCGGCCCCTGCAACCACAAATAGGCGAGTACAAATAGGCGAGTACACACACATACACATACACAACCTCACCAACCCCTCGAGGAAGGTTCCTTGATGTTGGTGAGGGGCTCTTGATCTAGGGAATTGGATCTGTGTTCCGGTTCCCTAAATTAAGCCTGAATTCCTTCCACATTCCCCCCATAGACGTTGCATAATCCTACGGGTTTAGCGCTCCCCTTTGATGATGATGATGATAATAATAATAATAATAATAATAATAATAATAATGGCTGCAAACCTCATTCGAGGAAAAGGATCTTGGAGTGAGTATAATACCGAGCACATCTTCTGAAGCACACATCAACCAAATAACTGCTGCAGCATATGGGCGCCTGGCAAACCTAAGAATAGCGTTTCGACACCTTAGAAAAGAATCATTCAAGACTCTGTACACTGTGTACGTCAGGCCCACATTGGAGTATGCAGCACCAGTATGGAACCCACACTTGGTCAAGTTGGTCAAGAAATTTAGAGAAAGTGCAAAAGTTGCAACAAGACTAGTCTCGGAGCTAAGGAGTATGTCCTACGAGGAAAGCTTAAGGGAAATCGACCTGATGATACTGGAGGACAAGAGAGATGGGGGGTAAGGGGATGAAAACAACATACAAAATACTGAGAGGAAATGACAAGGTGGACAGAGACGGAATGTTTCAGAGATGTGACATAACAACTGGGAGCTGAAGACTCAGATGAGTCACAGGGATGTTAGGAAGCATTTCTTCAGTCATAGAGTTGTCAGGAAATGGAACAATCTGGAGAGAGATATAGTGGAGGCAGGATCCATACATAGCTTTAAGAAGAGGTACGATCAAGCTCATGGAGCAGGGAGAGAATGGACCTAGTGTCGACCAGTCATAAGGCGGGGCCAGGAAGTATGATTCGACCCCTGCAACCACAATTAGGTAAGTACACACCCACACTGGTTGAAGAGCTAGAAGAGTGGGCAGGAATAGCAGGGAAAGTGCTGCAATGTATCAGGGAATACCTGACAGGAAGGAAACAACGAGTGTTGGTACGTGACGAAGTGTCAGAGTGGACCCATGTGTCAAATGGGGTTCCACAAGGGTCAGTCCTAGGTCCGGTGCTGTTTCTTGTGTATGTGAGGTGTTCCTTTTCGCTGATGATGTGAAACTAATGAGGATAGTACAAGTGGACGAGGATCAGGTAAGATTATAAGGGGATCTGAATAGGCTGCAAGCATGGTCCAAAAAATGGCTCTTGGAGTTTAACCCCACCAAGTGAAAAGTCATGTAGAATGGGGAAGGACAAAGAAGACCGCAGAAGGAGTACAGGCCAGGGGACCAAAGGCTGCAAACTTTACTTAAGGGGCACCGAGCACGTCCCCTGAGGCGCACATCAATCAAATAACCGCTGCAGCATATAGGCGCCTGGCAAACCTGAGAATAGCATTTAGACATTTAAATAAGGAGACATTCACGACGCTGTACACCGTGTACGTCATGGCGATATTGCAGTATACAGCACCAGTATGGAACCCATACCTGGTCAAACACGTCAAGAAACTGTAGAAAGTGCAAAAGTTTGCAACAAGACTAGTCCCGGAACTGAGGGGTATGTCTTATGAGGAAAGGTTAAGGAACTCAATCTGATGACACTAGACTAGAGGATAGGAGGAGATAGGGGGGGGACATGATAGTGATGTATAAAATACTGAAAGGAATTGACAATTTGTGGTCCATTGGATAAAGTGATACGTACTGTGTTCAATTCTCACAGGGCTGGGCATGGGAACGGAGGATCGAGTCCTGGCCAGCCGCAGTTTTGTTAATGATTTAAAATCACTTGTTTCGTGATTTCATTAATCAGTAACAACACTGGGACTAGCCGAGGATTCGAATCCGTGTTGCTTTAGCCTGCCTCATGGTGACCGAAAATTCCACGACGCTCTAACCCACTGGACCACAGGATTGTATGGTACCGTGGGTTAGAGCGTCGTGGAATTTTCGGTCACCATGAGACGGGCTAAAACAAAACATGGGTTCCAATACTCGGCTAGTCGCAGTGTTTTTATTGATTAAATATCACTTGTTCGTGGTTACAATACTATATATATATATATATATATATTATTGCAACCAGGAACGAGTGGTATTGATCAATAACAACACTGCGCTAGCCAAGGGTTCGAACCCATGTTGTACTGGCCTGCCTCATGGTAAGCGAGAACCACATGACGCTTTAAACCACAGGACCACCCAACCCTACAAGAATGGCACAGCCAGCGACCCAACAGCTAACTCTGTGCTAGCTGCGCCATTCTTGTAGGGTTGGGTGGTCCTGTGGTTTAAAGCGTCATGTGGTTCTCGCTTACCATGAGGCAGGCCAGTACAACATGGGTTCGAATCCTTGGCTAGCGCAGTGTTGTTATTGATATATATATACATATATATATATTACAAAAAATATATAGGGAGGTACCACCTTTATAGCTGGAATGGGGACCCTCATCCTCAGAGAAGACAATAAACGTACCTCAAGGAAAACTCAAGGTTCTCCCCGGAGCTGTTTGAATATTTTCTTCTACCACTATACGGACGGGGTCAGAATTTTTATTCAGTGGGCTTCGTGGTGACTGATTTTCAAGCATCGTTATTAAAATTACCATTTTCATTTAGTGGGGGTTGGGGGGGTGAGGGAGTTTTGGGGGGCTGAGACCCCTCAAGTTCCCTCTACTAACCACCACTGATATCTGCAGTGATCATGGTGACAGATGAGTGTGTGGAGTGACAATATTGTTGATGTTGACAGATTTGGTCGTCGGCGTGCTGTGCTGGCAGCGTGTGTGGTGAACCTGCTGGTGGTGGTCTCCATGACGCTGGCTACCTTCTTCCCTCTCCTCATTACTCTCCGCTTCTTAACAGGCTGCTCCGTCATGGCTATGGTCGTCCCTGCCTGGAGCCTTAGTAAGAAGCTTCTTCAAGTACTTGTCTTCATGAACAAGAAGACTTTCTTATGGCTATTAACCCCAGAGGGCTTATTTCCGCTGGGGGTGGTCAGGTCCGCTTTCCTAGATGTGACCAACATCCCTCAACTAACTCCTAGGGCCATGTTTACTGCTAGGTGAACCAGAGTAGAGTAAACTAGGGCCCCTACAGTTGTGGGAGGAAATCTTGTTATTAAATGTTCCATGCAAGATAAATGACTCGAAAGAAGTTCCTAAACATTGCCACTGAGAAAAGAAATAAGAAATGGAAGACAAATTCTTAACTCAACTTTTTTTTTTTGGCTAATTAGTGAAGCAACTGATAGTTTGATCTGTATTTACTGACAGTATTTACCATCCCTTGCTCAGCGTTACATCTTCCGCGAATCTTCTGTCACAATGCTTTAGCAAAAAAAAAAAAAATCTTAATTTTTTTGTTATTTCCATCTCTCTTCTGTGTCCTTATATTCTGACTTATTATAACCGGAGTTGGGTGCCAATTAGAGAGGTTGAGATTACTTAGGTTTTCCCCCCAAGCCATAAAATCGGCACATATTTGATTCCTGCTTGCTAGGATTTTTTTGTGGCTAGGTTGTGGAAGCGTTTCGTCCCAGGTATGGAACTAATGTTAAAGTTGTTAGGACGATATATTTTGCTTATATTAGATCACTGGTTGAATATATGCAGCAAACTTAAAATATTGTAGAACGAGGAGACGAGAATCGTCCTAGAATGTGCCCGTACAGCCGAATTTCTAAACATGAGGACATAAATTGATGTTACATGCATCCCAAAATCGTGTCATTGAAAGAAATGTTCTCATTGGTGTTAATACGTTTAGGTAAATCCATTCAAATTCTTATACAGAAAGCCTCCAAACTTTCTTCACCACAAGTGAGCACTTCTTCAAATGCATTGTAAAAGTGAAACTGATCTCTAAATGAATCAAATGAGACTAAAAGCCATAAATGAAACTGAAAGAAACCCAAAACATTTTTTTTCTTATGCCTTCAAAGACCACAACAATGTATCTACCTCATCCGCTAAGAAAATGATAGGATGGATAATGAGAACCTTCAAAACTAGGGACGCCAAGCCCATGATGATTCTCTTCAAATCGCTTGTGCTCTAAAGCTGGAATACTGCCGAACACTAACTGCCCTCTTCAAGGCTGGAGACATTGCAGACCTGGAGAGTGTACTAAGAACTTTCACGGCACACATAAGTGCGATGAGGCACCTAAACTACTGGGAACTGTTGAAGATCCTTGAACTGTATTCCCTTGAACGCAGGCGAAAGAGATACATTATAATATACACTTGGAAGGTCCTGGAGGGATTGGTACCAAACCTGCACACGAAAATCACTCCATATGAAAGCAAAAGACTCGGCAGGAGATGCAACATTCCCCCGATGAAAAGCAGGGGCGCCACAAGTACACTGAGAGACAACACGGTAAGTGTCCGGGGTCCAAGACTGTTCAACTGCCTCCCAGCCTACATAAAGGGGATTACCAATACAGTCCTGGCTGTCTTTTAAGAAGGCAATGGACAGGCACCTAAAGTTACAAGGTGTGACAATAATGATACAAGGTGTGACAATAATGACACAAGGTGTGACAATAATGATACAAGGTGTGACAATAATGATACAAGGTGTGACAATAATAACACAAGGTGTGACAATAATGATACAAGGTGTGACAATAATGACACAAGGTGTGACAATAATGATACAAGGTGTGACAATAGTGAAACAAGGTGTGACAATAATGACACAAGGTGTGACAATAATGACACAAGGTGTGACAATAATGACACAAGGTGTGACAATAATGACACAAGGTGTGACAATAATGGCATAATCAAGTAATAAAAATAAATTAAAAGTTTAGCTTATTCGAGATACCTTGTATAACCGAGCTATACCAAGACACAACCAGTGTAAACCCACCTCCGTAACACTTGTGTTACTGAGGTGGGTATTGTATACCACCAGTAACACTTGTGTTACTGAGGTGGGTATTGCATACCACCAGTAACACAAGTGTTACTGGTGGTCTACAATACCCACCTCAGTAACACAAGTGTTACTGGTGGTCTACAATACCCACCTCAGTAACACTTGTGTTACTGGTGGTATACAATACCCACCTCAGTAACACTTGTGTTACTGGTGGTATACAATACCCACCTCAGTAACACAAGTGTTACTGGTGGTATACAATACCCACCTCAGTAACACAAGTGTTGCTGGTGGTATACAATACCCACCTCAGTAACACTTGTGTTACTGGTGGTATACAATACCCACCTCAGTAACACAAGTGTTACTGGTGGTATACAATACCCACCTCAGTAACGCAAGTGTTACTGGTGGTCTACAATACCCACCTCAGTAACACTTGTGTTACTGGTGGTATACAATACCCACCTCAGTAACACAAGTGTTACTGGTGGTCTACAATACCCACCTCAGTAACACAAGTGTTTGTAGATGAATGGTTCAGAGAACCGACATGTTGATAAATTAGACACATGTGCAACTCTTGGGTATCTTTATTGAGGAAACGTTTCGCCACACAGTGGCTTCATCAGTCCATACATAGGAGAAACTTGAAGAACAGGAGGAGAATGAGGTAATCAGTCCCTCAACCTTGAGTCGATGTGTTCAGTCCATCAATCTTGAGCAGAATACGGCAGATGAGCGGAGAAGCAGCTTATAAACCGTATGGCAGGAGAGGTGTAGCAGTCATAGGTAGTGTCACATTTGTTCAATGTGGAAGTAGGTTGTGCCCAAGAATTAGGCAAGCGAAGAATTCCTAAGTATTAGCATCCCAAGAGGTTGCAGTGTCTGACAGATTTGTAGATGAATGGTTCAGAGAACCGACATGTTGATAAATTAGACACATGTGCAACTCTTGGGTATCTTTATTGAGGAAACGTTTCGCCACACAGTGGCTTCATCAGTCCATACATAGGAGAAACTTGAAGAACAGGAGGAGAATGAGGTAATCAGTCCCTCAACCTTGAGTCGATGTGTTCAGTCCATCAATCTTGAGCAGAATACGGCAGATGAGCGGAGAAGCAGCTTATAAACCGTATGGCAGGAGAGGTGTAGCAGTCATAGGTAGTGTCACATTTGTTCAATGTGGAAGTAGGTTGTGCCCAAGAATTAGGCAAGCGAAGAATTCCTAAGTATTAGGATCCCAAGAAGTTGCAGTGTCTGACAGATTTGTAGATGAATGGTTCAGAGAACCGACATGTTGATAAATTAGACACATGTGCAACTCTTGGGTATCTTTATTGAGGAAACGTTTCGCCACACAGTGGCTTCATCAGTCCATACATAGGAGAAACTTGAAGAACAGGAGGAGAATGAGGTAATCAGTCCCTCAACCTTGAGTCGATGTGTTCAGTCCATCAATCTTGAGCAGAATACGGCAGATGAGCGGAGAAGCAGCTTATAAACCGTATGGCAGGAGAGGTGTAGCAGTCATAGGTAGTGTCACATTTGTTCAATGTGGAAGTAGGTTGTGCCCAAGAATTAGGCAAGCGAAGAATTCCTAAGTATTAGGATCCCAAGAAGTTGCAGTGTCTGACAGATTTGTAGATGAATGGTTCAGAGAACCGACATGTTGATAAATTAGACACATGTGCAACTCTTGGGTATCTTTATTGAGGAAACGTTTCGCCACACAGTGGCTTCATCAGTCCATACATAGGAGAAACTTGAAGAACAGGAGGAGAATGAGGTAATCAGTCCCTCAACCTTGAGTCGATGTGTTCAGTCCATCAATCTTGAGCAGAATACGGCAGATGAGCGGAGAAGCAGCTTATAAACCGTATGGCAGGAGAGGTGTAGCAGTCATAGGTAGTGTCACATTTGTTCAATGTGGAAGTAGGTTGTGCCCAAGAATTAGGCAAGCGAAGAATTCCTAAGTATTAGGATCCCAAGAAGTTGCAGTGTCTGACAGATTTGTAGATGAATGGTTCAGAGAACCGACATGTTGATAAATTAGACACATGTGCAACTCTTGGGTATCTTTATTGAGGAAACGTTTCGCCACACAGTGGCTTCATCAGTCCATACATAGGAGAAACTTGAAGAACAGGAGGAGAATGAGGTAATCAGTCCCTCAACCTTGAGTCGATGTGTTCAGTCCATCAATCTTGAGCAGAATACGGCAGATGAGCGGAGAAGCAGCTTATAAACCGTATGGCAGGAGAGGTGTAGCAGTCATAGGTAGTGTCACATTTGTTCAATGTGGAAGTAGGTTGTGCCCAAGAATTAGGCAAGCGAAGAATTCCTAAGTATTAGGATCCCAAGAAGTTGCAGTGTCTGACAGATTTGTAGATGAATGGTTCAGAGAACCGACATGTTGATAAATTAGACACATGTGCAACTCTTGGGTATCTTTATTGAGGAAACGTTTCGCCACACAGTGGCTTCATCAGTCCATACATAGGAGAAACTTGAAGAACAGGAGGAGAATGAGGTAATCAGTCCCTCAACCTTGAGTCGATGTGTTCAGTCCATCAATCTTGAGCAGAATACGGCAGATGAGCGGAGAAGCAGCTTATAAACCGTATGGCAGGAGAGGTGTAGCAGTCATAGGTAGTGTCACATTTGTTCAATGTGGAAGTAGGTTGTGCCCAAGAATTAGGCAAGCGAAGAATTCCTAAGTATTAGGATCCCAAGAAGTTGCAGTGTCTGACAGATTTGTAGATGAATGGTTCAGAGAACCGACATGTTGATAAATTAGACACATGTGCAACTCTTGGGTATCTTTATTGAGGAAACGTTTCGCCACACAGTGGCTTCATCAGTCCATACATAGGAGAAACTTGAAGAACAGGAGGAGAATGAGGTAATCAGTCCCTCAACCTTGAGTCGATGTGTTCAGTCCATCAATCTTGAGTAGAATACGGCAGATGAGCGGAGAAGCAGCTTATAAACCGTATGGCAGGAGAGGTGTAGCAGTCGTAGGTAGTGTCACATTTGTTCAATGTGGAAGTAGGTTGTGCCCAAGAATTAGGCAAGCGAAGAATTCCTAAGTATTAGGATCCCAAGAAGTTGCAGTGTCTGACAGATTTGTAGATGAATGGTTCAGAGAACCGACTGATGAAGCCACTGTGTGGCGAAACGTTTCCTCAATAAAGATACCCAAGAGTTGCACATGTGTCTAATTCAATAACATGTCGGTTCTCTGAACCATTCATCTACAAGTCTGTCAGACGACGAAACTGCACTGACATTGTTCCTGATATGCCCAGGGGACATGTGTCTAATTTATCGGCATGTCAGTTCTCTGAACTGCGACTTCATCTCTGCAAATACTGTCGAAGAACACTGAGATCTAACTGGAGTCTGCTAAGCACTATTCTTGAGCTTAACTACTTCCCACATTGAACAAATGTGGGCGCCACTGCAGGCTGCTACCCTACTGCCATGCCGGTTTATAACTTTGCTTCTCATCTACTACGCGTGAACTGAGCTGCAATAGTTGAGACTGTTCTGCATTGTCTCTGTTCTTCCAGGATTTCTCTATGTATGAACTGATGGCTACTGTAATGACAAACATTTCACTAATAAGACTGCCCAGAAGTTGCACGTAATGTGCAATTTGCTCGGCATGTCTGAGCCATGCAATCTACAAATGCAATGGACACTGCAACAAGGACTCTAACTCTTAAGAATTCAACTCTTTATATTCTGGGCACCTTTCCACTTCACATTGAACAATGTGTTTTAGACTCATGCCTCTCACCGCTACGCTTGCGATTTCCCTCACTTCTTCTCCCCTTTCATCACCTGCGCTATTCTTTCCAGACTGGCTACGC
This sequence comes from Cherax quadricarinatus, assembly GCF_038502225.1. Taxonomy (NCBI): domain Eukaryota; kingdom Metazoa; phylum Arthropoda; class Malacostraca; order Decapoda; family Parastacidae; genus Cherax; species Cherax quadricarinatus. The sequence goes on along the minus strand of NC_091297.1, from coordinate 15,618,369 downwards.
TCGGCGAAAGGAGACTTGTTACCATTCTGTCATGTTTCAGCTCCAGTTTCTTTCTGTAATATGGACTGATGAAGGCTACACTGTATTGACAAGGCCTCTCAATAGGTGCGAAGTTGCATGTGTCAATTATCGGCATGTGGGGCTACTACTGAGCAATCACGTCAGTTCACTACGCTGCGGGATCACAGCTGCCCAGGAATTCTTCGCTTGCTATTCTTGTGCTGGCTCTGCTTCACATTGAACTAAATGTGTGAACATACTATGACTGCTACCTCTCACTGCTTCGCTGCGGTTTATAGCTTTAGCACTCCACTCATCTGCTGTGATCTGTCGGGTGATGGACTTTGAACACATGTTTCAGCGGACTGTTACCTCATTCTTCTCACTGTTCTTCAGAATTCTTGGGCACAACCTACTTCCACATTGAACAAATGTGACACTACCTATGACTGCTACACCTCTCCTGCCATACGGTTTATAAGCTGCTTCTCCGCTCATCTGCCGTATTCTGCTCAAGATTGATGGACTGAACACATCGACTCAAGGTTGAGGGACTGATTACCTCATTCTCCTCCTGTTCTTCAAGTTTCTCCTATGTATGGACTGATGAAGCCACTGTGTGGCGAAACGTTTCCTCAATAAAGATACCCAAGAGTTGCACATGTGTCTAATTTATCAACATGTCGGTTCTCTGAACCATTCATCTACAAATCTGTCAGACACTGCAACTTCTTGGGATCCTAATACTTAGGAATTCTTCGCTTGCCTAATTCTTGGGCACAACCTACTTTCACATTGAACAAATGTGACACTACCTATGACTGCTACACCTCTCCTGCCATATGGTTTATAAGCTGCTTCTCCGCTCATCTGCCGTATTCTGCTCAAGATTGATGGACTGAACACATCGACTCAAGGTTGAGGGACTGATTACCTCATTCTCCTCCTGTTCTTCAAGTTTCTCCTATGTATGGACTGATGAAGCCACTGTGTGGCGAAACGTTTCCTCAATAAAGATACCCAAGAGTTGCACATGTGTCTAATTTATCAACACAAGTGTTACTGGTGGTCTACAATACCCACCTCAGTAACACTTGTGATACTGGTGGTATACAATACCCACCTCAGTAACACAAGTGATACTGGTGGTATACAATACCCACATCAGTAACACTTGTGTTACTGGTGGTATAGAATACCCACCTCAGTAACACAAGTGTTACTGGTGGCATACAATACCCACCTCAGTAACACTTGTGTTACTGGTGGTATACAATACCCACCTCAGTAACACAAGTGTTACTGGTGGTATACAATACCCACCTCAGTAACACAAGTGTTACTGGTGGTATACAATACCCACCTCAGTAACACAAGTGTTACTGGTGGTATACAATACCCACCTCAGTAACACAAGTGTTACTGGTGGTATACAATACCCACCTCAGTAACAAAAGTGTTACTGGTGGTATACAATACCCACCTCAGTAACACTTGTGTTACTGGTGGTATACAATACCCACCTCAGTAACACAAGTGTTACTGGTGGTATACAATACCCACCTCAGTAACACTTGTGTTACTGGTGGTATACAATACCCACCTCAGTAACACAAGTGTTACTGGTGGTCTACAATACCCACCTCAGTAACACTTGTGTTACTGGTGGTATACAATACCCACCTCAGTAACACTTGTGTTACTGGTGGTATACAATACCCACCTCAGTAACACAAGTGTTACTGGTGGTATACAATACCCACCTCAGCAACACAAGTGTTACTGGTGGTATACAATACCCACCTCAGTAACACTTGTGTTACTGGTGGTATACAATACCCACCTCAGTAACACGAGTGTTACTGGTGGTATACAATACCCACCTCAGTAACACTTGTGTTACTTTTGGTATACAATACCCACCTCAGTAACACAAGTGTTACTGGTGGTATACAATACCCACCTCAGTAACACAAGTGTTACTGGTGGTATACAATACCCACCTCAGTAACACAAGTGTTACTGGTGGTATACAATACCCACCTCAGTAACACAAGTGCTACTGGTGGTATACAATACCCACCTCAGTAACACTTGTGTTACTGGTGGTATACAATACCCACCTCAGTAACACAAGTGTTACTGGTGGTATACAATACCCACCTCAGTAACACTAGTGTTACTGGTGGTATACAATACCCACCTCAGTAACACAAGTGTTACTGGTGGTCTACAATACCCACCTCAGTAACACTTGTGTTACTGGTGGTATACAATACCCACCTCAGTAACACAAGTGTTACTGGTGGTATACAATACCCACCTCAGTAACACAAGTGTTACTGGTGGTCTACAATACCCACCTCAGTAACACTTGTGTTACTGGTGGTATACAATACCCACCTCAGTAACACAAGTTTTACTGGTGGTATACAATACCCACCTCAGTAACACAAGTGTTACTGGTGGTATACAATACCCACCTCAGTAACACTTGTGTTACTGGTGGTATACAATACCCACCTCAGTAACACAAGTGTTACTGGTGGTATACAATACCCACCACGGTAACACAAGTGTTACTGGTGGTATACAATACCCACCTCAGTAACACAAGTGTTACTGGTGGTATACAATACCCACCTCAGTAACACAAGTGTTACTGGTGGTATACAATACCCACCTCACTAACACTTGTGTTACTGGTGGTATACAATACCCACCTCAGTAACACGAGTGTTACTGGTGGTATACAATACCCACCTCAGTAACACTTGTGTTACTGGTGGTATACAATACCCACCTCAGTAACACAAGTGTTACTGGTGGTATACAATACCCACCTCAGTAACACAAGTGTTACTGGTGGTATACAATACCCACCTCAGTAACACAAGTGTTACTGGTGGTATACAATACCCACCTCAGTAACACAAGTGTTACTGGTGGTATACAATACCCACCTCAGTAACACTTGTGTTACTGGTGGTATACAATACCCACCTCAGTAACACAAGTGTTACTGGTGGTATACAATACCCACCTCAGTAACACTAGTGTTACTGGTGGTATACAATACCCACCTCAGTAACACAAGTGTTACTGGTGGTCTACAATACCCACCTCAGTAACACTTGTGTTACTGGTGGTATACAATACCCACCTCAGTAACACTTGTGTTACTGGTGGTATACAATACCCACCTCAGTAACACAAGTGTTACTGGTGGTATACAATACCCACCTCAGTAACACAAGTGTTACTGGTGGTATACAATACCCACCTCAGTAACACTTGTGTTACTGGTGGTATACAATACCCACCTCAGTAACACTTGTGTTACTGGTGGTATACAATACCCACCTCAGTAACACAAGTGTTACTGGTGGTATACAATACCCACCTCAGTAACACTTGTGTTACTGGTGGTATACAATACCCACCTCAGTAACACTTGTGTTACTGGTGGTATACAATACCCACCACAGTAACACAAGTGCTACTGGTGGTATACAATACCCACCTCAGTAACACTTGTGTTACTGGTGGTATACAATACCCACCTCAGTAACACAAGTGTTACTGGTGGTATACAATACCCACCTCAGTAACACAAGTGTTACTGTTGGTATACAATACCCACCTCAGTAACACAAGTGTTACTGGTGGTATACAATACCCACCTCAGTAACACAAGTGTTACTGGTGGTATACAATACCCACCTCAGTAACACAAGTGTTACTGGTGGTATACAATACCGACCTCAGTAACACAAGTGTTACTGGTGGTATACAATACCCACCTCAGTAACACTTGTGTTACTGGTGGTATACAATACCCACCTCAGTAACACAAGTGTTACTGGTGGTATACAATACCCACCTCAGTAACACAAGTGTTACTGGTGGCCTACAATACCCACCTCAGTAACACTTGTGTTACTGGTGGTATACAATACCCACCTCAGTAACACAAGTGTTACTGGTGGTATACAATACCCACCTCAGTAACACTAGTGTTACTTATGGTATACAATACCCACCTCAGTAACACAAGTGTTACTGGTGGTCTACAATACCCACCTCAGTAACACTTGTGTTACTGGTGGTATACAATACCCACCTCAGTAACACTTGTCTTACTGGTGGTATACAATACCCACCTCAGTAACACAAGTGTTACTGGTGGTATACAATACCCACCTCAGTAACACAAGTGTTACTGGTGGTATACAATACCCACCTCAGTAACACTTGTGTTACTGGTGGTATACAATACCCACCTCAGTAACACAAGTGTTACTGGTGGTATACAATACCCACCTCAGTAACACAAGTGTTACTGGTGGTATACAATACCCACCTCAGTAACACAAGTGTTACTGGTGGTATACAATACCCACCTCAGTAACACAAGTGTTACTGGTGGTATACAATACCCACCTCAGTAACACAAGTGTTACTGGTGGTCTACAATACCCACCTCAGTAACACTTGTGTTACTGGTGGTATACAATACCCACCTCAGTAACACAAGTGTTACTGGTGGTATACAATACCCACCTCAGTAACACAAGTGTTACTGGTGGTATACAATACCCACCTCAGTAACACTTGTGTTACTGGTGGTATACAATACCCACCTCAGTAACACAAGTGTTACTGGTGGTATACAATACCCACCTCAGTAACACTTGTGTTACTGGTGGTATACAATACCCACCTCAGTAACACAAGTGTTACTGGTGGTATACAATACCCACCTCAGTAACACAAGTGTTACTGTTGGTATACAATACCCACCTCAGTAACACAAGTGTTACTGGTGGTATACAATACCCACCTCAGTAACACAAGTGTTACTGGTGGTATACAATACCCACCTCAGTAACACAAGTGTTACTGGTGGTATACAATACCCACCTCAGTAACACTTGTGTTACTGGTGGTATACAATACCCACCTCAGTAACACAAGTGTTACTGGTGGTATACAATACCCACCTCAGTAACACAAGTGTTACTGTTGGTATACAATACCCACCTCAGTAACACAAGTGTTACTGGTGGTATACAATACCCACCTCAGTAACACAAGTGTTACTGGTGGTATACAATACCCACCTCAGTAACACAAGTGTTACTTGTGGTATACAATACCCACCTCAGTAACACAAGTGTTACTGGTGGTATACAATACCCACCTCAGTAACACTTGTGTTACTGGTGGTATACAATACCCACCTCAGTAACACTTGTGTTACTGGTGGTATACAATACCCACCTCAGTAACACAAGTGTTACTGGTGGTATACAATACCCACCTCAGCAACACAAGTGTTACTGGTGGTATACAATACCCACCTCAGTAACACTTGTGTTACTGGTGGTATACAATACCCACCTCAGTAACACGAGTGTTACTGGTGGTATACAATACCCACCTCAGTAACACTTGTGTTACTTTTGGTATACAATACCCACCTCAGTAACACAAGTGTTACTGGTGGTATAAAATACCCACCTCAGTAACACAAGTGTTACTGGTGGTATACAATACCCACCTCAGTAACACAAGTGTTACTGGTGGTATACAATACCCACCTCAGTAACACAAGTGTTACTGGTGGTATACAATACCCACCTCAGTAACACTTGTGTTACTGGTGGTATACAATACCCACCTCAGTAACACAAGTGTTACTGGTGGTATACAATACCCACCTCAGTAACACTAGTGTTACTGGTGGTATACAATACCCACCTCAGTAACACAAGTGTTACTGGTGGTCTACAATACCCACCTCAGTAACACTTGTGTTACTGGTGGTATACAATACCCACCTCAGTAACACAAGTGTTACTGGTGGTATACAATACCCACCTCAGTAACACAAGTGTTACTGGTGGTCTACAATACCCACCTCAGTAACACTTGTGTTACTGGTGGTATACAATACCCACCTCAGTAACACAAGTTTTACTGGTGGTATACAATACCCACCTCAGTAACACAAGTGTTACTGGTGGTATACAATACCCACCTCAGTAACACTTGTGTTACTGGTGGTATACAATACCCACCTCAGTAACACAAGTGTTACTGGTGGTATACAATACCCACCACGGTAACACAAGTGTTACTGGTGGTATACAATACCCACCTCAGTAACACAAGTGTTACTGGTGGTATACAATACCCACCTCAGTAACACAAGTGTTACTGGTGGTATACAATACCCACCTCAGTAACACTTGTGTTACTGGTGGTATACAATACCCACCTCAGTAACACGAGTGTTACTGGTGGTATACAATACCCACCTCAGTAACACTTGTGTTACTGGTGGTATACAATACCCACCTCAGTAACACAAGTGTTACTGGTGGTATACAATACCCACCTCAGTAACACAAGTGTTACTGGTGGTATACAATACCCACCTCAGTAACACAAGTGTTACTGGTGGTATACAATACCCACCTCAGTAACACAAGTGTTACTGGTGGTATACAATACCCACCTCAGTAACACTTGTGTTACTGGTGGTATACAATACCCACCTCAGTAACACAAGTGTTACTGGTGGTATACAATACCCACCTCAGTAACACTAGTGTTACTGGTGGTATACAATACCCACCTCAGTAACACAAGTGTTACTGGTGGTCTACAATACCCAACTCAGTAACACTTGTGTTACTGGTGGTATACAATACCCACCTCAGTAACACTTGTGTTACTGGTGGTATACAATACCCACCTCAGTAACACAAGTGTTACTGGTGGTATACAATACCCACCTCAGTAACACAAGTGTTACTGGTGGTATACAATACCCACCTCAGTAACACTTGTGTTACTGGTGGTATACAATACCCACCTCAGTAACACTTGTGTTACTGGTGGTATACAATACCCACCTCAGTAACACAAGTGTTACTGGTGGTATACAATACCCACCTCAGTAACACTTGTGTTACTGGCGGTATACAATACCCACCTCAGTAACACTTGTGTTACTGGTGGTATACAATACCCACCTCAGTAACACAAGTGTTACTGGTGGTATACAATACCCACCTCAGTAACACTTGTGTTACTGGTGGTATACAATACCCACCTCAGTAACACAAGTGTTACTGGTGGTATACAATACCCACCTCAGTAACACAAGTGTTACTGTTGGTATACAATACCCACCTCAGTAACACAAGTGTTACTGGTGGTATACAATACCCACCTCAGTAACACAAGTGTTACTGGTGGTATACAATACCCACCTCAGTAACACAAGTGTTACTGGTGGTATACAATACCGACCTCAGTAACACAAGTGTTACTGGTGGTATACAATACCCACCTCAGTAACACTTGTGTTACTGGTGGTATACAATACCCACCTCAGTAACACAAGTGTTACTGGTGGTATACAATACCCGCCTCAGTAACACAAGTGTTACTGGTGGCCTACAATACCCACCTCAGTAACACTTGTGTTACTGGTGGTATACAATACCCACCTCAGTAACACAAGTGTTACTGGTGGTATACAATACCCACCTCAGTAACACAAGTGTTACTGGTGGTCTACAATACCCACCTCAGTAACACTTGTGTTACTGGTGGTATACAATACCCACCTCAGTAACACTTGTCTTACTGGTGGTATACAATACCCACCTCAGTAACACAAGTGTTACTGGTGGTATACAATACCCACCTCAGTAACACAAGTGTTACTGGTGGTATACAATACCCACCTCAGTAACACTTGTGTTACTGGTGGTATACAATACCCACCTCAGTAACACAAGTGTTACTGGTGGTATACAATACCCACCTCAGTAACACAAGTGTTACTGGTGGTATACAATACCCACCTCAGTAACACAAGTGTTACTGGTGGTATACAATACCCACCTCAGTAACACAAGTGTTACTGGTGGTATACAATACCCACCTCAGTAACACAAGTGTTACTGGTGGTCTACAATACCCACCTCAGTAACACTTGTGTTACTGGTGGTATACAATACCCACCTCAGTAACACAAGTGTTACTGGTGGTATACAATACCCACCTCAGTAACACAAGTGTTACTGGTGGTCTACAATACCCACCTCAGTAACACTTGTGTTACTGGTGGTATACAATACCCACCTCAGTAACACAAGTTTTACTGGTGGTATACAATACCCACCTCAGTAACACAAGTGTTACTGGTGGTATACAATACCCACCTCAGTAACACTTGTGTTACTGGTGGTATACAAAACCCACCTCAGTAACACAAGTGTTACTGGTGGTATACAATACCCACCACGGTAACACAAGTGTTACTGGTGGTATACAATACCCACCTCAGTAACACAAGTGTTACTGGTGGTATACAATACCCACCTCAGTAACACAAGTGATACTGGTGGTATACAATACCCACCTCAGTAACACTTGTGTTACTGGTGGTATACAATACCCACCTCAGTAACACGAGTGTTACTGGTGGTATACAATACCCACCTCAGTAACACGAGTGTTACTGGTGGTATACAATACCCACCTCAGTAACACTTGTGTTACTGGTGGTATACAATACCCACCTCAGTAACACAAGTGTTACTGGTTTTATACAATACCCACCTCAGTAACACAAGCGTTACTGGTGGTATACAATACCCACCTCAGTAACACAAGTGTTACTGGTGGTATACAATACCCACCTCAGTAACACAAGTGTTACTGGTGGTATACAATACCCACCTCAGTAACACTTGTGTTACTGGTGGTATACAATACCCACCTCAGTAACACAAGTGTTACTGGTGGTATACAATACCCACCTCAGTAACACTAGTGTTACTGGTGGTATACAATACCCACCTCAGTAACACAAGTGTTACTGGTGGTCTACAATACCCACCTCAGTAACACTTGTGTTACTGGTGGTATACAATACCCACCTCAGTAACACAAGTGTTACTGGTGGTATACAATACCCACCTCAGTAACACAAGTGTTACTGGTGGTCTACAATACCCACCTCAGTAACACTTGTGTTACTGGTGGTATACAATACCCACCTCAGTAACACAAGTTTTACTGGTGGTATACAATACCCACCTCAGTAACACAAGTGTTACTGGTGATATACAATACCCACCTCAGTAACACTTGTGTTACTGGTGGTATACAATACCCACCTCAGTAACACAAGTGTTACTGGTGGTATACAATACCCACCACGGTAACACAAGTGTTACTGGTGGTATACAATACCCACCTCAGTAACACAAGTGTTACTGGTGGTATACAATACCCACCTCAGTAACACAAGTGTTACTGGTGGTATACAATACCCACCTCAGTAACACTTGTGTTACTGGTGGTATACAATACCCACCTCAGTAACACGAGTGTTACTGGTGGTATACAATACCCACCTCAGTAACACTTGTGTTACTGGTGGTATACAATACCCACCTCAGTAACACAAGTGTTGCTGGTGGTATACAATACCCACCTCAGTAACACAAGTGTTACTGGTGGTATACAATACCCACCTCAGTAACACAAGTGTTACTGGTGGTATACAATACCCACCTCAGTAACACAAGTGTTACTGGTGGTATACAATACCCACCTCAGTAACACTTGTGTTACTGGTGGTATACAATACCCACCTCAGTAACACAAGTGTTACTGGTGGTATACAATACCCACCTCAGTAACACTAGTGTTACTGGTGGTATACAATACCCACCTCAGTAACACAAGTGTTACTGGTGGTCTACAATACCCACCTCAGTAACACTTGTGTTACTGGTGGTATACAATACCCACCTCAGTAACACTTGTGTTACTGGTGGTATACAATACCCACCTCAGTAACACAAGTGTTACTGGTGGTATACAATACCCACCTCAGTAACACAAGTGTTACTGGTGGTATACAATACCCAACTCAGTAACACTTGTGTTACTGGTGGTATACAATACCCACCTCAGTAACACTTGTGTTACTGGTGGTATACAATACCCACCTCAGTAACACAAGTGTTACTGGTGGTATACAATACCCACCTCAGTAACACAAGTGTTACTGGTGGTATACAATACCCACCTCAGTAACACAAGTGTTACTGGTGGTATACAATACCCACCTCAGTAACACAAGTGTTACTGGTGGTATACAATACCCACCTCAGTAACACAAGTGTTACTGGTGGTATACAATACCCACCTCAGTAACACTTGTGTTACTGGTGGTATACAATACCCACCTCAGTAACACTTGTGTTACTGGTGGTATACAATACCCACCTCAGTAACACAAGTGTTACTGGTGGTATACAATACCCACCTCAGTAACACAAGTGTTACTGGTGGTATACAATACCCACCTCAGTAACACAAGTGTTACTGGTGGTATACAATACCCACCTCAGTAACACTTGTGTTACTGGTGGTATACAATACCCACCTCAGTAACACTTGTGTTACTGGTGGTATACAATACCCACCTCAGTAACACTTGTGTTACTGGTGGTATACAATACCCACCTCAGTAACACTTGTGTTACTGGTGGTATACAATACCCACCTCAGTAACACAAGTGTTGCTGGTGGTATACAATACCCACCTCAGTAACACTTGTGTTACTGGTGGTATACAATACCCACCTCAGTAACACAAGTGTTACTGGTGGTATACAATACCCACCTCAGTAACACAAGTGTTACGGAGGTGGGTTTACACTGGTTGTGTCTTGGTATAGCTCGGTTATACAAGGTATCTCGAATAAGCTAAACTTTTAATTTATTTTTATTACTTGATTATGCCATTATTGTCACACCTTGTGTCATTATTGTCACACCTTGTGTCATTATTGTCACACCTTGTGTCATTATTGTCACACCTTGTGTCATTATTGTCACACCTTGTGTCATTATTGTCACACCTTGTGTCATTATTGTCACACCTTGTGTCATTATTGTCACACCTTGTGTCATTATTGCCACACCTTGTGTCATTATTGTCACACCTTGTATCATTATTGTCACACCTTGTGTCATTATTGTCACACCTTGTGTCATTATTGTCACACCTTGTGTCATTATTGTCACACCTTGTGTCATTATTGTCACACCTTGTATCATTATTATCACACCTTGTGTCATTATTGTCACACCTTGTGTCATTATTGTCACACCTTGTGTCATTATTGCCACACCTTGTGTCATTATTGTCACACCTTGTATCATTATTGTCACACCTTGTGTCATTATTGTCATACCTTGTATCATTATTGTCAAACCTTGTGTCATTATTGTCACACCTTGTGTCATTATTGTCACACTTTGTGTCATTGCCACACCTTGTGTCATTATTGTCACACCTTTTATCATTATTGTCACACCTTGTGTCATTATTGTCACACCTTGTATCATTATTGTCACACCTTGTCATTATTGTCACACCTTGTATCATTACTGTCACACCTTGTGTCATTATTGTCACACCTTGTATCATTATTGTCACACCTTGTGTCATTATTGTCACACCTTGTGTCATTATTGTCACACCTTGTGTCATTATTGCCACACCTTGTGTCATTATTGTCACACCTTGTATCATTATTTTCACACCTTGTGTCATTATTGTCACACCTTGTCATTATTGTCACACCTTGTCATTATTGTCACACCTTGTGTCATTATTGTCACACCTTGTGTCATTATTGTCACACCTTGTATCATTATTGTCACACCTTGTGTCATTACTGTCATACCCTGTGTCATTATTGTCACACCTTGTATCATTATTGTCACACCTTGTCATTATTGTCACACCTTGTGTCATTATTGTCACACCTTGTGTCATTATTGTCACACCTTGTATCATTATTGTCACACCTTGTGTCATTACTGTCACACCTTGTGTCATTATTGTCACACCTTGTATCATTATTGTCACACCTTGTGTCATTATTGTCACACATTGTGTCATTATTGTCACACCTTGTGTCATTATTGTCACACCTTGTATCATTATTGTCACACCTTGTGTCATTACTGTCACACCTTTTGTCATTATTGTCACACCTTGTATCATTATTGTCACACCTTGTATCATTATTGTCACACCTTGTGTCATTACTGTCACACCTTGTATCATTATTGTCACACCTTGTCATTATTGTCACACCTTGTCATTATTGTCACTTCTTGTATCATTATTGTCACACCTTGTGTCATTACTGTCACACCTTGTATCATTATTGTCACACCTTGTCATTATTGTCACACCTTGTCATTATTGTCACTTCTTGTGTCATTATTGTCACACCTTGTGTCATTACTTTCACACTTTGTATCATTATTGTCACACCTTGTCATTACTGTCACACCTTGTATCATTATTGTCACACCTTGTCATTATTGTCACACCTTGTCATTATTGTCACACCTTGTGTCATTATTGTCACACCTTGTATCATTATTGTCACACCTTGTCATTACTGTCACACCTTGTATCATTATTGTCACACCTTGTCATTATTGACACACCTTTTATCATTATTGTCACACCTTGTGTCATTATTGTCACACCTTGTGTCATTATTGTCACACCTTGTATCATTATTGTCACACCTTGTCATTACTGTCACACCTTGTATCATTATTGTCACACCTTGTCATTATTGACACACCTTGTATCATTATTGTCACACCTTGTGTCATTATTGTCACACCTTGTATGATTATTGTCACACCCTGTGTCATTATTGTCACACCTTGTGTCATTATTGTCAAACCTTGTATCATTAGTGTCACACCTTGTATCATTGTCACACCTTGTGTCATTACTGTCACACCTTGTATCATTACTGTCACACCTTGTATCATTATTGTCACACCTTGTCATTATTGTCACACCTTGTATCATTATTGTCACACCTTGTGTCATTACTGTCACACCTTGTGTCATTACTGTCACACCTTGTATCATTTTTTGTCATACCTTGTCATTACTGTCACACCTTGTATCATTATTGTCACACCTTGTCATTATTGTCACACCTTGTATCATTATTGTCACACCTTGTATCATTATTGTCACACCTTGTATCATTATTGTCACACCTTGTATCATTATTGTCACACCTTGTATCATTATTGTCACACCTTGTATCATTATTGTCACACCTTGTCATTACTGTCACACCTTGTATCATTATTGTCACACCTTGTATCATTATTGTCACACCTTGTATCATTATTGTCACACCTTGTATCATTATTGTCACACCTTGTCATTACTGTCACACCTTGTATCATTATTGTCACACCTTGTATCATTATTGTCACACCTTGTATCATTATTGTTACACCTTGTATCATTATTGTCACACCTTGTATCATTATTGTCACACCTTGTATCATTATTGTCACACCTTGTATCATTATTGTCACACCTTGTATCATTATTGTCACACCTTGTGTCATTATTGTCACACCTTGTGTCATTATTGTCACACCTTGTGTCATTATTGTCACACCTTGTGTCATTATTGTCACACCTTTTCGTTATTGTCACACCTTGTGTCATTATTGTCACACCTTGTGTCATTATTGTCACACCTTGTGTCATTATTGTCACACCTTGTATCATTATTGTCACACCTTGTGTCATTATTGTCACACCTTGTGTCATTATTGTCACACCTTGTGTCATTATTGTCACACCTTGTGTCATTATTGTCACACCTTGTGTCATTATTGTCACACCTTGTGCCATTATTGTCACACCTTGTGTCATTATTGTCACACCTTGTGTCATTATTGTCACACCTTGTGTCATTATTGTCACACCTTGTATCATTATTGTCACACCTTGTGTCATTATTGTCACACCTTGTGTCATTATTGTCACACCTTGTGTCATTATTGTCACACCATGTATCATTATTATCACACCTTGTCATTATTGTCACACCTTGTCATTATTGTCACACCTTGTATCATTATTGTCACACCTTGTATCATTATTGTCACACCTTGTGTCATTATTGTCACACCTTGTCATTATTGTCACACCTTGTGTCATTATTGTCACACCTTGTATCATTATTGTCACACCTTGTGCCATTATTGTCACACCTTGTATCATTATTGTCACACCTTGTGTCATTATTGTCACACCTTGTGTCATTACTGTCACACCTTGTGTCATTATTGTCACACCTTGTATCATTATTGTCACACCTTGTATCATTGTCATACCTTGTGTCATTATTGTCACACCTTGTATCATTATTGTCACACCTTGTATCATTATTGTCACACCTTGTATCATTATTGTCACACCTTGTGTCATTATTGTCACACCTTGTATCATTATTGTCACACCTTGTATCATTATTGTCACACCTTGTATCATTATTGTCACACCTTGTCATTATTGTCACACCTTGTGTCATTATTGTCACACCTTGTATCATTATTGTCACACCTTGTGTCATTATTGTCACACCTTGTGTCATTATTGTCACACCTTGTGTCATTATTGTCACACCTTGTATCATTATTGTCACACCTTGTGTCATTATTGTCACACCTTGTGTCATTATTGTCACACCTTGTGTCATTATTGTCACACCTTGTGTCATTATTGTCACACCTTTTGTCATTATTGTCACACCTTGTATCATTATTGTCACACCTTGTGTCATTATTGTCACACCTTGTATCATTATTGTCACACCTTGTGTCATTATTGTCACACCTTGTATCATTATTGTCACACCTTGTGTTATTATTGTCACACCTTGTGTCATTATTGTCACACCTTGTATCATTATTGTCACACCTTGTGTCATTATTGTCACACCTTGTATCATTATTGTCACACCTTGTGTCATTATTGTCACACCTTGTGTCATTATTGTCACACCTTGTATCATTATTGTCACACCTTGTGTCATTATTGTCACACCTTGTGTCATTATTGTCACACCTTGTGTCATTATTGTCACACCTTGTATCATTATTGTCACACCTTGTGTCATTATTGTCACACCTTGTCATTATTGTCACACGTTGTCATTATTGTCACACCTTGTATCATTATTGTCACACCTTGTGTCATTATTGTCACACCTTGTGTCATTATTGTCACACCTTGTATCATTATTGTCACACCTTGTGTCATTATTGTCACACCTTGTCATTATTGTCACACCTTGTGTCATTATTGTCACACCTTGTGTCATTATTGTCATACCTTGTCATTATTGTCACACCTTGTCATTATTGTCACACCTTGTATCATTATTGTCACAGCTTGTGTCATTATTGTCACACCTTGTGTCATTATTGTCACACCTTGTATCATTATTGTCACACCTTGTGTCATTATTGTCACACCTTGTATCATTATTGTCACACCTTGTGTCATTATTGTCACACCTTGTATCATTATTGTCACACCTTGTATCATTATTGTCACACCTTGTATCATTATTGTCACACCTTGTCATTATTGTCACACCTTGTGTCATTATTGTCACACCTTGTATCATTATTGTCACACCTTGTGTCATTATTGTCACACCTTGTGTCATTATTGTCACACCTTGTGTCATTATTGTCACACCTTGTATCATTATTGTCACACCTTGTGTCATTATTGTCACACCTTGTGTCATTATTGTCACACCTTGTGTCATTATTGTCACACCTTGTGTCATTATTGTCACACCTTGTGTCATTATTGTCACACCTTGTATCATTATTGTCACACCTTGTGTCATTATTGTCACACCTTGTATCATTATTGTCACACCTTGTGTCATTATTGTCACACCTTGTATCATTATTGTCACACCTTGTGTTATTATTGTCACACCTTGTGTCATTATTGTCACACCTTGTATCATTATTGTCACACCTTGTGTCATTATTGTCACACCTTGTATCATTATTGTCACACCTTGTGTCATTATTGTCACACCTTGTGTCATTATTGTCACACCTTGTATCATTATTGTCACACCTTGTGTCATTATTGTCACACCTTGTGTCATTATTGTCACACCTTGTGTCATTATTGTCACACCTTGTATCATTATTGTCACACCTTGTGTCATTATTGTCACACCTTGTCATTATTGTCACACGTTGTCATTATTGTCACACCTTGTATCATTATTGTCACACCTTGTGTCATTATTGTCACACCTTGTGTCATTATTGTCACACCTTGTATCATTATTGTCACACCTTGTGTCATTATTGTCACACCTTGTCATTATTGTCACACCTTGTGTCATTATTGTCACACCTTGTGTCATTATTGTCATACCTTGTCATTATTGTCACACCTTGTCATTATTGTCACACCTTGTATCATTATTGTCACAGCTTGTGTCATTATTGTCACACCTTGTGTCATTATTGTCACACCTTGTATCATTATTGTCACACCTTGTGTCATTATTGTCACACCTTGTATCATTATTGTCACACCTTGTGTCATTATTGTCACACCTTGTATCATTATTGTCACACCTTGTGTCATTATTGTCACACCTTGTATCATTATTGTCACACCTTGTGTCATTATTGTCACACCTTGTATCATTATTGTCACACCTTGTATCATTATTGTCACACCTTGTGTCATTATTGTCACACCTTGTATCATTATTGTCACACCTTGTGTCATTATTGTCACACCTTGTATCATTATTGTCACACCTTGTGTCATTATTGTCACACCTTGTATCATTATTGTCACACCTTGTATCATTATTGTCACACCTTGTGTCATTATTGTCACACCTTGTATCATTATTGTCACACCTTGTCATTATTGTCACACCTTGTCATTATTGTCACACCTTGTATCATTATTGTCACACCTTGTCATTATTGTCACACCTTGTATCATTATTGTCACACCTTGTGTCATTATTGTCACACCTTGTATCATTATTGTCACACCTTGTCATTATTGTCACACCTTGTCATTATTGTCACACCTTGTCATTATTGTCACATCTTGTATCATTATTGTCACACCTTGTGTCATTATTGTCACACCTTGTGTCATTATTGTCACACCTTGTCATTATCGTCACACCTTGACATTATTGTCACACCTTGTATCATTATTGTCACACCTTGTGTCATTATTGTCACACCTTGTATCATTATTGTCACACCTTGTCATTATTGTCACACCTTGTATCATTATTGTCACACCTTGTCATTATTGTCACACCTTGTATCATTATTGTCACACCTTGTATCATTTTTGTCACACCTTGTGTCAGTATTGTCACACCTTGTATCATTATTGTCACACCTTGTGTCATTATTGTCACACCTTGTATCATTATTGTCACACCTTGTCATTATTGTCACACCTTGTCATTATTGTCACACCTTGTCATTATTGTCACACCTTGTCATTATTGTCACACCTTGTCATTATTGTCACACCTTGTCATTATTGTCACACCTTGTATCATTATTGTCACACCTTGTCATTATTGTCACACCTTGTCATTATTGTCACACCTTGTATCATTATTGTCACACCTTGTCATTATTGTCACACCTTGTCATTATTGTCACACCTTGTCATTATTGTCACACCTTGTCATTATTGTCACACCTTGTCATTATTGTCACACCTTGTATCATTATTGTCACACCTTGTCATTATTGTCACACCTTGTATCATTATTGTCACACCTTGTCATTATTGTCACACCTTGTATCATTATTGTCACACCTTGTCATTATTGTCACACCTTGTATCATTATTGTCACACCTTGTCATTATTGTCACACCTTGTATCATTATTGTCACACCTTGTCATTATTGTCACACCTTGTCATTATTGTCACACCTTGTCATTATTGTCACACCTTGTCATTATTGTCACACCTTGTCATTATTGTCACACCTTGTATCATTATTGTCACACCTTGTCATTATTGTCACACCTTGTCATTATTGTCACACCTTGTATCATTATTGTCACACCTTGTCATTATTGTCACACCTTGTATCATTATTGTCACACCTTGTGTCATTATTGTCACACCTTGTCATTATTGTCACACCTTGTATCATTATTGTCACACCTTGTGTCATTATTGTCACACCTTGTCATTATTGTCACACCTTGTCATTATTGTCACACCTTGTCATTATTGTCACACCTTGTCATTATTGTCACACCTTGTATCATTATTGTCACACCTTGTCATTATTGTCACACCTTGTCATTATTGTCACACCTTGTATCATTATTGTCACACCTTGTGTCATTATTGTCACACCTTGTCATTATTGTCACACCTTGTCATTATTGTCACACCTTGTCATTATTGTCACACCTTGTCATTATTGTCACACCTTGTATCATTATTGTCACACCTTGTCATTATTGTCACACCTTGTCATTATTGTCACACCTTGTCATTATTGTCACACCTTGTCATTATTGTCACACCTTGTATCATTATTGTCACACCTTGTCATTATTGTCACACCTTGTCATTATTGTCACACCTTGTCATTATTGTCACACCTTGTCATTATTGTCACACCTTGTCATTATTGTCACACCTTGTATCATTATTGTCACACCTTGTATCATTATTGTCACACCTTGTATCATTATTGTCACACCTTGTATCATTATTGTCACACCTTGTATCATTATTGTCACACCTTGTCATTATTGTCACACCTTGTCATTATTGTCACACCTTGTATCATTATTGTCACACCTTGTGTCATTATTGTCACACCTTGTATCATTATTGTCACACCTTGTATCATTATTGTCACACCTTGTATCATTATTGTCAAACCTTGTCATTATTGTCACACCTTGTATCATTATTGTCACACCTTGTCGTTATTGTCACACCTTGTCATTATTGTCACACCTTGTCATTATTGTCACACCTTGTATCATTATTGTCACACCTTGTATCATTATTGTCACACCTTGTCATTATTGTCACACCTTGTATCATTATTGTCACACCTTGTATCATTATTGTCACACCTTGTCATTATTGTCACACCTTGTATCATTATTGTCACACCTTGTCATTATTGTCACACCTTGTCATTATTGTCACACCTTGTCATTATTGTCACACCTTGTATCATTATTGTCACACCTTGTATCATTATTGTCACACCTTGTCATTATTGTCACACCTTGTCATTATTGTCACACCTTGTATCATTATTGTCACACCTTGTCATTATTGTCACACCTTGTCATTATTGTCACACCTTGTCATTATTGTCACACCTTGTCTTTATTGTCACACCTTGTCATTATTGTCACACCTTGTATCATTATTGTCACACCTTTTCATTATTGTCACACCTTATCATTATTGTCACACCTTGTATCATTATTGTCACACCTTGTATCATTATTGTCACACCTTGTATCATTATTGTCACACCTTGTCATTATTGTCACACCTTGTCATTATTGTCACACCTTGTATCATTATTGTCACACCTTGTCATTATTGTCACACCTTGTTATTATTGTCACACCTTGTCATTATTGTCACACCTTGTCATTATTGTCACACCTTGTCATTATTGTCACACCTTGTATCATTATTGTCACACCTTGTATCATTATTGTCACACCTTGTATCATTATTGTCACACCTTGTATCATTATTGTCACACCTTGTATCATTATTGTCACACCTTGTCATTATTGTCACACCTTTTCATTATTGTCACACCTTGTATCATTATTGTCACACCTTGTGTCATTATTGTCACACCTTGTATCATTATTGTCACACCTTGTATCATTATTGTCACACCTTGTATCATTATTGTCACACCTTGTCATTATTGTCACACCTTGTATCATTATTGTCACACCTTGTCATTATTGTCACACCTTGTCATTATTGTCACACCTTGTCATTATTGTCACACCTTGTATCATTATTGTCACACCTTGTATCATTATTGTCACACCTTGTCATTATTGTCACACCTTGCCATTATTGTCACACCTTGTATCATTATTGTCACACCTTGTATAATTATTGTCACACCTTGTCATTATTGTCACACCTTGTATCATTATTGTCACACCTTGTCATTATTGTCACACCTTGTCATTATTGTCACACCTTGTCATTATTGTCACACCTTGTATCATTATTGTCACACCTTGTATCATTATTGTCACACCTTGTCATTATTGTCACACCTTGTCATTATTGTCACACCTTGTCATTATTGTCACACCTTGTATCATTATTGTCACACCTTGTCATTATTGTCACACCTTGTCATTATTGTCACACCTTGTCATTATTGTCACACCTTGTCATTATTGTCACACCTTGTCATTATTGTCACACCTTGTATCATTATTGTCACACCTTGTCATTATTGTCACACCTTGTCATTATTGTCACACCTTGTATCATTATTGTCACACCTTGTATCATTATTGTCACACCTTGTATCATTATTGTCACACCTTGTCATTATTGTCACACCTTGTCATTATTGTCACACCTTGTATCATTATTGTCACACCTTGTATCATTATTGTCACACCTTGTCATTATTGTCACACCTTGTATCATTTTTGTCACACCTCATAACATTGCTTGCTGAAATATAATGTAATAATTCGTAACAACATCTAAGCTACACTATAATGTTTTGTGCGACTGAATTTGTAGACAATTCATTACAATATTTACCAGATCATAAGTAATACATTACCACTGTAACTTTCTTATCTTTTAAAATGTTGAAATCCAGTCCCTGGACCCATTATGTGCCTCTCTGATCCTTTGACTAACTCCCGCAGGATGGATCAGTTGTAATGCAAACTAACTAATTCTAAACATATCAAGGACTGAGTTAAAGCAGAGATATTAATAAGATAAGCAGTGGCTGTGGCAGGGGGAGGGGGTGTGGGGGGAACTTTAGCCCTGAAAAAGCCACCCCATAATTTCCTTCAGCCTCCAATAACTCCTCCTGTATGTAGTGACTGTTACCCACACAATGGGTATGAGGTGCTTAATAAAGCTATCTATTTAACCTGTAGTTCAGTGATTAAGCGTTCGACTCTCAATGGAAAGGTCCCAGGTTCACTTCCCAGGTTAGCCCACACGTAAGGGTACGTTTCTCTACAGTTGTTGCCACTGTTCACTCAGCAGTAAATAAAAATCTGAGTTAGGTCACATTCTAAGGCAACAGGGAGCCTGAAGACTGAGCTCAGCGGAAGTAATTCCGCACTGGTTGGCTTTTTTGGGTTTTCCTGGGTTATTGTTTGTTAACTCTCCCAGGTTAATAATCATAAGAAAATCTTCTCTACCACTTGTTGTTTGTATTTCTCTCATATTTTTACAATATTGCGCTATTTCTTTGTTATCACTGACTTGGTGTACGTTCTCTGTTACAAGGACACTCACAATTTCACGGCTATACTAAAATTTTTGAAAAATAAATATTACTTATATCAGAGGTCTCTGTTTTGCCTCATTCTCGATTCTCTGCATAAGAAATGGAGCAAAAGACAAAAAAAAAAAAAAATACGTATAGTGTTGTGACATCAAATATGATGACTTACAAATATGTAATTTACGTACCAGTTATTACAGTTAGGAGCTAATGTGGACAGATGTAGAAAGTTTATCATGAAACATGATGCTAAATTTCTGTTCGTCAAAGTTAAAGCAATATTGGAAGTGTCACAGTGGAAAGTGCCACACAGAAGTGTGTAAAAGGATAAAAAATGCCGTCCTCTGTAACTAAGGAAGACTCGGGGATAATGTCTTTCAGGCTTCAGGTAGTAACCAATCTCTTGGTTAACTTCATGAGGAGACCTGTCTGATCAATCAGTCGAGTTTAAAACTTCATGTAAAAGAATCGTGTTATTTAGTGTTGATGTTGTTAGCATTTATCTGAACTTACAGCAGCTCCTGGAAGCATTGTTCTCGTGTCCCATTCATGCTTATACCATCACATGAAGGATCATTTCAGTGAGTGTTAAGGTACTCACTTTTATCCTAACTCAAGCAGCTCGTGAGAATAATGTCCCTTGAAACATTCGAGAAAGAATCGTGTCTGTGGGTAGTAATAAACTGTTATTTATTCTATTAATGCTGCAGAGACCAGCATGAAGGAAAGACGGTAAACTCTGCTCTCCCGCTGGGCCCAAGTGTGGAAAATATTCCCATGTTTATGTTCAATTGTATATTATACATGTATATATAGTAAGTTTAATTTAACTCTGTTAAATCATTCAGAACTTTTTCATTTTTATCTTATTTTAATACGTATAATTGCAGTGTAAAAAAAATCAGGCCAGCCTTGCATTCCAAGAGACAGACACAAAGCAGTCCTGTGTGTATAGATCTCCAGGCAAACTCTGACATCACCTCTGGTTATTCAATGAACAGCTAAGAGATCAGGAGTCCTCATTTTTTATTACTTTATCTTCTAACACAGGAACAGTCTCATCCACAGTAATAGAGTCGACCCCTGTAAGCTACAGGATCTCTAACACAGGGACTCTCATCCACAGCCCTGGAGTCGACCCCTGCAGGCTACAGGACAAGGGTGGGGATGCTGCTAGGTCTGCCCTTCTCAGCTAGCACCGTGTGCTTCGCTGGAGTGGGTTACACCATACGGGCCTGGCGCATTCTCCTACTTGTGTGCTCGTCTCCGATCCTCATTCTCCTCCCAGTCGCCTTGTAAGTAGTGCAGGCAGTAGGGAGTTTTTTTTTTTTTCACTTCGCTCTTCATTAAATCCAAGTAAGGAAACGACCACCGAGTCAATCTACACTCATGACAGTCCTCATCCCACTTGGAACACCAAAAATTCCTGCAGCCATTAATGTTGTAGTATCTACCTGTTCTATACGTCACACACACACTCACACACACACACACACACACACACACACACACACACACACACACACACACACACACACACACACACACACACACACACACACACACACACACACACACTAAACTATAGACCTGTGTCATTGACGTGTATAGTATGCAAAGTTATGGAGAAGATTATCAGGAGGAGAGTGGTGGAGCACCTGGAACGGAACAAGAGTATAAATGCCAACCAGCACGGATTCATGTAAGGCAAATCCTGTGTCACAAACCTTCTGGAGTTTTATGATAAAATAACAGAAGTAAGACACGAGAGAGAGGGGTGGGTTGATTGCATCTTCTTGGACTGCAAGAAGGCCTTTGACACAGTTCCTCACAAGAGATTAGTGCAGAAGCTAGAGCATCAGGCGCATATAACAGGAAGGGCACTGCAATGGATCAGAGAATACCTGACAGGGAGGCAACAACGAGTCATGGTACGTAATGATGTATCACAGTGGGCACCTGTGACGAGCGGGGTCCCACAGGGGTTGGTCCTAGGACCAGTGCTATTTTTGGTATATGTGAACGACATGATGGAAGGGTTAGACTCAGAAGTGTCCCTGTTTGCAGATGATGTGAAGTTAATGAGGAGAATTAAATCTGATGAGGACCAGGCAGGACTTCAAAGAGACCTGGACAGACTGGGCACCTGGTCCAGCAAATGGCTTCTCGAATTTAATCCTGCCAAATGCAAAGTCATGAAGATAGGGGAAGGGCACAGAAGACCACAGAGTATAGGCTAGGTGGCCAAAGACTGCAAACCTCACTCAAGGAGAAAGATCTTGGGGTGAGTATAACACCGAGCATGTCTCCGGAAGCACACATCTATCAGATAACTGCTGCAGCATATGGGCGCCTGGCAAACCTGAGAACAGCATTCCGATACCTTAGTAAGGAATCGTTCAAGACACTGTACACCGTGTATGTCAGGCCCATACTGGAGTATGCAGCACCTGTTTGGAACCCGCACTTGATAAAGCACGTCAAGAAACTAGAGAAAGTACAAAGGTTTGCGACAAGGTTAGTTCCAGAGCTAAGGGGAATGTCCTATGAAGAAAGATTAAGGGAAATCGGCCTGACGACACTGGAGGACAGGAGGGTCAGGGGAGACATGATAACGACATATAAAATACTGCGTGGAATAGACAAGGTGGACAAAGACAGGATGTTCCAGGGAGGGGACACAGAAACAAGAGGCCACAATTGGAAGTTGAAGACACAAATGAGTCAGAGAGATATTAGGAAGTATTTCTTCAGTCATAGAGTTGTAAGGCAGTGGAATAGCCTAGAAAATGACGTAGTGGAGGCAGGAACCATACACAGTTTTAAGACGAGGTTTGATAAAGCTCCTGGAGCGGGGAGAGAGAGGGCCCAGTAGCAACCGGTGAAGAGGCGGGGCCAGGAGCTAAGACTCGACCCCTGCAACCACAAATAGGTGAGTACATACACACATGGAGGCAGAGGAAAAGTTCGTACCCAGGGGCAATAAAAACAGTGGAAAAACCACTCCTATTGTAGTTTGGCCTCTCTACACCCGGTGTAAAGAGGCTACAGCCAAATGTGCTAGAGTATGGAGCTGAGCCAAAGAGCCAGAAGAAACGAATATGCCTGGATAGGGAGAGAAGCACAACGACAACTTGAGAATGACATAACATCAAAAGCCAAATCTGACCCAAAGGAAAACAACAGTCATGGACCAGGCAATCAGGCTGAAGAAGGAAGAAAGGGCGCTCACAAGGAGTGACTAGGAAGTATGTGAAGAGTTCAGCACGATATTTAGGGAAGTATTCTTAGAGACACAAAGGCTCCCGGCAACCTTAAGTTGGAAAGTGCATCAGCTAGTGCTGGACACAATACACAACCGAGGAGGAGAAGAAACTATGTGAGTTAGATACCTCAAAGGCGATGGGATCATATATCTCTCCCTGGATCCTGAGAGAGGAAGCAGAGGCACTGTGTGTGCTGTTAGCAACACTCTTCAGTAAGTCTCTCGGAACATGTATAGTATGTAAAGTTATGGAGAATATTATCAGGTGAAGAGTAGAGGAGCACGTAGAAAGTAGTGGGTTTATACATGACAACCAGTATGGCTTCGGGGATGGAAAATCCTGCTATAAGGCAGGAAAGAAAGGGATGGTTAGATTGCATTTTCTTGGGCTGTAAGAAGGTTTTTGACACACTATCGTACTATCGTACAAAAGCTAGAGGAGTAGACAGGAATGACAGGAAAAGCACTACAGTGGATCAAGACATACCTAACAGGAAAGAAACAACGCATGGTGATCCAAGTCGTAGTGCCGGAATAGGTGCTTGTGTCGAGTGGGATTCCACAAGGGATTCCACAAGCATCAATCCTAGGCCGGTGCTGGTTCTGGTATACGTGAATGACATGACGGATGGGATACAGTCAGAGATACCCAAGTTTGTAGACGACTTGAAACTAATGAAGAAAATACAAGCAGACGACGAACGGGACAGGCTGCAAGCCTGGTGTGACAAGGCTCCTGGAGTTTAACCCCACAAAGTGCAAAGCTATGAATCTTGGAAAAGACAAAGAAGACGGCAGACGGAGTTCCGGCTTAAAAGGCAAAGGCTCCAAACCTCACTCAGGAAGAACGACCTTGGAATGAGTATCATGCCGAACATGTATCCCCAGAGGCGCACGTCAACCATATAACCGCTTCAGCATATGCGCGTCTAGGTAGGGAGTCATTCACGACACTGTACACCGTGTAAATCAGGCCCATATTGAAGTACGCTGCACTAGTATAAAACCTATATTTGGTTAAGCAAATCAAGAAATTGGATAAAGTGCAGAGGTTTACAGCGAGACTTGTCCCGAAGAGAAGTTAAGGGAACTCAACCTGATGACACTGGAGGACAGAGGACTAAGGAAGATATAATACGGAGGGGAATCGACAAGGTGAACGGGAACAGAATGCTTCAGAGATGAGAAATAGGAACAAGAGGGCACAACTGGAAGTTGAAAACTCAGATGAGTCATAGGAATGTTAGAAAGTATTTTTGTAACCTTAGAGTTGTCAAGAAATGCAGCAGTCTGGAGAGTATAGTGGCAGAGGTGGGATCTATACTTAGCTTTAAGAAGAGGTACGACAAAACTCTTGAAGCTGGGAAAGAGAGTTGACCTAGTAGCGGCGAGCTATAACTTGACCCCTGCAACCACATAAGGTGAGTACATATAGGTGAGCACACACATACACACACACACACACACACACACACACACACACATACACACACACACACACACACACACACACACACACACACACACACACACACACACACACACACACACACCGGGGCCAGGAGCTAGGACTCGACCCCTGCAACCACAAATAGGTGAGTACACACACACACACACACACATACACACGCGCGCACACACACACACACACACACACACACACACACACACACACACACACACACACATATATATATATATATATATATATATATATATATATATATATATATATATATATATATATATATATATATCAGTGAAGAGGCGGGCCCAGGAGTTGTGAATCGACCCCTGCAACCACAAATAGGTGAGTACAAATAGATGAGTATAGACACACAAAATCATAAACTCTGAGAGTGAGGCTGAAGATGGTAACAACAATGATGCACGACCCTTCAGTAAACATTAAGGCCAAGAACAGAGTATAAGAAAAACAAAAGGTCAATAACAGAATATTGAAGACAACAGGATAGAGAGCAAGCAGGTCAAAATGAAAAGCTGCTGGTCATAAATTTCAGTCAAAAAGAAAATGATTGGGAAAAATGGGAGCTCGACGAGGAGCAAGAAATAGGGAAAGTAAAGTTAATTGAGGCAAGAAAGGCGCCACAAACCACCAATGACTCGTTCATGACCTGAGACTGATCACCTTGATTGAGAAGACGACAATACTAAGAAAGGGTGTCCTTCCACACACAGAGGCGCAGTCCGCTGGATCCAGTTGCATGATGTCTCGACTAGAATATGTAACTAGATTCAGGTATCCAAGCTTTGAGGTCCCAATACTTGGACTTGTTGTGACAAGACTGTCGATAATACAAAGGCTGAGAGCACTTAGAGCTGTGGTAGGTGTTCATCCCTAGTATGGAGTTAATTTTAATTTAGTGAAAATTATATGTTTTGCTTACATTAGGTCACTGGTTGACTATGCTGCGCCTTCACTTGCTCTTGTACAAGTCAGACTGGAAATTTGGAGGGTTTGAAAATTTGCAGAAATAAGCAATAAGAATCATTCTAGGATGCCCTCGTATCATCAAATTTATAAGCATGCTGAAAGAACTTGATATCCAAAGCATGAAAAAAAAGTCTTTATTGGTATTGAAATGCTCAGGCAAACCCATCAAACCCTTGCACAAAAATCTCCCAGACTTACTTCAACACTCATAAGAACATAAGAACATAAGAACGAAGGAACACTGCAGAAGGCCTACTGGCCCATGCGAGGCAGGTCCAAGTCTCCTACCGGCTTAAGCCAATGCACCCAACCTAGTCAGGTCAGGTCACATTGACTTAAGGGAGGAACACGGCAACCGACCTGTTAGCACAAGCTATCAGGTCTAACTCACACCCACCCACATCTACTCATGTATTTATCCAACCTATTTTTAAAGCTACACAACGTTCTGGCCTCTATAACGGTACTTGGGAGTTTGTTCCACTCATCCACAACTCTATTACCAAACCAGTACTTTCCTATATCCTTCCTGAATCTGAATTTTTCCAACTTAAAACCATTGCTGCGAGTCCTGTCTAGGCTAGATATTTTCAGCACACTATTTACATCCCCTTTATTTATTCCTGTCTTCCATTTATACACCTCAATCATATCCCCCCTAATTCTACGTCTTTCTAGAGAGTGCAGTTTCAGGGCCCTTAGTCTATCCTCATAGGGAAGGTTTCTGATACATGGGATCATCTTTGTCATCCTCCTTTGTACATTTTCCAGAGAATTTATATCCATTCTGTAATACGGTGACCAAAACTGTGCAGCATAATCTAAATGAGGCCTAACCAAGGATGTATAGAGTTGAAGAACAACCTGAGGACTCCTATTATTTATGCTTCTTGATATGAAGCCAAGGATTCTATTAGCTTTATTGCGAACACTTATGCACTGTTGTCTTGGTTTCAGATTACTGCTAACCAGAACTCCTAAATCTTTTTCGCAATCCGTAATATTAAGATCTACATTATTTAGTTTATATGTGGCATGGTTATTGTCCTGTCCAACATTTAGAACTTTGCATTTGTCTATATTAAACTGCATCTGCCACTTCTCCGACCACTGCATCAGTCTATTCAAATCTTCCTGGAGTGCTCGAATGTCCTCGTCAGAATGAATTCGACGGCCTATTTTGGTGTCATCGGCAAACTTGCCGATGTCGCTCTTTATGCCCTCATCTATGTCGTTTATGTAGATTGTGAACAGCAGGGGGCCCAACACTGACCCCTGTGGAACACCGCTCGTGACGCTTCCCCACTCTGATTTCTCCCCATTTATGCAAACTCTCTGCTGCCTATTTGTCAACCATGCCTCTATCCAGGAAAAAATTTCTCCTCCTATTCCATGTGCTTTAATTTTCCTCAATAGTCTCTGATGTGGGACCCTGTCAAAAGCCTTACTGAAGTCCATATACACAATATCATATTCATTACCATGATCTACCTCCTCAAATACCTTAGTGAAAAAAGTTAATAAATTCGTAAGGCAGGAACGCCCCTTTGTAAAACCATGCTGAGATTCGTTGATTAATTTATGCTTTTCAAGATGGCTACGAACTGCCTCGGCAATTATTGTTTCCATAAATTTTCCCACTATGGAGGTTAGGCTTATTGGTCTATAGTTCGAAGCTAAGGACCTGTCACCTGTTTTGAAAATAGGTATCACATTTGCCATTTTCCACTTATCTGGCACCATGCCAGTTTGTAGTGATATGTTGAAAAGATTAGCCAAAGGTGTGCTAAGCTCCTCTTTACATTCCTTTAGAACCCTTGCATACAGTTCATCAGGGCCTGGGGATTTGTTAGGTTTTAATTTATCTATTTGCCTAAGGACCATGTCACTTGTGACCCTAATAGTGCACAGTTTATTATCGTCCTGTTCTACATAATTTATCATTACTGGAATATCGCTGGTATCCTCCTGTGTAAAAACTGAGAGGAAGTATGTGTTAAAAATTCTACACATTTCCTTATCACTGTCAGTGAGCTGACCCGAGGAACTTTTGAGTGGGCCTATCTTGTCCCTGATCTTACTTCTGTATACCTGAAAGAATCCTTTTGGGTTAGTCTTCGATTCTTTTGCAACTTTAACCTCATAATCTCTTTTTGCTTTTCTAATTCCCTTTTTTATTTCTCTCTTTAACTGAATATATCGATTTCTTAATTGCCCCTCTCCTCTTTTGATTTGCCTATATATGCCTCTCTTTTGACCAATCAGATATTTTAATCTATTGTTCATCCATTTAGGATCATTTTTGTTTGATCTGATTTCCCTATTTGGAACATAATTTGACTGAGCAGCTAGAACTATGCCCTGGAAAGCATCATATCGGCAACCATCACCACCTACCTGACCCTTAGTCAGGTCATTCCAGTTCAGCCCACCTAAGTAATTTTTCAGTCCTATGAAATCAGCCAAGCGAAAGTCAGGGACGGAGACTTGATTGCCATTATTAGGGGAATTCCATGATATATTAAAACTGAGTGATTTGTGATCACTCTCCCCAAGCTCATCATTAACCTCAAGATTATTAATTAGTGTTTCCCTACTGGCAAGAACCAAGTCAAGGAGGTTATTTCCCCTAGTTGGCTCTGTCACAAACTGTTTTAAAAAACAATCCTGGATCGTATCAAGAAAGTCACCCGACTCTAAATTTCCTGTCAAATTGCTCCAGTCAATCTGTCTATAGTTGAAATCTCCCATTAGCACAACATTTTCGTATGTAGATGCCTTACGAATTTCGTCCCATAGAAGTTTACTGCACTCCCTATCAAGATTTGGGGCCCTGTAAATCACACCCAAAATTAGTTTTTCTCGGCCCTCGAGAAGCTGTAACCAAACAGATTCAGTGGCTGACGCTTCTAATTTAATATCTTGTCTAACACAACAATTTAAATTGTCTCTGACATACATCGCTACTCCACCACCTTTCCTGTTGACCCTGTCAGTGTGGAATAATTTATAGCCTTGTATGTGACATTCAGAGGGCATCTCTCTATCTTTCAGATTGAGCCAGGTCTCTGTTATAGCAATAATATCTATGTTTCCTGCACTTGCAATTAATCTTAGCTCATCTATCTTATTTCTAACACTCCTGCTATTAGTATAGTAAACCTTAAGGGAGCTAGTCCCTTGCTGCCCTCTGCTGTCCCCCTTTGTTTGCTGACCTGTTCTATTGTCTTTATTTATAACTTCATGCTGAATGCCTTTTATACATTTACTGTTTCCAACCCTAGTGTTGCAACCTGCTTGTTCCCCACACACACCCATACCTCTATCTTCCATCAGTTTAAAATCATAGGCATTTCACCAATGGCCTTCTCAATCGAGTCTGCAAGTGCTACCACCCCTGACCCAGAGAGATGTACCCCATCCCTTGCATACATATCATGTTTGCCATAAAAGTTGTTCCAGTTGTCAATGAATGGGATTGCAAGTTCCTTGCAGTATCTGTCTAGCCAGCAATTTACACCAATTGCCCTAGACAACCATTCATTTCCTACTCCCCTTCTAGGCAAGATGCTACATATGATTGGGATCCCTCCCTTAGACTTAATGAAATCTATAGCTGACCTGTACTTATCTAGCAGCTCTTCTCTCCTACCCTTCCCAATATCATTTCCACCAGCACTGAGACAGATAATGGGCTTGTTCCCATTACCTGACATGATATTATCCAGCCTGTTGACAATGTCCCCAACACCAGCTCCAGGGAAGCACACTCTATCTCTCATCTTCTTATTCCTATTACAAAAAGCACGGTCAATATATCTTACCTGAGAGTCACCAACCACAAGAATGCGCTTACCTTCATTAGCAGGGGCAGTAGTACCCTTACCTTCACTGGCCACTGAAGTACATTCATCCTGGAGAACAGAGAAGCGATTTCCTACCTTCAGATCTTCACCCTTAACTTTCCTTATTCTGATGCGCCTCCCATTACTGTGAACAACTCGCCACTTGTAGCAGGTGCTGGGCTGCACCTCACTGCTGGTAGCCGTTGCTACCTCCCCAACTACAGCCTCCTTACAGCGAGAGACAGACTGCACCTCACTGCTAGAAGTCTCATTCCCCACAACTCCAGCCACCTCACACTCTCTCCCAGACCCATTGAGGTGGACCTTCAGCCTCCTAATCTCCTCCTGGAGAAGCAAGACCTCCTCCTTCAACTCTCCAACCTCAGTTTTTAAAACACTGCAGAAGCAAGCCATGCTTTGTAACCGTCCACGCTAATCCCCAAAGCAGCTCAGGGTCTGTGACCTCACGTGACGACTGACCACTGACTCCACCTATCATCATTCTATCAAGCCTGAGGAGCCACATGTCTATGGTGCAGCCAACAAAAAACATGAGCAGACTCTTGGATGTCACTAGTATCTGGCTCCGGCTGCATTACCAGTATCTCTGGGAGTTTGCATCACCATCAACAGCTGATGTAGACATAACTAAATGTAAACTCTGCCAGATGGACTGTTGTCACACCTCGCTTCATTAGGTACTGGAGTGCGATTAAATTAACGAATTTAGAGCTAATAACTCAACTGTTCAAGAAAATGTCAAAGTATTTTATGCAAAGAGGCGTATTACCAATTATTCTGGTAAAAAATACCCTGACTTTGCCTATTGTAAAGAAATCATATCCACTTAAACTTCTTCATATTCAACCATAACTTTAATATAAATTATTCAAAACAACATGTAAGCGACAGTGCAAAATTTTAGGTCATTACCAATGTAACTTGTTTAAGTCTCAAAACTCTGTGAGGGAGTCCCAGGACCCAGTGTGTGCCTCTGTGAGGGAGTCCCAGGACCCAGTGTGTGCCTCTGTGAGGGAGTCCCAGGACCCAGTGTGTGCCTCTGTGAGGGAGTCCCAGGACCCAGTGTGTGCCTCTGTGAGGGAGTCCCAGGACCCAGTGTGTGCCTCTGTGAGGGAGTCCCAGGACCCAGTGTGTGCCTCTGTGAGGGAGTCCCAGGACCCAGTGTGTGCCTCTGTGAGGCAGTCCCAGGACCCAGTGTGTGCCTCTGTGAGGGAGTCCCAGGACCCAGTGTGTGCCTCTGTGAGGGAGTCCCAGGACCCAGTGTGTGCCTCTGTGAGGCAGTCCCAGGACCCAGTGTGTGCCTCTGTGATCTGACTACCACCCACACCACGGCCATCACATGTATAATATGGATATTAACCTGACACCATCAGTGTACTAGTGTACATTCAAGGCTCACCACACACCACCAGTAGTACTAGCACACTCTAGAAGCACCATACACCACCAGTAGTACTAGCACACTCTAGAAGCACCACACACCATCAGTAGTACTAGTACACTCTAGAAGCACCACACACCACCAGTAGTACTAGCACACTCTAGAAGCACCACACACCATCAGTAGTACTAGTACACTCTAGAAGCACCACACACCACCAGTAGTACTAGCACACTCTAGAAGCACCACACACCATCAGTAGTACTAGCACACTCTAGAAGCACCACACACCACCAGTAGTACTAGCACACTCTAGAAGCACCACACACCATCAGTAGTACTAGCACACTCTAGAAGCACCACACACCATCAGTAGTACTAGCACACTCTAGAAGCACCATACACCATCAGTAGTACTAGTACACTCTAGAAGCACCACACACCATCAGTAGTACTAGTACACTCTAGAAGCACCATACACCACCAGTAGTACTAGTACACTCTAGAAGCACCACACACCATCAGTAGTACTAGCACACTCTAGAAGCACCATACACCATCAGTAGTACTAGTACACTCTAGAAGCACCACACACCATCAGTAGTACTAGTACACTCTAGAAGCACCACACACCATCAGTAGTACTAGCACACTCTAGAAGCACCATACACCACCAGTAGTACTAGTACACTCTAGAAGCACCATACACCACCAGTAGTACTAGTACACTCTAGAAGCACCACACACCATCAGTAGTACTAGTACACTCTAGAAGCACCACACACCATCAGTAGTACTAGTACACTCTAGAAGCACCACACACCATCAGTAGTACTAGTACACTCTAGAAGCACCACACACCATCAGTAGTACTAGTACACTCTAGAAGCACCACGCACCACCAGTAGTACTAGCACACTCTAGAAGCACCACACACCACCAGTAGTACTAGTACACTCTAGAAGCACCACACACCACCAGTAGTACTAGTACACTCTAGAAGCACCACACACCATCAGTAGTACTAGTACACTCTAGAAGCACCACACACCACCAGTAGTACTAGTACACTCTAGAAGCACCACACACCATCAGTAGTACTAGCACACTCTAGAAGCACCACACACCATCAGTAGTACTAGTACACTCTAGAAGCACCACACACCACCAGTAGTACTAGTACACTCTAGAAGCACCACACACCATCAGTAGTACTAGTACACTCTAGAAGCACCACACACCACCAGTAGTACTAGTACACTCTAGAAGCACCACACACCACCAGTAGTACTAGTACACTCTAGAAGCACCACACACCATCAGTAGTACTAGTACACTCTAGAAGCACCACACACCATCAGTAGTACTAGTACACTCTAGAAGCACCACACACCATCAGTAGTACTAGTACACTCTAGAAGCACCACACACCATCAGTAGTACTAGTACACTCTAGAAGCACCACACACCACCAGTAGTACTAGCACACTCTAGAAGCACCACACACCACCAGTAGTACTAGCACACTCTAGAAGCACCACACACCATCAGTAGTACTAGTACACTCTAGAAGCACCACACACCATCAGTAGTACTAGTACACTCTAGAAGCACCACACACCATCAGTAGTACTAGTACACTCTAGAAGCACCACACACCATCAGTAGTACTAGTACACTCTAGAAGCACCACGCACCACCAGTAGTACTAGCACACTCTAGAAGCACCACACACCACCAGTAGTACTAGCACACTCTAGAAGCACCACACACCACCAGTAGTACTAGCACACTCTAGAAGCACCACACACCACCAGTAGTACTAGTACACTCTAGAAGCACCACACACCATCAGTAGTACTAGCACACTCTAGAAGCACCACACACCATCAGTAGTACTAGCACACTCTAGAAGCACCACACACCATCAGTAGTACTAGTACACTCTAGAAGCACCACACACCATCAGTAGTACTAGTACACTCTAGGAGCACCATACACCACCAGTAGTACTAGTACACTCTAGGAGCACCATACACCACCAGTAGTACTAGCACACTCTAGAAGCACCACACACCACCAGTAGTACTAGTACACTCTAGGAGCACCATACACCACCAGTAGTACTAGCACACTCTAGGAGCACCATACACCACCAGTAGTACTAGTACACTCTAGGAGCACCATACACCACCAGTAGTACTAGCACACTCTAGGAGCACCATACACCACCAGTAGTACTAACACACTCTAGAAGCACCACACACCACCAGTAGTACTAGTACACTCTAGGAGCACCATACACCACCAGTAGTACTAGCACACTCTAGAAGCACCACACACCATCAGTAGTACTAGTACACTCTAGGAGCACCATACACCACCAGTAGTACTAGCACACTCTAGAAGCACCACACACCACCAGTAGTACTAGTACACTCTAGGAGCACCATACACCACCAGTAGTACTAGCACACTCTAGGAGCACCATACACCACCAGTAGTACTAACACACTCTAGAAGCACCATACACCACCAGTAGTACTAGCACACTCTAGAAGCACCACACACCACCAGTAGTACTAGCACACTCTAGGAGCACCATACACCACCAGTAGTACTAGCACACTCTAGGAGCACCATACACCACCAGTAGTACTAACACACTCTAGAAGCACCATACACCACCAGTAGTACTAGCACACTCTAGAAGCACCACACACCATCAGTAGTACTAGTACACTCTAGAAGCACCACACACCATCAGTAGTACTAGTACACTCTAGAAGCACCACACACCATCAGTAGTACTAGTACACTCTAGAAGCACCACACACCATCAGTAGTACTAGCACACTCTAGAAGCACCACACACCATCAGTAGTACTAGTACACTCTAGAAGCACCACACACCATCAGTAGTACTAGTACACTCTAGAAGCACCACACACCATCAGTAGTACTAGTACACTCTAGAAGCACCACACACCATCAGTAGTACTAGTACACTCTAGAAGCACCACACACCATCAGTAGTACTAGCACACTCTAGAAGCACCACACACCATCAGTAGTACTAGTACACTCTAGAAGCACCACACACCATCAGTAGTACTAGTACACTCTAGAAGCACCACACACCATCAGTAGTACTAGTACACTCTAGAAGCACCACACACCATCAGTAGTACTAGTACACTCTAGAAGCACCACACACCATCAGTAGTACTAGTACACTCTAGAAGCACCACACACCATCAGTAGTACTAGTACACTCTAGAAGCACCACACACCATCAGTAGTACTAGCACACTCTAGAAGCACCACACACCACCAGTAGTACTAGCACACTCTAGAAGCACCACACACCATCAGTAGTACTAGTACACTCTAGAAGCACCACACACCATCAGTAGTACTAGTACACTCTAGAAGCACCACACACCATCAGTAGTACTAGTACACTCTAGAAGCACCACACACCACCAGTAGTACTAGTACACTCTAGAAGCACCACACACCATCAGTAGTACTAGTACACTCTAGAAGCACCACACACCATCAGTAGTACTAGTACACTCTAGAAGCACCACACACCATCAGTAGTACTAGTACACTCTAGAAGCACCACACACCATCAGTAGTACTAGTACACTCTAGAAGCACCACACACCATCAGTAGTACTAGTACACTCTAGAAGCACCACACACCATCAGTAGTACTAGTACACTCTAGAAGCACCACACACCATCAGTAGTACTAGTACACTCTAGAAGCACCACACACCATCAGTAGTACTAGTACACTCTAGAAGCACCACACACCATCAGTAGTACTAGTACACTCTAGAAGCACCACACACCATCAGTAGTACTAGTACACTCTAGAAGCACCACACACCATCAGTAGTACTAGTACACTCTAGAAGCACCACACACCATCAGTAGTACTAGTACACTCTAGAAGCACCACACACCATCAGTAGTACTAGTACACTCTAGAAGCACCACACACCATCAGTAGTACTAGTACACTCTAGAAGCACCACACACCATCAGTAGTACTAGTACACTCTAGAAGCACCACACACCATCAGTAGTACTAGTACACTCTAGAAGCACCACACACCATCAGTAGTACTAGTACACTCTAGAAGCACCACACACCATCAGTAGTACTAGTACACTCTAGAAGCACCACACACCATCAGTAGTACTAGTACACTCTAGAAGCACCACACACCATCAGTAGTACTAGTACACTCTAGAAGCACCACACACCATCAGTAGTACTAGTACACTCTAGAAGCACCACACACCATCAGTAGTACTAGTACACTCTAGAAGCACCACACACCATCAGTAGTACTAGTACACTCTACAAGCACCACACACCATCAGTAGTACTAGTACACTCTAGAAGCACCACACACCACCAATAGTACTAGTACACTCTAGGAGCACCACACACCACCAGTAGTACTAGTACACTCTAGAAGCACCACACACCATCACTGGTATTAGTATACTCTAGAAACACCACACACCATCACTGGTACTAGTACACTCTAGGAGCATCACACACCATCGCTGGTACTAGCACACTCTAGGAGCATCACACACCATCACTGGTACTAGTACACTCTAGGAGCATCACACACCATCACTGGTATTAGTACACTCTAGGATCATCACACACCATCACTGGTACTAGTACACTCTAGGAGCATCACACACCATCACTGGTACTAGTACACTCTAGGAGCATCACACACCATCACTGGTACTAGTACACTCTAGGAGCATCAC
This sequence comes from Cherax quadricarinatus, assembly GCF_038502225.1. Taxonomy (NCBI): domain Eukaryota; kingdom Metazoa; phylum Arthropoda; class Malacostraca; order Decapoda; family Parastacidae; genus Cherax; species Cherax quadricarinatus. The sequence continues at coordinate 15,581,094 of NC_091297.1, read as the reverse complement.
ACACCATCACTGGTACTAATACACTCTAGGAGCACCATACACCACCAGTAGTACTAACACACTCTAGAAGCACCACACACCACCAGTAGTACTAGTACACTCTAGAAGCACCACACACAACCAGTAGTACTAGTACACTCTAGAAGCACCACACACCACCAGTAGTTCTAGCACACTCTAGAAGCACCACACACCACCAGTAGTAATAGCACATTCTAGAAGCACCACACACCACCAGTAGTACTAGCACACTCTAGGAGCATCACACACCACCAGTAGTACTAGTACACTCTAGAAGCACCACACACCACCAGTAGTTCTAGTACACTCTAGAAGCACCACACACCACCAGTAGTACTAGTACACTCTAGTAGCACCACACACCACCAGTAGTACTAGCACACTCTAGGAGCATCACACACCACCAGTAGTACTAGTACACTCTAGAAGCACCACACACCACCAGTAGTACTAGTACACTCTAGAAGCACCACACACCACCAGTAGTACTAGTACACTCTAGAAGCACCACACACCACCAGTAGTACTAGCACACTCTAGGAGCATCACACACCATCGCTGGTACTAGCACACTCTAGGAGCATCACACACCATCGCTGGTACTAGCACACTCTAGGAGCTTCACACACCATCGCTGGTACTAGCACACTCTAGAAGCACCACACACCATCACTGGTATTAGTATACTCTAGAAACACCACACACCATCACTGGTACTAGTACACTCTAGGAGCATCACACACCATCACTGGTATTAGTACACTCTAGGAGCATCACACACCATCACTGGTACTAGTACACTCTAGGAGCATCACACACCATCACTGGTACGAGTACACTCTAGGAGCATCACACACCATCACTGGTGCTAGTACACTCTAGGAGCATCACACACCATCACTGGTACTAATACACTCTAGGAGCACCATACACCACCAGTAGTACTAACACACTCTTGAAGCACCACACACCACCAGTAGTACTAGCACACTCTAGAAGCGCCACACACCACCAGTAGTACTAGCACACTCTAGAAGCACCACACACCACAAATAGTACTAGTACACTCTAGAAGCACCACACACCACCAGTAGTACTAGCACACTCTAGAAGCACCACACACCACCAGTAGTACTAGCACACTCTAGAAGCACCACACACCACCAGTAGTACTAGCACACTCTAGAAGCACCACACACCACCAGTAGTACTAGCACACTCTAGAAGCACCACACACCACCAGTAGTACTAGTACACTCTAGGAGCATCACACACCACCAGTAGTACTAGCACACTCTAGAAGCACCACACACCACCAGTAGTGCTAGCACACTCTAGGAGCATCACACACCACCAGTAGTACTAGCACACTCTAGAAGCACCACACACCACCAGTAGTACTAGCACACTCTAGAAGCACCACACACCACCAGTAGTACTAGCACACTCTAGAAGCACCACACACCACCAGTAGTACTAGCACACTCTAGAAGTACCACACACCACCAGTAGTACTAGCACACTCTAGAAGCACCACACACCACCAGTAGTACTAGCACACTCTAGAAGCACCACACACCATCAGTAGTACTAGCACACTCTAGAAGCACCATACACCATCACTGGTACTACTACACTATAGGAGCATCATACACCATCACTGGTACTAGTACACTCTAGAAGCACCACACACCATCACTGGTATTAGTATACACACGTACTCATATACAACAGGCCTAGTGTCTAATCGACATGTGCCTAGGACAAAATGGTAACTAACTAACTCTAGAATCACCACACACCATCACTGGTTCTAGTACACTCTAGGAGCATCACACACCATCACTGGTACTAGTACACTCTAGGAGCATCACACACCATCACTGGTACTAGTACACTCTAGGAGCATCACACACCATCACTGGTACTAGTACACTCTAGGAGCATCACACACCATCACTGGTGCTAGTACACTCTAGGAGCATCACACACCATCACTGGTACTAGTACACTCTAGGAGCATCACACACCATCACTGGTGCTAGTACACTCTAGGAGCATCACACACCATCACTGGTGCTAGTACACTCTAGGAGCATCACACACCATCACTGGTGCTAGTACACTCTAGGAGCATCACACACCATCACTGGTACTAGTACACTCTAGGAGCACCATACACCACCAGTAGTACTAACACACTCTAGAAGCACCACACACCACCAGTAGCACTACCATACTCTAGGAGCACCACACATCACCAGTAGTACTAGCACACTCTAGGAGCACCACACACCACCAGTAGTACTAGCACACTCTAGAAGCACCACACACCACCAGTAGTACTAGCACACTCTAGAAGCACCACACACCACCAGTAGTACTAGCACACTCTAGAAGCACCACACACCACCAGTAGTACTAGCACATTCTAGAAGCACCACACACCACCAGTAGTACTAGTACACTCTAGAAGCACCACACACCGCCAGTAGTACTAGCACACTCTAGAAGCACCACACACCACCAGTAGTACTAGTGCACTCTAGAAGCACCACACACCTCCAGTAGTACTAGCACATTCTAGAAGCACCACACACCACCAGTAGTACTAGCACATTCTAGAAGCACCACACACCACCAGTAGTACTAGTACACTCTAGAAGCACCACACACCGCCAGTAGTACTAGCACACTCTAGAAGCACCACACACCACCAGTAGTACTAGTGCACTCTAGAAGCACCACACACCTCCAGTAGTACTAGCACATTCTAGAAGCACCACACACCTCCAGTAGTACTAGCACATTCTAGAAGCACCACACACCACCAGTAGTACTAGCACACTCTAGAAGCACCACACACCACCAGTAGTACTAACACACTCTAGGAGCATCACACACCACCAGTAGTACTAGCACACTCTAGAAGCACCACACACCACCAGTAGTACTAGCACACTCTAGAAGCACCACACACCACCAGTAGTACTAGCACACTCTAGAAGCACCACACACCACCAGTAGTACTAGCACACTCTAGAAGCACCACACACCACCAGTAGTACTAGCACACTCTAGAAGCACCACACACTACCAGTAGTGCTAGCACACTCTAGAAGCACCACACACTACCAGTAGTACTAGCACACTCTAGAAGCACCACACACTACAAATAGTACTAGCACACTCTAGAAGCACCACACACTACAAATAGTACTAGCACACTCTAGAAGCACCACACACCACCAGTAGTACTAGCACACTCTAGAAGCATCACACACTACCAGTAGTACTAGCACACTCTAGAAGCAACTCACACCACCAGTAGTACTAGCACACTCTAGAAGCACCACGCACCACCAGTAGTAGTAGTACACTCTAGAAGCACCACGCACCACCAGTAGTACTAGTACACTCTAGAAGCACCACGCACCACCAGTAGTACTAGCACACTCTAGAAGCACCACGCACCACCAGTAGTACTAGCACACTCTAGAAGCACCACGCACCACCAGTAGTACTAGTACACTCTAGAAGCACCACGCACCACCAGTAGTACTAGTACACTCTAGAAGCACCACGCACCACGAGTAGTACTAGCACACTCTAGAAGCACCACGCACCACCAGTAGTACTAGTACACTCTAGGAGCATCACACACTACCAGTAGTACTAGCACACTCTAGAAGCAACTCACACTACCAGTAGTACTAGCACACTCTAGAAGCACCACACACCACCAGTAGTACTAGCACACTCTAGAAGCATCACACACTACCAGTAGTACTAGCACACTCTAGAAGCAACTCACACCACCAGTAGTACTAGCACACTCTAGAAGCACCACACACTACCAGTAGTACTAGCACACTCTAGAAGCAACTCACACTAAAAGTAGTACTAGCACACTCTAGGAGCATCACACACCACCAGTAGTACTAGCACACTCTAGAAGCATCACACACTACCAGTAGTACTAGCACAATCTAGAAGCACCACACACCACCAGTAGTACTAGCACACTCTAGAAGCACCACACACCACCAGTAGTACTAACACACTCTAGGAGCATCACACACCACCAGTAGTACTAGCACACTCTAGAAGCACCACACACCACCAGTAGTACTAGCACACTCTAGAAGCACCACACACCACCAGTAGTACTAGCACACTCTAGAAGCACCACACACCACCAGTAGTACTAGCACACTCTAGAAGCACCACACACCACCAGTAGTACTAGCACACTCTAGAAGCACCACACACTACCAGTAGTGCTAGCACACTCTAGAAGCACCGCACACTACCAGTAGTACTAGCACACTCTAGAAGCACCACACACTACAAATAGTACTAGCACACTCTAGAAGCACCACACACTACAAATAGTACTAGCACACTCTAGAAGCACCACACACCACCAGTAGTACTAGCACACTCTAGAAGCATCACACACTACCAGTAGTACTAGCACACTCTAGAAGCAACTCACACCACCAGTAGTACTAGCACACTCTAGAAGCACCACGCACCACCAGTAGTAATAGTACACTCTAGAAGCACCACGCACCACCAGTAGTACTAGTACACTCTAGAAGCACCACGCACCACCAGTAGTACTAGCACACTCTAGAAGCACCACGCACCACCAGTAGTACTAGCACACTCTAGAAGCACCACGCACCACCAGTAGTACTAGTACACTCTAGAAGCACCACGCACCACCAGTAGTACTAGTACACTCTAGAAGCACCACGCACCACGAGTAGTACTAGCACACTCTAGAAGCACCACGCACCACCAGTAGTACTAGTACACTCTAGGAGCATCACACACTACCAGTAGTACTAGCACACTCTAGAAGCAACTCACACTACCAGTAGTACTAGCACACTCTAGAAGCACCACACACCACCAGTAGTACTAGCACACTCTAGAAGCATCACACACTACCAGTAGTACTAGCACACTCTAGAAGCAACTCACACCACCAGTAGTACTAGCACACTCTAGAAGCACCACACACTACCAGTAGTACTAGCACACTCTAGAAGCAACTCACACTACCAGTAGTACTAGCACACTCTAGGAGCATCACACACCACCAGTAGTACTAGCACACTCTAGAAGCATCACACACTACCAGTAGTACTAGCACACTCTAGAAGCACCACACACTACAAGTAGTACTAGCACACTCTAGAAGCATCACACACTACCAGTAGTACTAGCACACTCTAGAAGCACCACACACCACCAGTAGTACTAGCACACTCTAGAAGCACCAAGCACCACCAGTAGTACTAGTACACTCTAGGAGCATGAAGGAGTAGTCTGACAAGTACCTATAATAATGTAACCCCAGCAAATGCAAAGTCATGAAAGCAGGTGAAAGGCAAAGGCGACCTGAAACAGCGTACTGGCTCAGAGAATGAATGTTTAAATCCTCCCTGAAAGAGAAGGACCTCGAAGTGAACATAGTCCCAAGCATCTCGCCTGAGGCGCACATCAACTGAATAGCTGCTGAAGCAAACGTGAGGTCAGGAAATTTAATAGCTTCGTGGAACCTCAAAAATGAAGAATTCACGATCCTGTACACGGAAAATGTCAGGCTCATCTTAGAGTACGCAGCGCTAGTACAGAACAATTATCTGTCAAAGCATGTAAATAAGCTGG
>NC_091297.1:15145391-15265391 GCF_038502225.1 Cherax quadricarinatus | reverse complement strand
TCAATTCCCATTTTGAATTTGATTCCCCATAATTTAATCCCACCCCTCTCCCGAACACCCTAGCATTTACTTCTTTTACAACCCCATCTATAAATATATTAAACAACCATGGTGACATTACACATCCCTGTCTAAGACCTACTTTTACCGGGAAGTATTCTCCCTCTCTTCTACACACCCTAACCTGAGCCTCACTATCCTCATAAAAGCTCTTTACAGCATTTAGTAACTTACCACCTATTCCATATACTTGCAACATCTGCCACATTGCTCCTCTATCCACTCTATCATATGCCTTTTCTAAATCCATAAATGCAATAAAAACTTCCCTACCTTTATCTAAATACTGTTCACATATATGCTTCAATGTAAATACTTGATCTACACATCCCCTACCCACTCTGAAGCCTCCTTGCTCGTCCGCAATTCTACATTCTGTCTTACCTCTAATTCTTTCAATTATAACCCTACCGTATACTTTTCCTGGTATACTCAGTAAACTTATTCCTCTATAATTTTTACAATCTCTTTTGTCCCCTTTCCCTTTATATAAAGGGACTATACATGCTCTCCGCCAATCCCTAGGTACCTTCCCCTCTTTCATACATTTATTAAACAAAAGTACCAACCACTCCAACACTATATCCCCCCCTGCTTTTAACATTTCTGTCATGATCCCATCAGTTCCAGCTGCTTTACCCCCTTTCATTCTACGTAATGCCTCACGTACCTCCACCACACTTACATTCTGCTCTTCTTCACTCCTAAAAGATGGTATACCTCCCTGGCCAGTGCATGAAATTACCGCCTCCCTTTCTTCCTTAACATTTAAAAGTTCCTCAAAATATTCTCGCCATCTACCTAATACCTCCCTCTCCCCATCTACTAACTCCCCTACTCTGTTTTTAACTGAAAAATCCATACTTTCCCTAGGCTCTCTTAACTTGTTTAACTCACTCCAAAATTTTTTCTTATTTTCATTAAAATTTCTTGACAGTGCCTCTCCCACTCTTTCATCTGCTCTCCTTTTGCACTCTCTCACCACTCTCTTCACCTTTCTTTTACTCTCCATATACTCTGCTCTTCTTATAACACTTCTGCTTTGTAAAAACCTCTCGTAAGCTACCTTTTTCTCTTTTATCACACCCTTTACTTCATCATTCCACCAATCACTCCTCTTTCCTCCTGCCCCCACCCTCCTATAACCACAAACTTCTGCCCCACATTCTAATACTGCATTTTTGAAACTATTCCAACCCTCTTCAACCCCCCCACTACTAATCTTTGCACTAGCCCACCTTTCTGCCAATAGTCGCTTATATCTCGCCCGAACTTCCTCCTCCCTTAGTTTATACACTTTCACCTCCCTCTTACTTGTTGTTGCCACCTTCCTCTTTTCCCATCTACCTCTTACTCTAACTGTAGCTACAACTAAATAATGATCCGATATATCAGTTGCCCCTCTATAAACATGTACATCCTGGAGCCTACCCATCAACCTTTTATCCACCAATACATAATCTAACAAACTACTTTCATTACGTGCTACATCATACCTTGTATATTTATTTATCCTCTTTTTCATAAAATATGTATTACTTATTACCAAATTTCTTTCTACACATAGCTCAATTAAAGGCTCCCCATTTACATTTACCCCTGGCTCCCCAAATTTACCTACTACTCCCTCCATTACATTTTTACCCACTTTAGCATTGAAATCCCCAACCACCATTACTCTCACACTTGATTCAAAACTCCCCATGCATTCACTCAACATTTCCCAGAATCTCTCTCTCTCTACACTTCTCTCTTCTCCAGGTGCATACACGCTTACTATAACCCACTTTTCACATCCAATCTTTATTTTACTCCACATAATCCTTGAATTTATACATTTGTAGTCCCTCTTTTCCTGCCATAGCTTATCCTTCAACATTATTGCTACTCCTTCTTTAGCTCTAACTCTATTTGAAACCCCTGACCTAATCCCATTTATTCCTCTCCATTGAAACTCTCCCACCCCCTTCAACTTTATTTCACTTAAAGCCAGGACATCCAGTTTCTTCTCATTCATAACATCCACAATCATCTCTTTCTTATCATTTGCACAACATCCACGCACATTCAGACTTCCCACTTTGACGATTTTCTTCTTCTTATTCTTTTTAGTAATCTTTACAGGAAAAGGGGTTACTAGCCCATTGTTCCCGGCATTTTAGTTGACTTTTACAACACGCATGGCTTACGGAGGAAAGATTCTTATTCCACTTCCCCATGGATATAAAAGGAAAAGTAATAAGACCAAGAACTATTAAGATAAAATCAAAGAAAACTCAGATGAGTGTGTATAAATAAACGTGTACATGTATGTGTAGTGTGACCTAAGTGTAAGTAGAAGTAGCAAGACGTACCTGTAATCTTGCATATTTATGAGACAGACAAAAGACACCAGCAATCCTACCATCATGTAAAACAATTACAGGCTTTCGTTTTACCCTCACTTGGCAGGACGGTAGTACCTCCCTGGGTGGTTGCTGTCTACCAACCTAATTTAATGAAAACCCTTTATGGGCCTTTCAACTGCCAGCGGCTGCCCTTCTTGTAACAGTGCTGCCAACACCTCTGCCAACCCATCCAGTTAGCAATTAATGTAAAAAGTAGTTTTGCATAATCTGTTATGGTGCTTGTTTTCAATATTGTAGTAGTAGTAGTAGTAGTAGTTACCTTAATCTAGAGAAAAGAAAGAGTATCCCAGTTATATTCACTATTAGATATGCTCTTCCACAGCAGATGCAAAATGCATTATATTAATAACATAAAAAAGCACAAACAATTTATGTACTGGCTCTGCATAATATATTATGCTTAACTAATATTGACAGCACTTATAAAGGCTAGCGCTAGTGTTAATAGAGCTCATTTTATCTACCTGGAGTCTTCCTGGAGGGTATTAGTGGCCCAGTGGCCTGGTGGCTAAAGCTCCCGCTTCACACACGGAGGGCCTGGGTTTGATTCCCGGCGGGTGGAAACATTTCGACACGTTTCCTTACACTATTGTCCTGTTCACCTAGCAGCAAATAGGTACCTAGGTGTTAGTCGACTAGTGTGGGTCGCATCCTGGGGGACAAGATTGAGGACCCCAATGGAAATAAGTTAGACAGTCCTCGATGACGCACTGACTTTCTTGGGTTATCCTGGGTGGCTAACCCTCCGGGGTTAAAAATCCGAACGAAATCTTATCTTATCTTATTCCGGGGGTCAATGCCCCCGTGGTCCATGACCAGGCCTCCTGTGAATTAATGCCTGATCAGCCAGGCTGTTAACTGCTGGCCACACGTAGCCCAACATACAGGCTGTGGTTCTTACATTGGACTACGTTTGGCCAGCAGTAAATTTGGGCCATAAGTGTGCACCATATAAAAATCCTGTAGCATGCAGTGCATAATGAGAAAAAACTGCAACCGTGTTTTTGGTTTAAAACAGCGACTGCGGTGTTTTTCATGTGGTTTTTATGGTTGTATTCTCAGTTTCTTTGTCTCATTTGATGAAATAAAATATATTACAAAAATAGAGATGATTTTGAATGGCTTTAGGAGTGAAAGTAGCTTGAAACTGAGCTCATAGTAGCAGAATTGTTTGATATTTGCCTATAATCCAGAATACACAAATTACATCGCTCATCCAATACGCGTCCATCTAGTCGGTCTGATACGTGTTCACAAATATGCTGACATTATTTATACAATTATTACAGTAATGCATGTTTCTACATAACAGTAAATCTTCTATTTTTTGTGAATAAAAATTCAAAATGGAAAGGAAGTGTAATATAGGGGTGGCCAAGGGACGTAACTAATGAACAGAGAAAATGTTTTTTAGTGCTGGGAATGTCTGCATTGCTAAATTGGTAGTTTTTAATTTTGTGTGAAATTGGCTAAATTACCAATTTCTGATCACTATTGGGTAGGTGAAATAGGTAAATGAGGAGTTTCTTGTACTCAGTCATTAGAATAGAAGGAATACTAGAGAAATAGCTATGAGTTTGGTCGACTGGAACAGTGGAATTGGCTGAAAATAAGGCTCAAAGTGGGTGAAATTGCCGATGCATAAATATCGCCGAGACTAACTTTGCAAGAGTGTAACTCTGTAAGTTTCCATCAAATTTCATGCTTTTGGTTTCATTACCTTCAGAAAAAGATTCTCTACCATTTCATAATAAATTTTTTTTCTCTCAATTCTGCAACCCTGAGAGCAAGTTTTGAATCAGGGGTTCCTTCCCTGGAGCTGGAGCATTTGATGAGCAGCATAATGTGAGAATATATATTCACTACAGTTTGTGCTGCTTCAGCCCTCCCTCCCTATGTCATATCACCATCACCTCACATCACCACCTGCACCTTACATCATGGAGATGTGGAATACATTTGAACAGTTTGACCATGGCAAAATCATTGTCATAATTTTTATAATTACTGAGGTGCCTGTAGGGCCCTCAGGAAACTTTTAGCAGTCTTTGAGGGTCCAAATCATAGTTCTATTCCTTGTCCACAGGGTCCAAGAATTTTCAAAAAAAATTTTTTGTTATTTTTCATATGAAATAGTAGAGAATCTTTTTTTGAAGGTAATAAAACAAAAAGTATGAAATTTGATAGAAAATTGATGAAATTGTACTATTGTGAATTTTATGTATTGATGTTTTTGCCCATTTTGACTCTTATTTTAGGCCAGTTACGTTATTTCAGTTGACCAAATTCTTAGCTATTTCTCCAGTATCACTTCTATTTTATCGACTGAGCACAAAAAACTGCCCAGTCAACTATTTCAACTACCCAATAAAGTGATCAGAAATTGGTAATTTGGTAAATTACACACAAAATTCAAAATATTCCAGTTTCAAAACAGGTTCTAGAATAAGCAATGCAGGCATTCCTGGCACTAAAATAACATTTCCTCTGTTTATTAGTTACGTTTCCAGGTTTTACAGACGAATTCCATTTTGATTTTTTATTCACAAAGAATTTTTATTCACACCAAAAAGTTGAAGATTTACTGTTATGCAATATTGTAATAATTGTGTAAATAATATCAGCACATTTGTGAATGTATATTAGACCCTCCTTTTGACGTGTATTGGACACGTGACGTCATTTGTTTACTCCTGAACATCAGCAAAAATTGAACAGCTCTGCTACTTTGAGCTCAATTTCAAGCTATTTTCAATACTAAAGCCAATCACAATCATCTCTATGTCTGTAATATATCTTCCATTCCATCAAATGAGACCAGGAAACCACGAATACAACCGTAAAAACCATACAAAAATACACTGCAAAGTTGCTGTTTTAATCCAAAAACATGGTTGCATTTTTTTTCTCATTATTCACTGAATGCTGCAGGATTTGTTTTATATGGTGCACACTTGCCACATAGATCCTTTCTCTCATATCTAGGCCCAAATTTACCACTCACAGCTTATCTGAGTGAGTTGAGCTCATGGCATAGAACTATGGCTTGGACCTAGTCTTCAAAGCCGTAGAGCTACGGGACGGACCCTCAATGGGTTAATGAGGATAGTGAGGCTAAGGTTAGGGTGTGTAGGAGAGAGGGAGGTCACGTCTTAGTAAAGGTAGGTCTCAGACAGGGATGTGTAATGTCACCATGGTTGTTTAACATATAGATGGGGTTGTAAAAGAAGTAAATGCCAAGGTGTTGGGAAAAGGGGTAGGATTAAATTATTGGAAATCAAACACAAAATGGGAGTTAACACAGTTACTTTTTGCTGATGATACTGTGCTTTTGGGAGATTCTAAAGAAAAGGTGCAAAGGTTAGTGGATGAGTTTGGGAGGGTGTGTAAAGGTAGAAAGTTGAAAGTGAGCATAGGAGTAAAGTGATGAGGGTATCAAACGATTTAGATGAAAAATTGGGTATCAGATTGGAGGGAGGGAGTATGGAAGAAGTGGATGTTTTCAGATACAGTAGGACCTTTTACGGCATTTTACCTTACGGCGTTCCGCTAATATGGCAAATTCAAATTATAACCAAAACTCACTATACAGCTCCCTCTGTTTTTCTAGTATGGCACGCCCCACCCAGTTTGTTTACATTCTCCACGAGCACATGTCTCTATTATGTCTGGAAACCTACCAAAATTTCAAGTGTTTTAAAGTTAAAGTGGAACCTCAGTTTTCGTTTGCCCTTGTTTTCGTCGAATTCGGTTTTCGATGACTTTTTTCTTCAAAATTTTGTCCCAGTTTTCGTTGATCACCTCGGTTTTTGTTGAGTTGACAGTGGTCTGCCCTACTAGATGTGTCCGCCCGCGCCCACACAAAGCATCCCACGTGTTCTAAGTCTGCGTGGCTTTGTTTCTCGTCGGCAGAGGGTGGTAGTGATGGTGGTAGAGAGTGGTAATGATGGTGGTAGTGGTTGTGAAGGTGATAGAGGATGGTAGTGATTGTGGTAGAGGATGGTAGTGATGGTGGTAGAGATAACCCCTCCTCCTCGTTGTCTCCCATATGCCAAGAAGAGTCTTCAATGAAGTTAAAATTGATGTTAAATGTTCATTTATCCATTTCATTGGTCCTTTATATTTATTTCTCATTGTTTTCTGTATGTAAATCTATAGTTATTCTCTATAAAATGTATTTTTTGTTAATAATTTGGGTGTCTGGAACAGATTAATTGGATTAATTGGTTGTTATGAATGAGAAGAAGCTGGATGTCCTGGCTTTAAGTGAAACAAAGCTGAAGGGGGTGGGAGAGTTTCAGTGGAGAGAAGTAAATGGGATTAGGTCAGGGGTTTCAGATAGAGTTAGAGCTAAAGAAGGAGTAGCAATAATGTTGAAGAATAAGTTATGGCAGGAAAAGAGGGAATATAAATGTATTAATTCAAGGATTATGTGGAGTAAAATAAGGGTTGGATGTGAAAAGTGGGTTATAGTAAGCATTTATACACCTAGAGAAGAGAGAAGTGTAGAGAGAGAGAGAGAGAGAGGTTTTGGGAAATGTTGAGTGAGTGCATGGGGAGTGTTGAACAAAGTGTAAGAGTACCTGAGGTTAGGGATTTCAATGCTGAAGTGGGCAAAAATGTTGTTTATGGAGTAGTAGGTAAATTTGGGGTGCCAGGGGTAAATGAAAATGGGAAGCCTTTAATTGAGCTATGTGAGGAAAGAGGTTTGGTAATAAGTAATACGTATTTTATGAAAAAGAGGATAAATAAGTATACAAGGTATGAAATAGCATGTAATGAAAGTAGTTTGTTAGATTAGGTATTGGTGGATAAAAGGTTGATGGGTAGGCTTCAGGATGTACATGTTTATAGAGGGTCAACTGATATATCGGATCATTATTTAGTTGTGGCTACAGTTAGAGTAAGAGGCAGATGGGACGAAAGGAAAATGGAAACAAGTAAGAGAGAGGTGGAAGTGTATAAACTAAGAGAGGAGGAAATTAGGGTGAGATATAAGCAACTATTGGCAGAAAGGTGGGCTAGTGCAAGTATAAGTAGTGGGGGGGGGGGTTGAAGAGGGTTGGAATAGTTTTAAAAATTCAGTATTAGAATGTGGGGCAGACGTTTGTGGTTATAGGAGGGTGGGTGCAGGAGGAAAGAGGAGTGATTGGTGGAATGATGAAGTAAAGGGTGTGATAAAAGAAAAAAAGGTAGCTTATGAGAGGTTTTTACAAAGCAGAAGTGTTATAAGAAGAGCAGAGTATATGGAGAGTAAAAGAAAGGTGAAGAGAGTGATGAGAGACTGCTAAAGGAGAGCAGATAATAGAGTGGGAGAGGCACCATCAAGAAATTGTAATAAAAAAAAAAAAATTTGGAGTGAGATAAACAAGTTAAGAAAGTCTAGGGAACGAATGGACTTGTCAGTTAAAAACAGAGTAGGGGAGTTAGTAGATGGGGAGCTGGAGGTATTGGGTAGATGGTGGGAATATTTTGAGGAACTTTAAAATGTCAATGAAGAACGGGAGGCGTCCATTTCATGCACTGGCCAGGGAGGTATACCATCTTTTAGGAGTGAAGAGCAGGATGTGAGTGTGGTGGAGGTGCATGAGGCATTACATAGAATGAAAGGGGGTAAAGCAGCAGGAACTGATGGGATCATGACAGAAATGTTTAAAGCAGGGGGGATATAGTGTTAGAGTGGTTGGTATTTGTGTTTAATGTATTGAAGAGGGGAAGGTACCTAGGGATTGGCAGAGAGCATGTATAGTTCCTTTATATAACGGGAAGGGGGACAAAAGAGATTGTAAAAATTTATTATATATTTTATTAACACATCGGCTGATTCCCACCAAGGCAGGGTGGCCCAAGAAAGAAAAACTTTCATCATCATTCACTCCATCACTATCTTGCCAGAAGGGTGCTTTACACTGCAGTTAAAAAACTGCAACATTAACACCCCTCCTTCAGGGTGTAGACACTGTACTTCCCAATCTCCAGGACTCAAGTCCAGCCTGCTGGTTTCCCTAACTCCCTTCATAAGTGTTACTTTGCTCACACTCCAACAGCACGTCAAGTATTAAAAACCATTTGTCTCCATTCACTGCTATCAAATACACTCACGCATGCTTGCTGGAAGTCCAAACCCCTCGCACACAAAACCTCCTTTACCCCCTCCCTCCACCCCTTCCTAGGCTGACCCCTACCCCACGTTCCCTCTACTACAGATTTATACACTCTTGAAGTCATTCTGTTTTGTTCCATTCTCTCTACATGTCTGAACCACCTCAACAACCCCTCCTCAGCCTTCTGGATAATAGTTTTGGTTATCCCACACCTTCTAATTTCCAAACTAGGAATTCTCTGCATTATATTTACACCACACATTGCCCTCAGACATAACATCTCCACTGCCTACAGCCTTCTCCTCATTGCAACATTCATCACCCATGCTTCACACCCATACAAAAGTGTTGGTACAACTATACTGTCATACATTCCCCTCTTTGCCTCCACGGACAAAGTTCTTTGTCTCCACAGACTCCTAAGTGCACCACTCACCCTTTTCCCCTCATCAGTTCTGTGATTCACCTCATCCTTCATAGACCCATGTAAAAATTATAGGGGAATAAGTTTACTGAGTATACCAGGAAAAGTGTATGGTAGGGTTATTATTGAAAGAATTAGAGTTAAGACAGAGAGTAGGATTGTGGATAAGCAAGGAGGCTTTAGAGTGGGTAGGGGATGTGTAGATCGTGTTTACATTGAAGCATATATGTGAACAGTATTTAGATAAAGGTAGGAAAGTTTTCATTGCATTTATGGATTTAGAAAAGCTATATGATAGAGTGGATAGGGGAGCAATGTGGCAGATGTTGCAAGTATATGGAATAGGTGGTAAGTTACTAAATGCTGTAAAGAGTTTTTATGAGGATAGTGAGGCTCAGGTTAGGGTGTGTAGAAGAGAGGGAGATTACTTCCTGGTAAAAGTAGGTCTTAGACAGGGATGTGTACTGTCACTGTGGTTGTTTAATATATTTATAGATGGGGTTGGGTAGAGGGGTGGGATTAAGTTATGGGGAATCAGATACAAAATGGGAATTGACACAGTTACTCTTTGCTGATGATAATATGCTTATGGGAGATTGTAAAGAAAACTTGCAAATGTTAGTGGATGAGTTTGGGGTTGTGTGTAAAGGTGGAAAGTTGAAAGTGAACATAGATAAGAGTATGGTGATGAAGGTATCAAATGATTTAGTTAAAGAAAAATTGGATATCACATTGGAGAGAAGGTGTATGGAAGAAGTGAATGCTTTCAGATATTTGGGAGTTGTTGTGCCAGCAGATGGATTTATGAAGGATGAGGTTGACCATAGAATTGATGAAGAGAAAAGGTGAATGGTGCATTGAGGTATATGTGGAAACAAAAAACATTACAGAGGCAAAGAAAGGAATGTATGAAAGTATAGTGGTACCAACACTCTTATATGGATGTGAACCTTGGGCTGTAAATGCTGCAATAAGGCAGCGGTTGGAGGCAGTGGAGATGTCCTGCCTACGGGAAATGTGTCGTGAGGCAGTAGGTAAAATGAAAGGGGGTAAGGCAGCCGGGATTGATGGGATAAAGATAGAAATGTTAAAAGCAGGTGGGGATATAGTTTTGGAGTGGTTGGTGCAATTATTTAATAAATGTATGGAAGAGGGTAAGGTACCTAGGGATTGGCAGAGAGCATGCATAGTTCCTTTGTATAAAGGCAAAGGGGATAAAAGAGAGTGCAAAAATTATAGGGGGATAAGTCTGTTGAGTGTACCTGGTAAAGTGTATGGTAGAGTTATAATTGAAAGAATTAAGAGTAAGACGGAGAATAGGATAGCAGATGAACAAGGAGGCTTTAGGAAAGGTAGGGGGTGTGTGGACCAGGTGTTTACAGTGAAACATATAAGTGAACAGTATTTAGATAAGGCTAAAGAGGTCTTTGTGGCATTTATGGATTTGGAAAAGGCGTATGACAGGGTGGATAGGGGGGCAATGTGGCAGATGTTGCAAGTGTATGGTGTAGGAGGTAGGTTACTGAAAGCAGTGAAGAGTTTTTATGAGGATAGTGAGGCTCAAGTTAGAGTATGTAGGAAAGAGGGAAATTTTTTTCCCAGTAAAAGTAGGCCTTAGACAAGGATGTGTGATGTCACCGTGGTTGTTTAATATATTTATAGATGGGGTTGTAAGAGAAGTAAATGCGAGGGTCTTGGCAAGAGGCGTGGAGTTAAAAGATAAAGAATCACACACAAAGTGGGAGTTGTCACAGCTGCTCTTTGCTGATGACACTGTGCTCTTGGGAGATTCTGAAGAGAAGTTGCAGAGATTGGTGGATGAATTTGGTAGGGTGTGCAAAAGAAGAAAATTAAAGGTGAATACAGGAAAGAGTAAGGTTATGAGGATAACAAAAAGATTAGGTGATGAAAGATTGAATATCAGATTGGAGGGAGAGAGTATGGAGGAGGTGAACGTATTCAGATATTTGGGAGTGGACGTGTCAGCGGATGGGTCTATGAAAGATGAGGTGAATCATAGAATTGATGAGGGAAAAAGAGTGAGTGGTGCACTTAGGAGTCTGTGGAGACAAAGAACTTTGTCCTTGGAGGCAAAGAGGGGAATGTATGAGAGTATAGTTTTACCAACGCTCTTATATGGGTGTGAAGCGTGGGTGATGAATGTTGCAGCGAGGAGAAGGCTGGAGGCAGTGGAGATGTCATGTCTGAGGGCAATGTGTGGTGTGAATATAATGCAGAGAATTCGTAGTTTGGAAGTTAGGAGGAGGTGCGGGATTACCAAAACTGTTGTCCAGAGGGCTGAGGAAGGGTTGTTGAGGTGGTTCGGACATGTAGAGAGAATGGAGCGAAACAGAATGACTTCAAGAGTGTATCAGTCTGTAGTGGAAGGAAGGCGGGGTAGGGGTCGGCCTAGAAAGGGTTGGAGGGAGGGGGTAAAGGAGGTTTTGTGTGCGAGGGGCTTGGACTTCCAGCAGGCATGCGTGAGCGTGTTTGATAGGAGTGAATGGAGACAAATGGTTTTTAATACTTGACGTGCTGTTGGAGTGTGAGCAAAGTAACATTTATGAAGGGATTCAGGGAAACCGGCAGGCCGGACTTGAGTTCTGGAGATGGGAAGTACAGTGCCTGCACTCTGAAGGAGGGGTGTTAATGTTGCAGTTTTAAAAACTGTAGTGTAAAGCACCCTTCTGGCAAGACAGTGATGGAGTGAATGATGGTGAAAGTTTTTCTTTTTCGGGCCACCCTGCCTTGGTGGGAATCGGCCGGTGTGATAATAAAAAAAAAAAAAAAAAAAATATTATGCAGAGAATTTGAAGTGTAGAAATTAGGAGAAGGTGTGGAATTAATAAAAGTATTAGTCAGAGGGCTGAAGAGGGGTTGTTGAGGTGGTTTGGTCATTTAGAGAGAATGGATCAAAGTAGAATGACATGGAAAGCATATAATTCTATAGGGGAAGGAAGGCGGGGTAGGGGTCGTCCTCGAAAAGGTTGGAGGGAGGAGGTAAAGAAGGTTTTGTGGGCGAGGGGCTTGGACTTCCAGCAAGCGTGCATGAGCGTGTTAGATAGGAGTTAATGGAGACGAATGGTTTTTGGGACATGATGAGCTGTTGGAGTGTGAGCAGGGTAATTTTCAGTGAAGGGATTCAGGGAAACTGGTTATTTTTATATAGCTGGACTTGAGTTTTGGAAATGGGAAGTACAGTGCCTTCACTTTAAAGGAGGAGTTTGAGATATTGGCAGTTTGGAGGTATGTGTAATAGGACAGTACAGAGCCACACTGTGATTCCATCACTGGGGCCCTGATGGTCACTTTTTATATTATATCTTTATATATGTTTGTAATCTGTTGTATCTGGGCACCTATGTTAAAAGTGATTATGTATGAGTGAGGTGAAAGTGTTGAATGATGAAAGTATTTTCGTTTTGGGGATTTTTTTTTCTTTTTGGGTCGCCCTGCCTAGGTGGGAGACGGCCAACTTGTTGGAAAAAAAAAAAATTCTTATGGGAAACATTGCTTCAGTTTTCATCGAATTCGGTTTTCGTCAGACTTTCTGGAACGAATTAATGACAGAAACCGAGGTTCCACTGTATTGCATATTTTATATGCACTCTGATAATTATACTTGTGTACCTGTACCTAAGTATACTTACTGTGCTGGTGTGCAGGTACACATTAAAATCACTAAATCTCTCTACTCTTCACACCATATTAATAATACTGTAATAATCTCTTGGGCGCATTAACCCCTTGACTGTCACAACCCCCAATCCTGAGGTGTCTCCTGGTGTCACAAAATTTAAAAAAAAAAAAAAAAAATTCTTATGAAATGATAGAGAATCTTTTCCCGATTGTAATACCACCAAAAAAAAGGAAATTTGATGGAGAACTGACGAAATTGTGGTCTCGCGAAGTTAGCGACCTCTGCGATATTTACAAATCGGCGATTTCGCCCACTTTGAGCCCTATTTTCGGCTAATTCCATTGTTTAGAACTCCATTTTTTCTATCATTTGAGTACAAGAAACTGCCCATTTCCCAATTTCAACTACCCAATAACGTGGTCAGAAATTTGGCCAATTTCACGAAAATTAAAAAATATGACAATTTCAAAATAAGGTCCAGAATGAACAATGCAGACATTCCTGGCTCTAAAATAACATTTTCTTTGTTCATCAGTCACATCTCCAGGCCCCTCTGATATTACTCTTGCTTTCTATTTTGAATTTTATTCAAACAAAAAATAGAAGATTTACTGTTATGCAAACTACTGCAATATTGTAATAATTGTACAAATAATGTCAACCCATTCATGACTGCATATTAGAATGACTAGTTGGACATTTATTGGAAAGTGACATCATTTGTTTACTTTTGAACATCAGCAAAAATCAAACATTTCCCCTACTTTGAGCTCAATTTCCAGGTTCTTTTTATAGTAAAATCAATCAAAATTACCTCAATTTCTATAATATGTTTTCCATTCTATCAAAGAGACCAAGAAAACAAGATTACAGCCGTAAATACTATACAAAAATAGACCACAAAGTCGGCATTTTAATTAAAAAAAACAGTCAGAGTTTTTTTTTTTTGTCATTATGCACTGCGTGCTGCAGGATTTTTTTTATATGGTGCACACTGACCACACAGACCCATTCTCTCACATGTGGGCCTACCAGCTTTCTCCTGCTTGATTTGAAGCCACTAGAATTTATGAATATATATATGTCAAACACTGTACCTCGTAAGACGTATATATACAGCCAAAACAGTCATAGGGTTAAATGTCGTATATTACATTAATATAGACATTTCCATTAATCCATCTATGATGTTTTTTTTTTCAAAATTATGTAATAGACACGATACATAACATATAAATATGATAAATACACCCCACACTAGAATAAATTAACATAAATATGAGATGTGGTAGCCAGGTGACTTGTAGGAGTGACGGCAAGAATAATGTTTTCTCTAGTTCAGCATCAGAGAAAATGTGTACACTATAATATTACTGGGGGTAACAAGAAAATTATTCCTTTCATATGCCTTCACTCAGAGCATCATTTCTTCTAAAAATGGTGTTACATGAGAATGGGAGTGTTCCTCTTTATTTATCCTACTGTATCAACATGGTCTTGGCAAGAGGCGTGGAGTTAAAAGATAAAGAATCACACACAGAGTGGGAGTTGTCACAGCTGCTCTTTGCTGATGACACTGTGCTCTTGGGAGATTCTGAAGAGAAGTTGCAGAGATTGGTGGATGAATTTGGTAGGGTGTGCAAAAGAAGAAAATTAAAGGTGAATACAGGAAAGAGTAAGGTTATGAGGATAACAAAAAGATTAGGTGATGAAAGATTGAATATCAGATTGGAGGGAGAGAGTATGGAGGAGGTGAACGTATTCAGATATTTGGGAGTGGACGTGTCAGCGGATGGGTCTATGAAAGATGAGGTGAATCATAGAATTGATGAGGGAAAAAGAGTGAGTGGTGCACTTAGGAGTCTGTGGAGACAAAGAACTTTGTCCTTGGAGGCAAAGAGGGGAATGTATGAGAGTATAGTTTTACCAACGCTCTTATATGGGTGTGAAGCGTGGGTGATGAATGTTGCAGCGAGGAGAAGGCTGGAGGCAGTGGAGATGTCATGTCTGAGGGCAATGTGTGGTGTGAATATAATGCAGAGAATTCGTAGTTTGGAAGTTAGGAGGAGGTGCGGGATTACCAAAACTGTTGTCCAGAGGGCTGAGGAAGGGTTGTTGAGGTGGTTCGGACATGTAGAGAGAATGGAGCGAAACAGAATGACTTCAAGAGTGTATCAGTCTGTAGTGGAAGGAAGGCGGGGTAGGGGTCGGCCTAGGAAGGGTTGGAGGGAGGGGGTAAAGGAGGTTTTGTGTGCGAGGGGCTTGGACTTCCAGCAGGCATGCGTGAGCGTGTTTAATAGGAGTGAATGGAGACAAATGGTTTTTAATACTTGACGTGCTGTTGGAGTGTGAGCAAAGTAACATTTATGAAGGGATTCAGGGAAACCGGCAGGCCGGACTTGAGTCCTGGAGATGGGAAGTACAGTGCCTGCACTCTGAAGGAGGGGTGTTAATGTTGCAGTTTAAAAACTGTAGTGTGAAGCACCCTTCTGGCAAGACAGTGATGGAGTAAATGATGGTGAAAGTTTTTCTTTTTCGGGCCACCCTGCCTTGGTGGGAATCGGCCGGTGTGATTAAAAAAAAAAAAAAAAAAAAAATCAACATGGAGACAACATGTACACAATGTAAAGTGTTTGTGTTATGGTATACGAAAACCAGATGCGTCTGTTTGTTTACATAATCCATGTCTCTCCTCTCTCATGTACTCATTCTCTCTCTCTCTTGTTTATTCGTTTTGTCTCGTTTACTCACCTCTCACCCTACATATGTACTTTATCGCTCTGGGGTGCTTTAAATGTCATAGTATTTTATGTGTGGGTGGGGTGGGGTGGGCTGACCTGGCTGGCTACCATACCTCCCACACCTGACTTCCTACAAGTAAATACGACTCACCTCTCATCCTACATTAAACCTTTGACTGTTTCGGTCGTATATATACAGTGGTCCCTCAATAATCGTCCATAATCTGTTCCTGGAAGTGGGACTATTATCGAAATGGACGATTTACGAATCAATTTTCCCCATAAGAAATAATGTAAATTCAATTAATCCGTTTCTGACACCCAGAAGTATTGAAATAAAAATTTTTTTTACATGAAACGTAGATGTAGTACATAAACAATACAGTGGCACATGATGAATTAAACATTAACAGAATAACACTTACCTTTATTGGCGATTCTTCTTTGTGTATGGAAGACTGGAGAAGGAGACTGATTGGATGATTTATTGTTTGGAAGGGGAATCCCCTTCCATCAACACCTCGGGTACCAATTGCTTTTCTGGGGTTACTTCTCTTCTCTGTTTCTTAATGCCACTAGGACCACCTTGAGAGTCACTGGAGTCCTGTCTCGCAAAAAACTGTCCAGAGAGCTCTGTTTCTGGCGTCTCTTTAAAACTTCCCTAAAATGGGCCAAGACTCTGTCACTGTACAAGTTGCCGATACGGCTTGCAACATCCTTCTCTGGGTGATGTTTCTCCATAAATCTTTCCATCCTACCCTTTTTCTTGGCTATGATGGAAGATATGGTTGTACAGGATTTGTTTTACATCCTGGCCAGTTCGCCCACACGTAGGCCACTATCATATTGTTCAATGATGTTTTTCTTAAATTCAATCCTATTTCTCGCCTTCTTTACCAAAGGCTTGGCACTAGGAGCTTTCTTTGGAGCCATGGTAGCTTATTTAGCACTTAAATAACTTGCAAGCACTAAAATAAATGGAATATTATGAAATATTTCACTGGAGCACGTGAGGGGACCGTCGCTCACTGGTAAACAATGGCACACTGGTTGGGAAGGAAAGGCCGAGGCGGCTCAGAGCGTGAGTGCGCGTCCGGGACAAAGGACTATTAGCGAGTTACCGGACCATTTGCGAGCCAATATTTTGATGAAATAACAGGACTATTTCCGAAATGGACGACTTTCAGGCCAGACAATTATTGAGGGACCACTGTACGTCTTACGAGGTACCGTGTTTGACGTATGCCTATGCGTCGACTGAGAGGGAGGCAGCTTGTCTCACTCGCACGCTGCATCCCGTGATGTCATACAGTCACAGGCCTAAGGGATCTTCTATATAAACACATGGATGGTACTATGATACGCTATACAACACATATAAGGGGATCAGCAACTATGCTGACAGCTCGGTCATGTTACATATGTCGTCTCGACATACACTACTATGCTATAGGCTGAACAGGCAGGTGGTTCTGGGCTGATTCTGTACAATAACAAATTCATATATAACTTAGAACTAATGGATGATATAATGGATGTCAACAAAATGAGTTCCACGTAATGGGTGTTAACGTAATCAGTTTTAACGTAATGCATTACAAACTATAAGAACAAATCATGTACATTATGGGATGGAATTGATCAATCGATCTGTATTCATGCACTCTACAGATTCTGAGGAAGAATAAATATATATATATACAAGGTGAAATTAACAGCAAAGGCATCTGGTGGACTCAGATCATTACTGTCAAATTCTCAGAATACGGAGGGAACATGAACACGAAAATTTCTGACAAACTGATCAGTTAATAACAAACAGTTGACAATTTCCTTCATCTCGGACATCTAGTTATTCAGACTATGTACATTTAAACCCAATTCTGCGAGGGTCAGGTTTACACATGTAGAATGGCTATCATCTCTGGGAGGATCGAATTCCTCTGCAATGGCTAACACATGCCTTGACTGAGGACAGTCTGAACGAGTATCTACAAAAGATACAGCTACATGGACGATCTGAACGAGTATCTACAAAAGATACAGCTACATTCACTAGTGACTGTGGAATTACTAACTCTTCTGCTAGGAGTCGATACAGTAATTCTTGGCTCATTACAAGGTCACTAATGGGTGCTGGTGGCTTCACAGTCAGAATAAGATCTTCCTGGAGCAGGAATCGAATCACCAGAACACAAGGGATCAGCTCTTTCTTACTGGAGGAATGAACAAACTCGGTGGAGTGGATGAACACTATATATTTTCAGACTGTGGTAATGGGAGATGGAGCCCAGCCTGCCGTGTCCTGCCTCCTACTATGCCTATGCGTCGACTGAGAGAGAGGCAGCTTGTCTCACTCGCATGCTGCATCCCGTGATGTCATACAGTCACAGGCCTAAGGGATCTTCTATATAAACACATGGATGGTACTATGATACTCTATACAACACATATAAGGGGATCAGCAACTATGCTGACATCTAAACTGTCGTATCTGAGTGCCTCTGCAAAGATAGTGATTATGTATGAGTTACAGTGAAAGTGTTGAATGATGAAAGTTTTTTCTTTCTTTTTGGGTTTTTCTTTTTTTTTGGGTCACCCTGCCTTGGTGAGAAACGGCCGATTAGTTAAAAAAAATTTAATGGGATTTTTAATTGATGCTAGCTATTTAACTTGTTATGATATTTATTTGTGTTGGTTTATACTTGTTGCTTTTATTATTCGTTAACTTGATCCTTGTTATTGTGTGTGTTGTATATCATTTCTTAAGGCTCTGAGTGCTTGATGACTTTTGGTCAACACATAAAAGTTACAACTACTGCTACAACTTCTGTAATTTTTCTTTTATTTTTCAGGATTGCTTTTATGAGCACAGCACCACTCTTGCCTTTAATGTGTATTATGGTTGTTGTGGTAGTCCCAGAGAGGAAGTTCTTGGGCATTTATGGAGACGGCATAAAGTTGGTCTTCTCAGATTCCTCACACTCTCCAGTATTGGTGCCATGGGTAAGATTTTACTTCCTGATATTCATAAGTTCACAAAAACTATTTGGTGTATTATTGTTTTATGTAGAATGGTTTAAATAGATGGTATACGTATATTTTTTTTTTTCAAAGGACCAGCTATATCCCACTGAGGAAGGGTGACCTAAAAAGAAAAACAAAAGTTATTCTTTTTAAATTTAGTAATTTATACAAGAGAAGGGGTGACTATCCCCTTCCTCCAGGCATTTTAGTTGGCTCTTATAACACACATGGCTTACGAAGGAAGAATTCTTTTCCACTTCCCATGGAGATAAATAATATTTTTTTTTCATCAAACCGGCCATATCCCACCAAAGCTGGGATAACCTAAAAAGAAAAACAAAAGTTGTTGTTCATTCAACAAACTGGCCATATCCCACCAAGGCAGGGTGACCTAAAAAGAAAAACGAAAGTTCTCTTTTTAAATTTAGTAATGTATACAGGAGAAGGGGTTACTATCCCCTTCCTCCGGGCATTTTAGTCACCTCTTACGACATGTGTGGCTTATGTAAGAAAAATTCTATTCCACTTCCCCATGGAGAAATAATAAATTATTTTTTTTCAACAAACTGGCCGTATCCCACCAAGGCAGGGTGGCCCAAAAAAGAAAAACGAAAGTTTCTCTTTTTAAACTTAATAATTTATACAAGCGATGGAGTTACTAGCCCCTTGCTCCCGGCATTTTAGTCGCCTCTTACAACACACATGGCTTACGGAGGAAGAATCCTGTTCCACTTCCCCGTGAAGATAAGAGGAAATAAACAAGAACAAGAACTAGAAAGAAAATATCAGAAAACCCAGAGGGGTGTATATATATATGCTTGTACATGTATGTGTAGTATGACCTAAGTGTATAGAAGTAGCAAGACGTACCTGAAATCCTGCATGTTTATGAGACAGAAAAAGGGACACCAGCAATCCTACCATCATGTAAAACAATTAGAGGCTTTCATTTTACACTCACTTGGCAGGACGGTAGTACCTCCCTGAGTGGTTGCTGTCTACCAACCTACTACCTATAAGAAATAATAAATATTTGAATGAATTAAATGGAGGAGCCTCATAAATGAGAAGATGAATACGATGGAAGGTGGAAGAAAGGAGGGGTAGGGGTCACCCCTGGAAAGGCTGACAGTAGGGGTTAAGGAAGGTTTTGAGGTCTATGGGCTTGAGCATCCAGCAGGCTTGTGTGAGCTTTTTAGATCAGAGTGTGTGGAGGCAAGTGGTTTTTATGGCTTGGAGTATAAGCAGAGTTAACATTAATGTAAGGAATTCAGGAAAACCAGCTAGCCAGACTTGAATGCTGAAGGTGGGAAGTACAGTGCCTGCACTCTGAGGGAGGGAGGGGCAGGAATGTCACAGTTGAGAGGGTAATTTAAATTGTGATGTCTGCACACTTCTGGCAAAACAACTGTTGAAGGAGTGATGGTGAGTATATTTCTATTCTGTGAGTCACTCTGCCTTGGTGGGAGACAGCTAGTGTGTTGAAAAAAATAATTATATCAGTAATAATGAGAGGAATGGTATGATGGAGGATCTGGATAATAATGTTAATCATATAATTGTCACTATAAATAATGTTAGGTAGTAGAGTGGTAGATAGCAGCCACCCAGGGAGGTACTGCCATCATGACGAATGAGTGTGATATGGAAACCTGTAATTGTTTTACAATGGTAAGAGTGCTGGGGTCTTTTCCTTCTGTCTCATAAACATATATGGTACATCATGCAACTACTCCTGATACCTAGTTCATACTACACATGCAGTTTTGCATGTACATGTATGTGTGTACACACACATCTGAGTTTCCTTCTAATTTCTTCATACTTCAGTGCACACATAAGTATGATAAGGCACCTAAATTACTGGAAACGGTTGAAGGCCCTTGATCTGTATTCCTCGGAGCACAGGCGAGGGAGATAAATGACAATATACACTTGGAAAATCCTAGAGGGATTATTACCCAACTTGCACACAAAAATCACTCCCTATGAAAGCAAAAGACTAGCAGGAGATGCAACATTCCCCCAATGAAAAGCAGGGGTACCACGAGTACACTGAGAGACAAAACAATAAGTGTCCGGGGTCCATGACTGTTCAACTACTTCCCAGCATACATAAGTGGGATTACCAATAAGACCCCTGGCTGTCTTCAAGAAGGCACTGGACAGGTATCTAAAGTCAGTACCTGACCAACCAGGCTGTGGTTCATACATTAGTTTTGTGCGGCCAGCAGTAACAGCTTGGTTGATCATACCCTGATCCACCACGAGGCTTGGCCTCAGACTAAGCCACAGGGGCGTTGATCCCTGAAACTCTCTCCAGGTAAACTCCAGGTAATTTGTTTGGATTTTTAACCCAGAGGGTTACAACCCAGGATAATCCAATAAAGTCAGTGCATCATTGAGGACTGTTTGTCTTATTTCCATTGGGGGTCCTTCAATCTTGTCCCCTAGGATGTGACCCACACCAGTTGATTAACACCCAAGCACCTACTTACTGCTAGGTGAACAGAGACAGCAGGTGTAAGGAAACATGCCCAGAATTTCCACTCATGTGTGGCCCGGTGGCCTGGTGGCTAAAACTCCCGCTTCACACACGGAAGGCCCGGGTTCGATTCCCGGCAGGTGGAAACATTTCGACACGTTTCCTTACACCTGTTGTCCTGTTCACCTAGCAGCAAATAGGTACCTGGGTGTTAGTCGACTGGTGTGGGTCGCATCCTGGGGGACAAGATTAAGGACCCCAATGGAAATAAGTTAGACAGTCCTCGATGACGCACTGACTTTCTTGGGTTATCCTGGGTGGCTAACCCTCGAGGGTTAAAAATCCGAACGAAATCTTATCTTATCTTATCTTAAGTAGAGAAGAATGCTTCCTCTATAAACCATGCATGTCATAAAAGGCAGCTAAAATCCTGGGAGCAAGGGGCTAGTAATTCCTTCTCCTGTATAAATTACTAAATTGAAAAGTAGAAAATTTTGAGGTTGGATTATTTAAATGTGTGTGGATGTAGTACAGATGAGAAGAAAAAGAAGATTGTGAATTTGAATGAGAAGTAGCAGGATGTCCTGGCTGTAAGTAAAAGAAAGCTAAAGGAGGTTAAATCAGGCATAGTTGAGATTGGTTTTAAATGCAATATCAGTACAGTGGACCCCCGGTTAACGATATTTTTTCACTCCATAAGTATGTTCAGGTGCCAGTACTGACCGAATTTATTCCCATAAGGAATATTGTGAAGTAGATTAGTCTATTTCAGACCCCCAAACATACACGTACAAACGCACTTACATAAATACACTTACATAATTGGTCGCATTCGGAGGTAATCGTTATGCGGGGGTCCACTGTACCTATATATGCATGAAACCATGATCAATAAATATTGAGTGTTTTAATTTATTTAGTCTACACTTCTCGTGAAATTTGCAAATATGGACATAAAAAATAAAAAAAAAAATTCAAAAGATAATTTTTTTTTGTAAACACATTTAAAAACTTGAGAATTTAAGCTTTCCAGTGGACTATTACACTGTTTGTTCAAATGAAATTTAATTTATGGACTTAAGGAGAACTTAACATGGAATGACTTGGTGGGTATAGGAGGGTGGGTGTGGGAGGGAAGAGTGATTGGTAAAGTGATGATGTAAAGATGGTGGTAAGGGAGAAGAGCCTAGCACATGAGAAGTTTTTACAATATAGAGCAATAAACAGAGGGCAGAGTATGCAGAGAATAATAAAGAGGTTAGAAAGAGTGATGAAGGATTGCAAAAAGAGCCATTGAGACAGTTGTTGAAGATTAATCAACAAATTTTGCTGTAAATTATGAAGTTTTGATTCAAAACTGTCATATCTGCGCACCTCTGGCAAGACGGTGATAGTGTGAATGATGGTGAAAGTGTTTCTTTTTCACATCAACCTACCTTGGTGGGAGACAGCCAGTATGTTAAAAAAAAAAAAAAGAAAAAAGTTTGAGAGTGAGATCAAATAAGTTGAGAAAGCGTAGGGAACAAATGGATTTAACAGTTAAAAACAAAAAAAGGGGAGTTATTAGATGGGAAGGTGGAGGTATAGGGAAGATCGAAGGAGTATTTTAAAGAGTTGTTAAATGTTGATGGAGAAAGGAGGGCAGTGATTTCATGCATTGGGTAGGGATATATAACATGTTGCAGGAGTAAGGAAGAGCCCGATGTGAGTGTGGGGGAAGTGCTTGAGGCAGTGGGTAGAATGAAAGGGGGATAAACCAGCTGGGATAAGTGGGATTAAGACAGTTGCTAAAATCAGGTGGGGATATAGTTTTGAGGTGGCCGGTGCATTTACTCAGTATATGCATGAAAGGAAAGAGGCACCTAGAGATTGGCAGAGAGCATGCATAGCTCCTTTGTATAAGGAAGAAGGGCACAAAAGAGAGCGTAAGGCTTCTAGGGGAAAATAAACCTGTCAAGTATACTGGGTAAAGTGTATGATAGATTTATTGTAGTCTTGATGTAGGGCGAGAGGTGAGTAGTATTTATTTCTAGGTAGCTTGGTAAGTGTAGGTAGGTACGATATTTAAAGCGGCCCAGAGCGATAAAATACACATATAGTACACTCATTACTTGCCTTAAAATATGTATAGTCTTAATGTAGGGTGAGACAAGAGTAGTATTTATTTGTAGGAAGTCAGGTGTAGGTAGCCGGTAGATGTAGCTACATAGCCACCTGGATACCACACCTAAAAATAATTTGCAATATTTAAAGTGCCCCAGAGCAATATTATTATTACCATCGACATACCTTGGTGACTTGAATTTAATCATTTCTAATAACTACCCTTAGATGCATCATAGACGACAGAGAAGTGATGAGAAATCGTGCCAACAATTGTAAACAAACCCGAATGCATTGATATACATTTTCTCTGGTGCTAGACCAGAGAGAACTGAATTCTTTCCTTCCGCCTGGCACCACGTCTTATGTAACGTGTTTCTTATATAATTTTGAAGAAAAGATCATAGATGCATGAATGAAAATGTTTATATTAACGTAAAATAAAGCATTTAATGTGCCCAAGAGTGATTATTATTATTATGTATTAGCATTATTATTATTAATATGGTGTCAAGACTAGAGGGACACTCTTGGTGATTTTAAAGTGTACCTGCATGCCAGCACAGTGTATAAGTTTATTTGGTACAGGTACACAGGTATAGCTATCAGAGTACATATAAAATATGCAATAACTTCAAAACACTTGAAATTTTGGAAAGTTTTCAGACATAATGGAGAGATATGGAGTTTATGGATGTAAATAAACTGGGCGGCGCACGGTGACCATATTAGAGAGTCAGGTGGGGGAGCCGTATAACAAGTTTTGGTCATAATTTGAAATGTCCGTATTAGTGGAACGCCATAAGGTGGGACCTTACTGTAGGTACTGTCCTGGCCATCAGATACATCAGGCATTAAATATAGAAGCTGCACTGAAGAGGTAAACTGAAAATTATTCAACATGGTAGGAATAAAAATATTTCAATATTTTTCATGTAAAATGGTCAAGTCTGCACCTACACACTTGAATTACACTCTCCGCCTTCATATTTTTTGACACCTTTTCTGAACATTTTAAGTACAGTGGAACCCTGAGTTTTGGCCGCCTCGAGTTTCGACCGCTTTTTTTTGGCCAAATTTTGTCCCAAGTTTCGGCCAGCGTACCAGACCTGTCCACCTCCCCGTGCAGGCATCGTGAGCCAGTCTGGCGTTGTTTATCCTCAAGTGAACATTACCCTGTGCGCTCATCCTGCCAGCCGGCCAGCCATGCAGCCATCCAGCCAGGCAGCCAGCCAGGCAGCCAGCCAGGCAGCCAGCCAGGCAGCCAGCCAGGCAGCCAGCCAGGCAGCCAGCCAGCCAGCCAGCCAGCCAGCCAGGCAGCCAGCCATCCAGCCAGCCAGGCAGCCATCCAGCCAGCCTGCCAGACAGCCAGCCATCCAGCCAGCCTGCCAGACAGCCAGCCAGCCAAGCAACCAGCCAGCCAGGTATCCAGCCAGCCAGGTAACCAGGCAGCCAGCCACCCAGGTAACCAGGCAGCCAGTCAGCCAACCAAGCAACCAGCCAGCCAGCCAGCCAACCAAGCAACCAGCCAGGCAGCCAGCCACCCAGGCAACCAGCCAGCCAGGCAACCAGTCAGCCAGGCAGCCAGTCAACCAGGCAACCAGCCAGCCAGGCAGCTGAAAAATTTATGCATGAATTTAAGGGGTACGTAGAGACTGAAAAATTTAAACCCCAACAAGTGTTCAATTGTGACGAAACAGGCCTGTTTTGGAAGAAAATGCCAAAGAGGACCTACATTACTCAGGAGGAAAATGCCCTGCCAGGACACAAGCCTATGAAAGACAGGCTAACTCTTTTGTTCTGAGCTGGCATCTTCCAGATGCCAGCAAGTCTCTTCAATAAAGGTAAGTAAATGTTATTTTAAATGTTTATTTAAATTTTAATTTATCTATTGTATACTAGTGTATGTATTTATCTGCATTGTGTGTATGTAAAACTATAGTTATTCTTTAAAAAATGTATTTTTTGTGAATATTTTTGTGGGTCTGGAACAGATTAATTTTTTTTTTTTTTTTTTTTTTTATTATCACACCGGCCGATTCCCACCAAGGCAGGGTGGCCCAAAAAAGAAAAACTTTCACCATCATTCACTCCATCACTGTCTTGCCATGGGAAATATTGCCTTGCCTTTCGGCCATTTTGAGTTTAGGCCTAGCTCCTGGAACGGATTATGGCTGAAACTCAGGGTTCCACTGTACATCACTGAGAGTTTTGGAAGTTATCCAAGCCATTCCAGGATGCTGGAAATAAGTTCAACAACTTTGGTCATAGGACACAAGAGCATGCCAATTGTTCCAAGAATTTGGTCTTTGTTACCACACAGAAGTGTTGAAAATTTGAAGCCAGTTGGTTGAGGCATTCTTGAGTTATGAGTGAGATAATATTGAAAAGTTGGATGAAGAAAAAAAAGAAATAAAAGCTGGGCAACTTTTTAAAGTTACCCCTTCAGGGATTCATAATTACCAGGAAACCACCAGGGATATTAACGTATTTATAAATATTTGCTGTATACAGTGAAACCTCTGTTTTCATCATTAATTCATTCCAGAAAGTCTGACGAAAACCAAATTCAACAAAAACTGAAGCAATATTTCCCATAAGAAATAATGTAAATCCAATTAATCCATTCCAGACACCCAAAAGTATTAACAAAAATTACGTTTTATAGAGAATAACTATAGTTTTACATACAGAAAACAATGAGAAATAAGTATAAAGGACTAATGAAATAGATAAATGAACATTTAGCATCACTTTTACCTTTATTGAAGACTCTTGTTGGTGTATGGAAGACGGCGAGGAGGGGAGAGGGAGGAGAGATAATCTTTACCACCATCACAACCACCACCACCACCACCACCCTCTACCACCATCACTACCACTCTCTACCACCATCACAACCGCCACCACCCTCTACCACCATCACTACCACCCTCTACTGCTATCACTGCCACCCTCTACCACAATCACTACCACCCTCTACCTTTGTAGAGGGTGGTAGTGATATTTCTCCACAAAACTTTGCAACTCTTTCCACTTTTGTACTTTGCTACGAGTTCTTTCTTGAATTCTATCGTGTTTCTAGTCTTCTTTATCAAAGGGCTGGCACTTGGAACTTTCTTTGGCCCCATGGTGGCTTATTTAGCAGTCACACTCAATAAACAAGCACAAAAAACAATGGATTATTACGAAATGTTTCGGATGAAAGCGCAGGGTAATGCTCACTCGACGAGAAACAAAGCCAGACTGACTCAGAACGCGCGGAATGCCTTGTTTGGGCGCAGGCAGGTGGACATGTTCAGTATGGTGGACCACTGTCAACTCAATGAAAACTGAGGTGATGAACGAAAACTTGGACAAAATTTTGATGATAAAAGTCGTCTAACCTAGGTAGTAGGTTGATAAACAGCAACCGCCCAGGGAGGTACTACCGTCCTGCCAAGTGAGTGTACAACAAAAGCCTGTAATTGTTTTACATGATGGTAGGATTGCTGGTGTCCATTTTTCTGTCTCATAAACATGCAAGATTTCAGGTATGTCTTGCTACTTCTACTTACACTTAGGTCACACTACACATACATGTACAAGCATATATATACACACCCCTCTGGGTTTTCTAATATTTTCTTACTAGTTCTTGTTCTTGTTTATTTTCTCTTACCTCCATGGGGAAGTGGAACAGAATTCTTCCTCCGTAAGCCATGCGTGTTGTAGGAGGCAACTAAAATGCCGGGAGCAAGGGGCTAGTAACCTCTTCTCCTGTATATATTACTAAATGTAAAAGGAGAAACTTCGTTTTTCCTTTTGGGCCACCCCGCCTCGGTGGGATACGGCCGATGTGTTGAAAGAAAGAAGAAGAGGATTGCTGGTGTCTTGTCTGTCTCATAAACATGCAAGATTTCATGTATGCCTTGTTACTTCTACTTGCACTTAGGTCACACTACACATACATGTACAAGCATATACAGTGGACCCCCGCATAACGATGGCATCACATAGCGATTTTTCCGCATAACGATTACTTTTATCGCAAAATTTTTGCCGCGCATACCGATTAAAAACCCGCATACCGATTTTCGTCCGAGACGCGTCCAATGTGCCCTCAGCCAGCCTCACATGTGCCGCTCCGTCCCATTGTTTACCAGCCAGCCTCCGCGGTAACATCCAAGCATACACTCGGAATATTTCGTATTATTACAGTATTTTCGGTGCTGTTTCTGGAAAATAAGTGACCATGGGCCCCAAGAAAGCTTCTAGTGCCAACCCTACACCTCAAAGGGTAAGAATTACTATAGAGATGAAGAAAGAGATAATTGATAAGTATGAAAGTGGAGTGCGTATAGCCGACCTAGTCAAGCTGTACAAGAAACCCCAATCAACCATCGCTACTATTGTGGGCACCAGAAAGACAATCAAGGAAGCTGTTCTTGCCAAAGGTTCAACTGTGTTTTCGAAACAAAGATCGCAATTGATGGAAGATGTTGAGAGACTCTTATTGGTGTGGATAAATGAAAAACAGATAGCAGGAGATAGCGTCTCTCAAGCGATCATATGTGAAAAGGCTAGGAAGTTGCATGAGGATTTAATTAAAAAAATGCCTGCAACTAGTGATGATGTGAGTGAATTTAAGGCCAGCAAAGGTTGGTTTGAGAGATTTAAGAAGCGTAGTGGCATCCATAGTGTGATAAGGCATGGTGAGGCTGCCAGTTCGGACCACAAAGCGGCTGAAAAATATGTGCAGGAATTCAAGGAGTACATAGAAACTGAAGGACTGAAACCTGAACAAGTGTTTAATTGTGATGAAACAGGCCTGTTCTGGAAGAAAATGCCAAGCAGGACCTACATTACTCAGGAGGAAAAGGCACTCCCAGGACATAAGCCTATGAAAGACAGGCTTACTTTGTTGATGTGTGCCAATGCTACTGGTGATTGCAAAGTGAAGCCTTTATTAGTGTATCACTCTGAAACTCCCAGAGCGTTCAGGCAAAAGAATGTCCTCAAGGATAATTTGTGTGTGCTGTGGAGGGCAAACAGTAAGGCATGGGTCACTAGGGAATTTTTCTATAACTGGTTACACCATGCATTTGCCCCCAATGTGAAAAATTACCTAACTGAAAAGAAATTAGAACTTAAGTGCCTCCTGGTGTTAGACAATGCCCCTGGTCATCCTACAGACGTGGCAGAGCGACTTTATGGGGACATGAGCTTCATTAAGGTGAAGTTTTTGCCTCCTAATACCACTCCTCTCCTGCAGCCCATGGACCAGCAGGTTATTTCCAACTTCAAGAAACTGTACACAAAAGCTCTGTTTGAAAGGTGCTTTGTAATGACCTCAGAAACTCAACTGACTCTAAGAGAGTTTTGGAGAGATCACTTTAATATCCTCAATTGTGTAAACCTTATAGGTAAGGCTTGGGAGGAAGTGACAAAGAGGACCTTGAACTCTGCTTGGAAGAAACTGTGGCCAGAATGTGTAGACAAAAGGGATTTTGAAGGGTTTGAGGCTAACCCTGAGAATCCTGTGCCAGTTGAGGAATCCATTGTGGCATTGGGAAAGTCCTTGGGGTTGGAGGTTAGTGGGGAGGATGTGGAAGAGTTGGTGGAGGAGGACAATGAAGAACTAACCACTGATGAGCTGATAGATCAACTTCAAGAGCAAGAGGCCAGACCTGAGGAAACTGGTTCAGAGGAGGGGAGAGAGAAATTGAAGAAGTTGCCTACTACAAAGATAAAGGAAATCTGTGCTAAGTGGCTTGAAGTGCAAACCTTCATGGATGAAAATCACCCTCACACAGCTATTGCAAGCCGTGCTGGTGATTATTACACTGACAATGTTGTGAAACACTTTAGGCAAGTCATAAAGGAACGAGAGGTACAGGCCACTATGGACAGATATCTTGTGCGAAAGAAGTCCAGTGACTCTGAAGCTGGCCCTAGTGGCATTAAAAGAAGAAGGGAAGTAACCCCAGAAAAGGACTTACTACCTCAAGTCCTAATGGAAGGGGATTCCCCTTCTAAACACTAACACACTCTCTCCCCTCCTCCCATCCCATCAATCATCACCAGATCTTCAATAAAAGTAAGTGTCATTTAATTGTGCATGCCTTTTTCAGTTTGTGTGTATTAAAATTAACATTTCATGTGGTAAAAAAAATTTTTTTTCATACTTTTGGGCGTCTTGCACGGATTAATTTTATTTCCATTATTTCTTATGGGGAAAATTCATTCGCATAACGATTATTTCGCATAACGATGAGCCCTCTTGCACGGATTAAAATCGTTAACCGGGGGTCCACTGTATATACACACCCCTCTAGGTATTCTTCTATTTTCTTTCTAGTTCTTGTTTTTGTTTATTTCCTCTTATCTCCATGGGGAAGTGGAACAGAATTTTTTCCTCCGTAAGCCATGCGTGTTGTAAGAGACGACTAAAATGCCGGGAGCAAGGGGCTAGTAACCCCTTCTCCCATATAAATTACTAAATTTAAAAGAGAAACTTTCGTTTTTCTTTTTGGGCCACCCTGCCTTGGTGGGATACGGCCGGTGTGTTGAAAGATGAAGAAAAGTCGTCGAAAACCAAATTCAACAAAAACCAGGGCAGACGAAAACCAAGATTCCACTGTACATAAACATAGATTGGGTAGTCTCTAGTTCACCCTGTGGTTCAGAAGCTTCAGGAGTGAATATCATATCCTTGCCCAGCACAGGGACATAGAATTTCGTTGGTACCCAGATAATGAATGGGTTGATATAAAGCTGAAGGTTGCTATATCAAGCTTATGTCTCAAGGTAACACCTCTTGGACCACATTCATTGGTTTGTCTTGGGGAAATTGTTCATTTAGAGAGTCCTACAGACAAGCATCAAATTATACAGGTTTGTTTGGGCTTACTCCTTCCTCAAGAAGCACCACAATCATTATGAGTTAATTCTTAGATTAGAACATTGTCAAATACACCTCGCTATAGACTCTAGCTTGCAGCTCTTCCTGCCAGTCTTTGTGTGACTTGCAACTTGCTGCTGACTGTGGAGCACATTTTCATTGTCCAGGGCTTTGGTCATTTTGTTTTAGTGAGATTAATAATCACCAGTGTGTAGGGTGTGTAGGAGATAGAGAGATTACTTTTCAGTAAAAGTAGGCCTTAGACAGGGGTGTGTAATGTCACCATGGTGGTTTCACATATATATAGATGGAGTTGTAAAAGAAGTAAATGCTAGTGTGTTGGGGAGAGGGGTGGCATTAAATTATGGGGAATCAAATACAAAATGGAAGTTTTCACAGTTACAGTGGTACCTCGGTATACATCCTTAATCCATTCCAGGACCTTGGACTTACACCAAACAGGACGTATACCAAATGAATTTTCCCATAAGAAATATAGGGAAAACGATTAATCGGTTTCCATGGAAAAAAATCCTATCGTTATTGGCATATTATAAATTCATGGGGTTGTATAAAATAATTTAAACAATGCTTAATACTAAAATACATACATAATATGAAAGAATTAGATGAAATAAATGCAAATTTAACCTCACTTTGCTGAAAAGAGTCAAGTGACTACTATGATAGTGCTGAGTAGGGAGGAGGAGGAAATGTTATTGTTTGGAAGGAGAGTCCCCATCTCTTTTCTGTCTCTTTTCCTTATTTAGACCTGGTTCAAGTTCACCAGGTTTGACTTTTACTAAAAATCTGTCCAAAGAACTTTGCTTCTGCCTTCTCCTCAGGATGTTTCAGAAATGTGACATTGTCTGGTCATTCCAGACAATGCTATTATGGCTTGTTTGGGTTTTGTTGGGGTAGTACTTCTTTGCCAAAGATTTCTTTGATTAATGAAGTAGGGGCTTCCTCTGTCTCCTCTTCCGAGCTTGAATAGAGTGCATCCATCTTATACTTTTCAGCAATCTCTTTTTTCACCTCCATGGTGATCCTAACCATTTTCTTCATTGCTTGGCTCTTCTCATTAACTTTCTTAAAACTCATGGTTAATGAATTTACTAAAAATTTATGTGAAAAAACACAAAATCACTTGAAAACTCGCAGAGTTACAGCACAGGTTGTTCACTGAATGGTAGCAACGGGCGTACTGATGCTAATCGGCAGTCGTGGCTTTGTCTCGAGAGAGAGGTAAACAAGAGTAGCGTGCAGTGTTGTGACTCGTTTGGACCCATACAAGTTCTAGCACGTGAATCATATTCCAAACAAAGGTCATATACCAAGCAAAAATTTACGCATCCAAACAGGATGTATACCAAGTTGGACTTTTTCCAAAACGGACGTATACCAAGTTGGACTTTTTCCAAAGCGGATGTATACCGAGGTACCACTGTACTTCTTGATGAAGATACTACTGTGCTTTTCGGAGATTCTAAAGAGAAGTTGCAAAGGTCAGTGGACGAGTTTGGGAGGGTGTGTAAAGGTAGAAAGTTGAAAGTGAACATAGATAAGAGTAACATGATGAGGGTATCAAACAAGCTAGGTTGAGAAAAATTGGATATCACATTGGCCACCCTGCCAATGTGATATCCAATTTTTCCGGCTTATTGAAAAAAAAAAAATTACCAGAGCACTGTATCTGTAAGGATTTCCAATAAACAGTATACTTGGATGTGAAAAGTGGGTTACAGTAAGCGTATATGCACCTGGAGAAGAGAGAAGTGTAGAGGAGAGAGAGAGATTTTGGGAAATGTTGAGAGAATATGTGGGGAGTTTTGAACCAAGTATGAGAGTACTTGTGGTTGGGGATTTCAGTGCTAAAGTGGGTAAAAATGTTATGGACGGAGTAGTAGGTAAATTTGGGGTGCCAGGGGTAAATGAAAATGGGGAGCCTTTAATTGAGCTATGTGTAGAAAGAGGTTTGGTAATAAGTAATATATATTTTATGAAAAAGAGGATAAATATACAAGGTATGATATAGCATGTAATGAAAGTAGTTTGTTAGATTATGTATTGATGGATAAAAGGTTGATGGGTAGGCTCCAGGATGTACACGTTTATAGAGGAGCAACCGATATATGAGATCAATATCTAGTTGTAGCTACAGTTAGAGTACGAGGTAGATGGGACAAGAGGAAAATGGCAACAAGAAGTAAGAGGGAGGTGAAAGTGTATAAACTAAGGGAGGAGTAAGTTCGGGTAAGATATAAGCAACTGTTGGCAGAAAGGTGGGCTGGTGCAAGTAAGAGTAGTATGGGGGGGGTTGAAGAGGGTTGGAATAGTTTTAAAAATGCAGTATTAGAATGTGGGGCAGAAGTTTGTGGTTATAGGAGGGTGGGTGCAGGAGGAAAGAGGAGTAATTGGTGGAATGATGAAGTAAAGGGTGTGATAAAAGAGAAAAAGGTAGCTTATGAGACGTAATTACAAAGCATAAGTGTTATAAGAAGAGTAGAGTATATGTAGAGTAAAAGAAAGGTGAAGAGAGTGGTGAGAGAGTGCAAAAGGAGAGCAGATGATAAAGTGGGAGAGGCACTGTCAAGAAATTTTAATGAAAATAAAAAGAAATTTTGGAGTGAGTTAAACAAGTTAAGAAAGCCTAGGGGATGAATGGATTTGTCAGTTAAAAACAGAGTAGGTGAGTTAGTAGATGGGGAGATGGAGGTATTGGGTAGATGGCGAGAATATTTTGAGGAACTTTTAAATGTCGACGAAGAAAGGGAGGCGGTAATTTCATGCACTGGCCAGGAAGGTATACCATCTTGTAGGAGTGAAGAAGAGCAGAATGTTAGTGTGGGGGAGGTGCGCGAGGCATTACGTAGAATGAAAGGGGGTAAAGCAGCTGGAACTGACGAGATCATAACAAAAATGTTAAAAGCAGAGTGTTATATAGTTTTGGAGTGGTTGGTATTTTTGTTTAATAAATGTACGAAAGAGGGGAAGGTACCTAGGGATTGGCAGAGAGCATGTATAGTCCCTTTATATAAAGGGAAGGGGGACAAAAGAGATTGTAAAAATTATAGAGGAATAAGTTTACTGAGTATACCAGGAAAAGTGTACGGTAGGGTTATTATTGAAAGAATTAGAGGTAAGACAGAACGTAGAGTTGCGGATGAGCAAGGAGGTTTTAGAGTGGGTAGGGGATGTGTAGATCAAGTGTTTACATTGAAGCATATATGTGAACAGTATTTAGATAAAGGCAGGGAAGTTTTTATTGCATTTATGGATTTAGAAAAGGCGTATGATAGAGTGGATAGGGGAGCAATGTGGCTGATGTTGCGAGTATATGGAATAGGTGGTAAGTTACTAAATGCTGTAAAGAGTTTTTATTAGGATAGTGAGGCTCAGGTTAGGGTGTGTAGAAGAGAGGGAGACTATTTCCCAGTAAAAGTAGGTCTTAGACAGGGATGTGTAATGTCACCATGGTTGTTTAATATATTTATAGATGGGGTTGCAAAATAAGTAAATGCCAGGGTGTTTGGGAGAGGAGTGGGATTAAATTATGGGGAATCAAATGCAAAATGGGAAGTGACACAGTTACTTTTTGCTTATGGGAGATTCTAAAGAAAAATTGCAAAGGTTAGTGGATGAATTTGGGAGTGTGTGTAAAGGTAGAAAGTTGAAAGTGAACATAGAAAAGAGTAAGGTGATTTAGATAAAGAAAAATTGGATATCAAATTTGGGAGGAGGAGTATAGAAGAAGTGAACATTTTCAGCTATTTGGGAGTTGATGTGTCAGTGGATGGATTTATGAAGGATGAGGTTAATCGTAGAATTGATGAAGGAAAAAAGGTGAGTGGTGTGTTGAGGTATATGTGGAGGCAAAACATGTCATCTGTGGAGGCAAAGAAAGGAATGTATGAAAGTATAGTAGTACCAACACACTTATATGGGTGTGAAGCTTAGGTTGTAAATGCTGCAGTGCGGAGGCGGTTGGAGGCAGTGGAGATGTCCTGTCTAATGGCAATGTATGGTGTAAATATTATGCAGAAAATTCGGAGTGTGGAAATTAGGAGAAGGTGTGGAGTTAATAAAAGTATTAGTCAGAGGGCTGAAGAGGGGTTGTTGAGGTGGTTTGGTCATTAGAGAGAATGGATCAAAGTAGAATGACATTGAGAGCGTATAAATCTGTAGGGGAAGGAAGGCAATGTAGGGATCATCCTTGAAAAGGTTGGAGAGAGGGGGTAAAGGAGGTTTTGTGGGCGAGGGGCTTGGACTTCCAGCAAGCCTGCGTGAGTGTGTTAGATAGGAGTGAATGGAGACGAATGGTATTTGGGACATGACGAGCTGTTGGAGTGTGAGCAGGGTAATATTTAGTGAAGGGATTCAGGGAAACTGGTTATTTTATATAGACGGACTTGAGTCCTGTAAATGGGAAGTACAATGCCTGCACTTTGAAGGAGGGGTTTGGGATATTGGCAGTTTGGAGGGATATATTGTGTATTTTGATACGTATATACTTCTAAACTATTGTATTCTGGGCACCTCTGCAAAAACAGTGATTATGTGTGAGTAAGGTGAAAGTGTTGAATGATGAAAGTATATTCTTTTTGGGGATTTTCTTTCTTTTTGGGTCACCCTGCCTCGGTGGGAGACGGCCGACTTGTTAAAAAAAAAAAAGTGTACTTGATGGTTTTCTTTTAACTAATGTGGGACATATTGGTTATTTTATATTGGATGTAAAATAACCATGTGTATACAAGTGTGGAATCATATGTTGTATTGAGCATTAAATGATCTTTTCGCTCTCAGTCTTTGTAAATTTTAAGTCTTTCTTCTTTCCTTCTTCAGAAGAATAAAGTAAAGCTGTTCATACCAGAGTACATACCTGCACCTTAGATGAGTTTAGAAATTGTGAATTTTGAAATTTTGTACATTTTTTCCTTGAGCTTTTAGATACAATCATGTTAAAAAAAATTATTTTTCAGGATATGTTACCGATCAGAATAATGCACCATTACTTGGTGCCATGATAAAAGTTGAAGGTTCTCCACATACTGTTTTATCATTGGATCATGGAACATGGTGGCGTCCTCTTGTGCCTGGTGCTCATACACTTACAGTGAAACTTGATGGCTATCTTGAGCAGACTAAACTTGTACAGATTATGGGAGGAGATACAGTTATCTTCAAGCTCAAAAGAGACGACCGTGTCATGGGTCTTCCTAGAATGGTTTTCATTATTCTTGCTGGTGAGTATTAGCTTTTATCATTACTATTTACCTTTTTGTCTTACAGCCAAAGGAAAAATTTCCAGTATGTTATACTGGAAATTTCAATTTTTTTTAAATTTTAGTAGACTCCCTCAAGAAGCATATTTGCACAGTGGATTTTTCATAAAGTAATCATAAAAAATGCAGCCAGTGCATTTTTCATAATGTAATCACAAAAATATAGCCATAAATGCATCAGAAAAAAATTATATTCAAATCACTTGCTGTTCAATGACAGAGTGGCCCACCTCCCAGTTGGGCCTAGGGATTTTTCACATATAAAAATGACCCAGCAGGTGCCTCCCATTCATTTCTGGTTGTGTCCTCATCCCCCTACCACTTAACTACACTACTGTGTACTTACATATTTGTAGTTACAGAATCAAAGCTAAGCTCAATGTGTCCTGTCTTTGTTATTTAATCTGTCTTACTGTTTTTAGTGGTATCACTTGCTACCTTCTCTTGTAAACTATTCCATTGTTTTACAAAAAATTGTTAGTATTGGTTTGTTACCTCTTCTTAGTTTATAGTGATTGCCTTTTGTTCTGCCAGTTGAGGATCTTAGGAAATGTTCCCTGTCAGTTTTTTTCATTTTTTTTTTTTAACTTACTGGCTGTCTCCCACCTAGGCAAAATGACCCATAGAAGAAAATGCATTCACCATTTTCACTCAGTCACTGCCTTTGCAGGAGTGTGCTGACATCAGAGTCAGATTACCTTCCAACTGCAACATTTCCACCCCACCTTCATTGTGCAGACATTACTCTTCTTGCCTCCAGGACTCAGGTCTGGCTAACCAGTTTTCCTGAATCCCTTCCTAAAAGTTACCTTGCTCATGCTACAAACGCATGCCCCTTAACAACCACTTGTTTCCATATATATTCCTCTCGAACATACTCATACAAGCCTGCTGGATGTTCAAACGCCTAAAACTCATAGCCTCTTTTACCCCCTCCCTCTAACTTTTCCTGGGATGACCCTTTCTCCTGTCACCCCAGATTTATACACCCTCTTCATCAACTTAACCTTCTCCAGTTTCTCTATGTGCCTGAATGACCTCAACATCCCCTCCCCAGCCTTCTGAATTACATCACCTTTTAATTTCTACTCTCAAAATTCTCTGCATGATATTCACACCACACATTGCTCTCAAACATGACATCTCTGCTACTTTTAGCCTCCTTTTTGGTACATCATTCAAAACCCATGCCTCACACCCTTTTTAATCCTTTTATAATCTGTAATGTGATCATTATCTCTTCTTGTCAGTATAAGATGACACGTCCAGTGCCTTAAGCTTTTCTTCGCAACTTCTAATTTTTAACTCTGGCTTGTAGATACAAATGGTGGGCTGCTGGCTGTAATGAATAAACAACACATTGCAGTAGAATTTTGTATTAGAACAATGTTTTGTTCTTTCTAGAAATTTATAAAGTCATACGTAAGACACGAAACACAAACATATCCTGCTAAGAGGAGAGGTAGAAGCAGGTGAGATTCCCATAGAGGTGAGGCTAGTGAAATCATGGAATTGTGAACAATTGTGGGTCATTGGTGCAGGAGCTCTGCAGCAGTGTGTTGACAGCACAGTAGCAGCAGCAGCAACAACAGGCAGGGCAAGGCAAACGGGCAAGTCTTTGTACATCAGTTGCCCATTTTTTACTTTTTTTTATCAACACATCTGCCGATTCCCACCAAGGAAGGGTGGCCTGAAAAAGAAAAACTTTCATCATCATCATTCGCTCCATCAGTCTTGCCAGAGGGGTGCTTTACACTACAGTTATAAAACTGCAACATTAACACCCCTCCTGCAGAGTGCAGACACTGTACTTCCCATCTCCAGGACTCAAGTCCGGCTTGCCGGTTTTCCTGAATCCCTTCATAAGTGTTACTTTGCTCACACTCCAACAGCACATCAAGTATTAAAAACCATTTGTCTCCATTCACTCCTATCAAATACGCCCATGCATGCTTGCTGGAAGTCCAAACCCCTCGCACACAAAACCTCCTTTACCCCCTCCCTCCAACCTTAACTAGGCTGACCCCCTACCCCGCCTTCCCTCCACCGGATGATAGTTTTGGTAATCCCGTACCTCCTAATTTCCAAACTACAAATTCTCTGCATTATATTCACACCACACATTGTCCTCAGACATGACATCTCCACTGCCTCCAGCCTTCTCCTCATTGCAACATTCATCGCCCATGCTTCACACCCATATAAGAAAGTTGGTATAACTTTATTTTCATGCATTCCCCTTTTTGCTTCTACAGACAAAGTTCTTTGTCTCCACAGACTCCTAAGTGCACCACTCACCCTTTTCCCCTCATCAATTCTATGATTCACCTCATCCTTCATAGACCCATCTGCTGACATGTCCACTCCTAAATATCTGAATACATTCACCTCCTCCATACTCTCTCCCTCCAATTGATATCCAATCTTTCATCACCTAATCTTTTTGTTATCCTCATCACCTTGCTCTTTCCTATATTCACCTTTAATTTTCTTCTTTTACATACCCTACCAAATTCATCCACCAGCCTCTGCAACTTCTCTTCAGAATCTCCCAAAAGCACAGTGTCATCAGCAAAGAGCAACTGTGATAACTCCCACTTTGTATTTGATTCTTTATCTTTTAACTCCACACCTCTTGCCAAGACCCTCGCGTTCACTTCTCTTACATCCCCATCTATAAATATATTGAACAACCATGGTGACATCACACATTCTTCTCTAAGGCCTACTTTTACTGGGAAATAATCTCTCTCTCCTACATACTCTAACCTGAGCCTCACTATCCTCGTAAAAACTCTTCACTGCTTCCAGTAACCTACCTCCTATACCATACACCTGCAACATCTGCCACATTGTTCCCTAACCACCCTGTCATATGCCTTTTCCAAATCCATAAATGCCACAAAAACCTCTTTAGCCTTATCTAAATATTATTCACCTATGTTTCACTGTAAGCACTTGGTCTACATACCCCCTACCTTTCCTAAAGCCGCCTTGTTCATCTGCTGTCCAGCTCTCCGTCTTACTCTTAATTCTTTCAATAATAACTCTACCATGACTCGCGAAATTGTAATGACACGATTGCAAACAAACCATACCACATGCGGGGATAGAACTCGCGATCAGAGACTCAAAACTCCAGACCATCGTGTTAGCCACTGGACCAGCTAGCCACAATAAGATTTGTCCAACTAGGTATATTTCTACACCATAGGAAGGTTAGCATAGGCACTACTGTGACCACAAATGCAAGTTTTTACAGACGAATCTCCAGCTAACATGGCCGTGACGAACTCTAGCTCAAGTCCTCTCAAAGCCGTCAACAT
Source organism: Cherax quadricarinatus (assembly GCF_038502225.1). NCBI lineage: Eukaryota > Metazoa > Arthropoda > Malacostraca > Decapoda > Parastacidae > Cherax > Cherax quadricarinatus. The sequence goes on along the minus strand of NC_091297.1, from coordinate 15,226,908 downwards.
AACTCAAGAAATCGTAATGACACGATTGCAAATAAACCATACCATGGGCGGGGATAGAACCCGCGATCAGAGAGTCTCAGAACTCCAGACTGTCACGTTAGCCACTGGCCCAGATAACCACAATAAGATTCTTCCAACTAGGTATATTTCTACACCATAGAAAGGTTAGCATAGGCACCACTGTGACCACAAATGCAAGTTTTTACAGACAAATCTCCAGCTAGCGTGGCCGTGACGAACTCTAGCTCAAGTCCCCTCAAAACCGTCAACATGACTCATGAAATCATAATGACACGATTGCAAACAAACCATACCACAGGCGGGGATAGAACCCGCGATCAGAGAGTCTCAAAACTCAAGACCGTCGCGTTAGCCACTGGACCAGCTAGCCACAGTAAGATTCATCCAACTAGGTATATTTCTACACCATAGCTAGAGATTCATTTGTAAAAACTTGCATTTGTGGTCACAGTGGCGCCTATGAGTTTTCTTGGATTTTATCTTAATAGTTCTTGTTCTTATTACTTTTTCCTTTTATATCCATGGGGAAGTGGAATAAGAATCGTTCCTCTGTAAGCCATGCGTGTTGTGAAAGTCAGCTAAAATGCCGGGAACAATGGGCTAGTAACCCCTTTTCCTGTAAAGATTACTAAAAATAAGAAGAAAATTGTCAAAGTGGGATGTCTGAATGTGCGTGGATGTTGTGCGAACCATAAGAAAGAGATGATTTTGGATGTTATGAATGAGAAGAAGCTGGATGTCCTGGCTTTAAGTGAAACAAAGCTGAAGGGGGTGGGAGAGCTTCAGTGGAGAGAAGTAAATGGGATTAGGTCATGGGTTTCAAATAGTGTTAGAGCTAAAGAAGGAGTAGCAATAATGTTGAAGGATAAGCTATGGCAGGAAAAGAGGGAGTATAAATGTATTAATTCAAGGATTATGTGGAGTAAAATAAAGGTTGGATGTGAAAAGTGGGTTATAGTAAGCGTATATGCTCCTGGAGAAGAGAGAAGTGTAGAGGAGAGAGAGAGGTTTTGGGAAATGTTGAGTGAGTGTGTGGGGAGTTTTGAACCAAGTGTGAGAGTACTTGTGGTTGGGGATTTCAATGCTAAAGTGGGTAAAATGTTGTGGAGGGAGTAGTAGATAGATTTGGGGTGCCAGGGGTAAATTGAGCTATGTGTAGAAAGAGGTTTGGTAATAAGTAATACATCTCTTATGAAGTAGTTTGTTAGATTATATATTGGTGGATAAAAGGTTGATGGGTAGGCTTCCGGATGTACATATTTATAGAGGGGCAACTGATATATCGGATCATTATTTAGTTGTAGCTACAGTTAGAGTAAGAGGTAGATGGGACAAAAGGAAAATGGCAACAATAAGTAAGAGAGAGGTGAAAGTGTATAAACTAAGGGAGGAAGAAGTTCACGTGAGATATAAGCAACTATTGGCAGAAACGTGGGCTAGTGCAAGTATGAGTAGTGGGGGGGTTGAAGAGAGTTGGAATAGTTTTAAAAATGCAGTATTAGAATATGGGGCAGAAGTTTGTGGCTATAGGAGGTTGGGTGCAGGAGGAAAGAGGAGTGATGGATGGAATGATGAAGTAAAGGGTGTGATAAAAGAGAAAAAGGTAGCTTATGAGAGGTTTTTACAAAGCAGAAGTGTTATAAGAAGAGCAGAGTATATGCAGAGTAAAAGAAAGGTGAAGAGAGTGGTGAGAGAGTTTAAAAGGAGAGCAGATGATAGGGTGGGAGAGGAACTGTCAAGAAATATTGATGAAAATAAGAAAAAATTTTGGAGTGAGATTAAACAAGTTAGGAAAGCCTAGGGAACGAATGGATTTGTCAGTTAAAAACAGAGTAGGGGAGTTAGTAGATGGGGAGATGGAGGTATTGGGTAGCTGGCAGGAATATTTTGAGGAACTATTAAATGTTGACAAAGAGAGGGAGATAGTAATTTCATGCACTGGCCAGGGAGGTATACTACCCTTTAAGAGTGAAGAAGAGCAGGATGTGAGTGCGGGGGAGGTGCGTGAGGCATTACGTAGAATGAAAGGGGGGTAAAGTAGCTAGAACTGACAGGATCATGATAGAAATGTTAAAAGCAGGAGGGGGTATAGTGTTGGAGTGGTTGGCATTTTTGTTTAATAAATGTATGAAAGAGGGGAAGGTACCTAGGGATTGGCAGAGAGTATGTATAATTCCTTTATATAAAGGGAAGGGGGACAAAAAAGATTGCAAAGATTATAGAGGAATAAGTTTACTGAGTATACCAGGAAAAGTGTATAGTAGGGTTATTATTGAAAGAATTAGAGGCAAGACAGAATGTAGGATTGCGGATGAGCAAGGTTTTAGAGTGGGTAGGGGATGTGTAGATCAAGTGTTTACATTGAAGCATATATGTGAACAGTATTTAGATAAAGGTAGGGAAGTTTTCATTGCATTTATGGATTTAGAAAAGGCATATGATAGAGTGGATAGGGGAGCAATGTGGCAGATGTTGCAAGTATATGGAATAGGTGGTAAGTTACTAAATGCTGTAAAGAGTTTTTATGAGGATAGTGAGGCTCAGGTTAGGGTGTGTAGAAGAGAGGGAGACTACTTCTCGGTAAAAGTAGGTCTTAGACAGGGATGTGTAATGTCTCCATGGTTGTTTAATATATTTATAGAGGGGCTTGTAAATGAAGTAAATGCTAGGGTGTTCAGGAGAGGGGTGAGATTAAATTATGGAGAATCAAATGCAAAATGGGAATTGACACAGTTACTTTATTCTGATGATGTGCTTATGGGAGATTCTAAAGAAAAGTTGCAAAGGTTAGTGGACGAGTTTGGGAGTGTGTGTAAAGGTAGAAAGTTGAAAGTGAACATAGAAAAGAGTAAGGTGATTGGATATTATCTTAGAGAGGAGGAGTATGGAAGAAGTGAAAGTTTTAAGATATTTGCGAGTTGACGTGTCAGCAGATGGATTTATGAAGGATGAGGTTAACCATAGAATTGATGAAGTAAAAGTGGTGAGTGGTGCATTGAGGTGTATGTGGAGACAAAACTATTATCTATGGAGGCAAAGAAGGGAATGTATGAAAGTATAGTGGTGCCAACACTCTTATTTGGGTGTGAAGCTTGGGTTGTAAAAGCTGCAGCGAGGAAGCGGTTGGAGGCAGTGGAGATGTCCTGTCTAATGGCAGTGTGTTGTGTAAATATTATGCAGAGAATTCGGAGTGTGGAAATTAGGAGATGGTGTGGAGTTAATAGAAGTACATAGTCAGAGGGCTGAAGAGGGGTTGTTGAGGTGGTTTAGTCATTTTGAGAGAATGGATCAAAGTAGAATGACATGGAGAGCATATAAATATGTAGGGGAAGGAAGACCGGGTAAGGGCCGTCCTCGAAAAGGTTGGAGGGAGGGGGTAAAGGAGGTTTTGTGGGTGAGGGGCTTGGACTTACAGCAAGCGTGCGTGAGCATGTTAGATAGGAGTGAATGGAGACGAATGGTATTTGGGACCTGACGAGCTTCGGAGTGTGAGCGGGGTAATACTGTATATAGTGATGGGATTCAAGGAAACCGGTTATTTTTATATAGCCAGACTTGAGTACTGGAAATGGGAAGTACAATGCCTGCATTTTTAAAGGAGGGTTATGCTGTATATCTTTATGCATATATGCTTCTAAACTGTTGTATTCTGAGCACCTCTGCAAAAACAGTGATTGTGCGTGAGTGAGGTGAAAGTGTTGAATAGTGATGAAGATATTTTCTTTTTCGGGATTTTCTTTCTTTTTGGGTCACCCTGCCTCGGTGGGAGATGGCCGACTTGTTAAAAAAAGCAAATCTTTATCCCATCAATCCCAGCTGCCTTACTCCCTTTCATTCTACCCACTGTCTCATGAACTTCCCCCACACTCACAACTGACTCTTCTTCACTCCTACAAGATGTTATTCCTCCTTTCCCTGTAAACGAAATCACAGCTTCTCTGTCATCGACATTTAACCCTTTGACTGTCGCGGCCGTATATATACGTCTTATGAGGTACCGTGTTTGACGTATATATACTCATAAATTCTAGTGGCTTCAAATCAAGCAGGAGAAAGCTGGTAGGCCCACATGTGAGAGAATGGGTCTGTGTGGTCAGTGTGCACCATATAAAAAAAATCCTGGAGCACGCAGTGCATAATGAGAAAAAAAAAACTCCGACCATTTTTTTTTTTTTAATTAAAATGCCGACTTCGTGGTCTATTTTCGTATAGTATTTATGGATGTATTCTCATTTTCTTGGTCTCATTTGATAGAATAGAAAACATATTATAGAAATAGAGGTGATTTTGATTGATTTTACTATAAAAAGAACCTAGAAATGGAGCTCAAAGTAGGGGAAATGTTTGATTTTTGCCAATGTTCAAAAGTAAACAAATGGTGCCATTGTCCAATAAATGTCCAACTAGCCATTCTAATATGCAGTCATGAATGGGTTGATGTTATTTATACAATTATTACAGTATTGCAGTAGTCTGCATAATAGTAAGTCTTCTATTTTTTGTTTGAAAAAAAATTCAAAATAGAAAGCAAGAGTAATATCAGAGGGGCCTGGAGACATGACTGATGAGCAAAGAAAATGTTATTTTAGAGCCAGGAATGTCTGCATTGTTCATTCTGGACCTTATTTTGAAATTGTCATATTTTTTAGTTTTTGTGAAATTGGCCAAATTGCAAATTTCTGACCACATTATTAGGTGGTTGAAATCGGTAAATGGGCAGTTTCTTGTACTCAATCGATAGAAAAAATGGAGTTCTAAAGAAATATCTATGAGTTTGGGTGACTGGAACAATGGAATTAGCCGAAAATAGGGCTCAAAGTGGGCGAAATCGCCGATTTGTAAACAGCGCCGAGGTCGCTAACTTCGCGAGAGCATAATTCCGTCAGTTTTCCATCAAATTTCGTTTTTTTGGTGTCATTACAATCAGGAAAAGATTCTCTTATCATTTCATAAGAAAAAATTATTTTTTTTTTTTTTTTAATTTTGCGACACCAGGAGACACCTCAGGATTGGGGGTTGCGACAGTCAAAGGGTTAATAATTCCTCAAAATATTCCCTCCATCTTCCTGATACCTCTAACTCTCCATTTAATAATTTTCCTCTCCCTATTTTTAATTGTCAGATCCATTTGTTCCCTAGGCTTCCTCAACTTATTAATCTTACTCCAAAACATTTTCTTATTTTCAAAACTATTAGTTGATAACATCTCACCCACTCTCTCATTTGCACTCTTTTTACATTGCTTTCACCACTCTCTTAACCTCTCTTTTTCTCTCCATGTACTCTTCCCTCCTTGCATCACTTCTACTTTGTAAAAACCTCTCATATGCTAACTTTTTCTCCCTTACTACTCTCTTTACATCATCATTCCACCAATCGCTCTTCTTCCCTCCCACACCCACTTTCCTGTAATGGCAAACTTGTGCTGAACACTCTTAACACTACATTCTTAAGCCTACCCCATACATCTTTGACCCCATTACCTATGCTCTCACTAGTCCATCTGTCCTCCAATAGTTGTTTATATCTTACCCTAACTGTCCATGTTCACCTATAACTAAGCAATCTTCTTCAGCAGCAGCAGGACCACTAGATGCTGTGTAGTGAGGGAAAAAGAGGTGGTTAGAATAGCAGCTTGCACTTGATTGCAAGCTGAACCTAACTCTTACTCTTCTCAGGATATTTGTTGTGTAGTGAGGGAACTATGATAAGCACAAGAAGCCAATGAAAGCTTAATGTAACTTCTGTCACCACTTCTAATGCAGGTACTCATTTGTTGTTCATAAATTCCCTACATTTTGATAAATGAAATGCTGTCATCATATTTACCCTGTATTTTGTGGTCCAAGAAGACATAATGCATAACTAGGTGACTGTAATGAGTGACTGGAAACTGCATTGCTTGCCCAATTGTTTACTCTGTTATATATCATAACATCTACTGTCCCAACTCGTATTTTGGTCAGAAAATCTCCATGCCTTGAAGAGTAAGACTAAGTCAAGTTTACCTTTTATTTATTGGTGTGTCTTATGCAAATTATATATTGAATTTTACATAACACTGATTTTCATTAGCATAACCATAGCTTCTTGTAAGAGTCTACTGTATTTTAACTTATCTCTATGCTATCTGCATTTTAATGCAGTTATTTCTTAAATTAACTACCCAGGATTATAAATATAGTTCTGTGAAATATGACCTTAATTTTTAAAGCTTCATGTATGTTATGAATGCAACTGTTAATAACTTCTTCTTTTTTTCCTTCCCAATAGGTGTGATTCTTCTCATGCTTGCACTAGGTTGTTTTGCCACTCTAAGAATCGGATGTCCTTTCTTCTTCCCTGGTTTGAAGTCTCAAGAGCCCTGGTGCTTTTGATTATGGCTTGCTTCCTTCCTCTTATGCTTTCTGCTATTTACCACTGTACTCTCATGGAAAGTATAGCCAGTTCAGTTAGTTATCAATCAAATCCAGCTTTTTATAAGCTTGCACTTACATGTAATCCTCAACTTCAGCATAGCCTTGAATATTAGTTTTGTCACCATGATGGCTATTTTAAAACTAGAAGTTGGTCACTGTAGTAAAATAGTATTAAAAACATGAATTAATGCAAAATTTCCCAAGAAGTTATTTAACTTTCTTGACTGGCATTTAAGTATAAGAGTAAACATGTGAGAATATTCATCTTTGGTGACACACATAATGAATTAATATAGTGTACATCTGTTTCACATGATGCCTTCATCTTAAATGCTATTATCATCTTTTTTAACACTATCAAATTTGATTTTAGGATCGTTCGCATGTTCCAGGACAGAATGGCTGAAAGCCATCATCCATACAATCTAAATGATCCTTAAATAGTATCTGACATATGTTCTTACTCTCATCCTAAGAAACACAACACCTGGAATACTCTTTCCCTAGAAGATATATGTACTTCAAAGAAGTCTTGGACGGAATTCTTTTCCTCCAAACCAGTGACATTTTCTTATTATCATCAAGACCATGGCACTGGCAAAGTACTCATGAGACATGTTAGCCAAAACATATTTTTCCAGATCCTCAAGACTGGGATGCATATTACCACCATAGTTAATGCAGAACAGACCCACAACCCTTTCCATAGCTACTCTGTTGATGTCATTCCGGTCACAATTCATAGACATTCCTTCCTCAGTTGGAGCTGTAGAACTGAGGCATTATCCAAGCAGTGTAGCTAAATTAACTTTGAATTACCAAGACGTTCCATCTTCAGTTTACATAGCAGGACAACACTTACTGGTATGGGAATGTCAACCAACACCTTAACAATGCATTCAGTTGAAGATTGAGACACTTGTCGGTTTTAAACCATTTATCACAATACATACAGTGCTGGTGCTTTGACCACACATCTAAATATTGCAGATTACCATTAGAATTCCTGTTCTGTAGTGCAGGTGATCATCCATCTTGCTGTCAATCTCTCTTGCCTTAACTGTGGAGAAGCACACACTGCATATTCCCACTATTACCTAGTTTTCATATGAGACAGTGAAATTTGCTGTCTCAGAAATTGGAGGACCTGTCATATGCTATAGCAGTGACTGCTCCATCTTCATGGCTCTCCTATATCTGAATTACCTGATGACCACAGCACCTTGCTAAAAACCTCTTCCTCAGTCTCCTCTGTATTCAACCCTTATGAGGCTCTCACCTCTGATGTTCCTACTACTTTGCCATATCCTGTTCTTGCCACTTCAGCCTCTTTTACTTCACATGATTCTCCACCAATACAGCCTTCCCCAGCTGTGCCTTTGACTCTTCCTCCTAAACCTTAGACACAAATCTCCAATAGGCACCAAGATCCTGCTAACTTTTTGCTCCTTCTTGCTTGATTTTTACTCCATATGTACCTTGCCTCTTGACTCCCACATGTGTGACAGTTGTGAAAATACATCCACCCCCCACATGTCACCTCTGTCCCCACACAGGCTCCTTCATCTCAAGAGAGACTGCTAACATCTCTCCACTTCATCCCATCTTGGGAGATGCAGTTTCTCTGCCTCATACACCTCTTTCATCATACTACCTGCCACTTAAGAAACTATTGAGGCAATATCAGCTTTTGTTGAAGAGATGAGACTTGTGACAGATGCTGACCGACTACCCTTATGTTCACACTGACATTCTCACTCTCTGCAAGCCCTTACACTTATTTCTGCCCAGCATCTTCTTTCTATAGTTATCCACAAATCCTTATTACTAACTTAAAGCTGCACCTATATATCAACCTTACAAGCCATTTTAGCCCATAGTCACCACCTGCTGTCTGATGCCACTGTATTACTGGTCATTGATAATGGCAGTATTATAGTGGAATATCAGAGGAAACAGAAAAAATCAAGGAGACCTCTATTGTATTGTTTAAAAGAACCAAAATTGTTGCCCAGTTGGAATTTCTATCCCTAGCTATGTTTTATTAAAGTCAGTAGTTCCTTTTCCTGATGAGATGATGAAGGTGCACTTCTTATGGGCAGTGTTATTCCTTATTTTTTACTTTATATTCATATGCTGCTTCATTATACTACAGCTTGTGTTTTAGACAAGTGCTAGATAGTCTGCTCTTTGTATCTTTTCCCTTCACACCCATTATTTCTCCCTGACATGCAATTTCTGATTTCTTCCTTACCTACACCTCTCTCTTTTATTACATGCTCATCATTTACTCAGGAGAGGGTCTCACTGCAACTCTTGCAGGGGCCAGTTAGAGGCTTTTCTCACATCTTTCCCTCTCCATGTCTTCAACACTGGTGCCCCCCTACACACTTAGATCCCCACACCCATACTCTTTGTTTGCTGTTCTGTAGTACTGGACTTAGATTGGTCAGTAGTAAATGATCTTCATAACCTCATCTCTTTACTTCTTGCTTATACACCCAACCTCTTCATCGCTCTTGCTGGGAGACTGGGTGCTTTAAACATGCAATACCTCTTTCCAAGTGCTCCTCCTAATTCATCCTCTGATGATGAGTTATTAAAAATCCTTACTACCCTATCTCTATTCTCTCTGCAGCCATGATTGCAATCCCCCAAACCATAGGTAAACATTACTAAAAATTGTGTCTCATGGTGGTCTCCTAACTGTACTTATGCTGTGTATTTGAAATGTGCTGCATGGGGATATCGTTACAACACCAGCTCTTAGCTTTCAAACAAGCAAGAATGCATGCATGTTGTATTACAGGGATAGCAATCTGGAAAAAATGCAAAAATTACAGAAAGTACTCTCTAGATCTGCTCCCATTCTTACTGTTGCTGGCAAAAGCATTCCAAACCCCTGTTGAAGTTGGCACAGCAATTGGGCATCATCTTGTAGTTGTATCTGAAGTGCTACATCCTCCAGGGCCCTGTTTTACGGTGTTTCACTTCACAGAGATTCGCTAATACAGACATTTCAAATTACGTGTATAACCAAAAAATTTTTTATACAGCTCTCTGATTAGCTATTACAGTGTCCACATGCCACTCTGTTTGTTTACATCCTTCGTGAGCTCCATGTCTCAATTATGTCTGGAACCTTTTCAAAATTTCATGCATTTTAAAGTTACTGAGTATTTTATGTTTACAGTAGGGCCCCACTTATACGGCAGGTTAGGGTCCAGGCTACCGCCGGAAAGCAGAACACCATTTTTTTCAACTTACAAATGCTTATGAATGCCAGATAACAAGTTTGCACTAACATATATTAAGTTAAATAAACACATAAGCAGTATAGTGTGATACACTTTATAATGCCCACACAGTGGGCTTTATCAAGTCACGAACAGATCTACCTGGGTGAAAGGTATGTGAGTATTACGATAAACTTTATAAACCATAGGTGATGTTAGTCTAGGGGAGTTTTTATGGAGAATTATTCTCCAGTTGTATCGTAATAAAGTTATAAGGAGATCGAAAAAACTTTATAAAACGTCTCTTTAATGTAGATATTGTTATAGACTTGAGGTATTTAATTGTACCTCTTTCTTAATTATATATAAGCAGACTTTTGTACACCACTTATAAATTAAGAAGAACTTCATTCTTAGCTGAATGGACCTTTAATATACAGTTGAACAAAAGGTTACATCATCCTCTATTTTCTAAGGAGATTAGGCTGTTGACTTAGAAAACTTGAAGTCTCTACACACGAAAACTTCTATATAATGAAAATTCCACAATTTCTGGTGACTTTCACGAATAAAGCTTTAGAAAAAATGCTTCACCGTTTAGGTTAACAGGAGTAAGCCGTGAAAACCTTCTCTGTACTGAGAGAGGTGCTGTACTGCCTGCTCTACTCCACTCACCTCTGACATAAGCCTGCGTCAGGTGAGTAGTAACCAGAGGTGAGGTCATAAATGATTGTTATCATTGGTAAATGATGCCTCAGCACAAAATACATTTTTTTTTTTTTTTCAACAAGTCGGCCGTCTCCCACCGAGGCAGGGTGACCCAAAAAAAAAGAAAGAAAGAAAAAAAAAAAAAATACATATACAGTGGACCCCCGCATAGCGACCTTAATCCGTGCAAGAGGGCTGGCTGTTATGCGAAATGTTCGGTATGCAAATGAATTTTCCCCATAAGAAATAATGGAAATCAAATTAATCCGTGCAAGACACTCAAAAGTATGAAAAAAAAATTTTTACCACATGAAATATACATTTTCCTACACACAAAGAGAAGGATACATGCACAATAGTAGAGTAGTACATGCACAATATATATTGTGCATGTACTACTCTACTAAATGAAGAATAAATGACACTTACCTTTATTGAAGATGCAGCAATGACTGATGAGACACTGTGTCCTGGGAGTGCCTTTTCCTCCTGAGTACTGTAGGTCCTGTTTGGTATTTTCTTCCAGAACATGCCTTATCACACTGTGTATGTCACTACGATTCTTAAATCTCTCAAACCAACCTTTGCTGGCTCTAAATTCACCAATATGAGCACTAGTTCCAGGCATTTTCCCTGTTCACCTGGGTGTTAGTCGACTGGTGTGGGTTGCATCCTGGGAGACAAGATTAAGGACCCCAATGGAAATAAGTTAGACAGTCTTCGATGACACTGACTTTTTTGGGCTATCCTGGGTGGCAAATCCTCTGGGGTTAATTGTTTCTTGGTATTCTCAATAAGCCACACCAACAACGGTGCTACAGCAGCAGTAGCAGCTGACGGTGGTACAGCAGCAACAGACGATGCTACAGCAGCAGCAGACGATGCTACAGCAGCAACTGACGATGTTACAGCAGCAGCAGACGATGCTACAGCAGCAGCAGCAGCTGACGGTGGTACAGCAGCAACAGACGATGCTACAGCAGCAACAGACGATGCTACAGCAGCAGCAGACGATGCTACAGCAGCAGCAGCAGCTGACGGTGGTACAGCAGCAACAGACGATGCTACAGCAGCAACAGACGATGCTACAGCAGCAGCAGACGATGCTACAGCAGCAATTGACGATGTTACAGCAGCAGCAGACGATGCTACAGCAGCAGCAGCAGCAGACGATGCTACAGCAGCAGCAGCAGCAGCAGCTGACGGTGGTACAGCAGCAACAGACGATGCTACAGCAGCAACAGACGATGCTACAGCAGCAGCAGACGATGCTACAGCAGCAGCAGACGATGCTACAGCAGCAGCAGACGATGCTACAGCAGCAGCAGACGGTACTACAGCAGCAGGAGCAGCTGACGGTGGTACAGCAGCAGCAGCTGACAGTGCAGCAGCAGCTGACAGTGGTACAGCAGCAGCAGCAGCTGTACCACCAATAGTAGCGATGGTTGATTGGGGTTTATTATACAACCTGGCCAGCTCGGAGACACGCACTCCACTTTCATACTTATCAGTGATCTTTTTCTTCATCTCCATAGTAATTCTCACCCTTATTGCTGTAGGGTTGGCACTAGAAGCTTTCTTGGGGCCCATGGTCACTTATTTTCCAGAAAAAAATCACCAAAAACACTGTAATAATACGAAATGTTCCGAATGTTCCGATTGTATGCTTGGATGTTACCGCGGAGGCTGGCTGGTAAACAATGCCACCGGCGGAACATGTGAGCGTGGCTCAGGCCGCACATTGGACGCGTCTCGGACGAAGGGCGCTGAGCGGGTTTTTGGGCGGTATGCGAGGCAAAATTTTTGCGATCAAAGCGTCCGGTATGCTGATTGTCCGTTATGCAAGGCGTCCGGTATGCGGGGGTCCACTGTATATTCATAAAATGAAAAATGAGAAAGATGAAAATGAATATGTCATATTATAAAGCTGATTTTCGTCGTTTTAGCTAATAACAACGATAATCGCAATGTATATTTACTTGTTGGGACCTACGTGTCATTCTATTCATGAGATGACATCTTGGGTTATTCATAACACAAGCTCGTATATTTGCCTCGTTCTTTTTAATTGTATGAACCGATGCTTCATTAAGGCCATAGGCCTTCACTATGTCCACCACACGTGATTCACCCTTAAACTTGTCTAATATCTCAGTTTTCTTCATAATTCCTAGACTTGAATGCTTAAACCTTTTCTTGTCACTTTCAGCAACACTTGTATGCTTACTGGGTGCCACGATTGCTTTGCAGATTTAACAAATGGCAACGAAAATAAGAAAATATGTATGTAAATAAACACAGCTAGGTTCCCGATTATCTTTGTCCTGCACGTTGTTGTTATTGATCAATACCACTCGTCCGTGGTTACAAAAAAATATATATATATACATGTATATATATATGGTGCAGTACGGCCGGTTTGTTGAAAAAACAAAAAAAAATAATATCTATATATATATATATGTACAGTGGAACCTCAAAAATCGAACTTAATCTGTTCCAGGAGCTAGTTCTAAATTCAAAAAGTCTGAAATTCGAAGCAATATTTCCCATAAGAAATAATGGAAATGCAATTAATCCGTTCCAGAAACCCAAAAATATTCACACAAAAAATACATTTTATAGAGATTAATTACAGTTTTACATTCAACAAATACTATAGTTTTTAATTATGTATAGTAATACATATAAAATAACATTTTTACATACCTTTATTGAAGATTGGTGATGGCATCTGGAAGATAGGGAGGAGGAGAGAGGGAGTTGGGGTTAGTGTTTGGAAGGAGAATCCTCCTCCATGAGGACTTCAGGTAAAGCCCTCTCTGGGGTTACTTCCCTTCTCTGTCTTTTAATGCCACTAGGACCAGCTTGAGAGTTACTGGACCCCTGTCTCACAAAATAACTGTCCACAGTCCTCTGTTTCTGGCACCTCTTTAACATTTCCCTAAAATGGGACATGGTTCTGTCACTGAACTTGTTGCAAAGATGGCTCGTTTCAGCTTGCTCAGGGTGGTACTTTTGCACAAACATTTGGACATAATTCAACTTGGCACAAATCTCCGTAATCTTTGAAGAAGGCACCTCATCCACTCCCTATATTAACACCTTTTGCAACATCAGCTTCCTTGATTTTTCTTTCTTTGACAGGATAGAACCGATGGTCGACTTGTTTTTCCCATACATCCTGGCAAGCTCAGCAAGTCTCACACCACTCTCATACTTCTGTATTATTTCCTTCTTCACATCTATGGTGTTTCTCACTTTCTTTACCACAGGGGTACCACTAGCAAGTTTCTTTGGGCCCATGGTAGCTTATTTCACAGTCCCACAAGCACTAAACACAACGAAATAATCGTAAAATGCATGAATGAGAGCGCAGGTTAGTGTTCACTCAAGCATAAACAAAGCTAGACTGCTCACGGCGCCTGCGCGGGGACGCGGACAGAGCGGGCCAGCAGACAGGTCCCATACCCGGTGGTCCGAAAATAGGGCCGCGTTCGATAATAGGGACACAGTTTGTCCGAAAAAGTGGTACTATTTTCGAAACGTTCAATATGTGATACATTCGATTTTTGAGGTTCCACTGTATGTATATATGTATGTATGTATGTATGTATGTATGCATGTATGTATGTATGTATGTATGTATGTATGTATGTATGTATATTATATATTATATATATATATATATATATATATATATATATATATATATATATATATATATATATATATATATATATATTTTTTTTTTTTTTTTTTTTTTTTTTTTTTTTTTTTTTTTTTTTTTTCAACAAGTCGGCCGTCTCCCACCGAGGCAGGGTGACCCAAAAAAGAAAGAAAATCCCCAAAAAGAAAATACTTTCATCATCATTCAACACTTTCACCACACTCACACATTATCACTGCTTTTGCAGAGGTGCTCAGAATACAACAGTTCAGAAGCATATACGTATAAAGATACACAACATATCCCTCCAAACTGCCAGTATCCCAAACCCCTCCTTTAAAGTGCAGGCATTGTACTTCCCATTTCCAGGACTCAAGTCCGACTATATGAAAATAACCGGTTTCCCTGAATCCCTTCACTAAATATTACCCTGCTCACACTCCAACAGATCGTCAGGTCCCAAGTATCATTCGCCTCCATTCACTCCTATCTAATACGCTCATGCACGCTTGCTGGAAGTCCAAGCCCTTAGCCCACAAAACCTCCTTTACCCCCTCTTTCCAACCCTTTCAAGGACGACCCCTACCCCTCCTTCCTTCCCCTATAGATTTATATGCTTTCCATGTCATTCTACTTTGATCCATTCTCTCTAAATGACCATACCACCTCAACAACCCCTCTTCTGCCCTCTGACTAATGCTTTTATTAACTCCACACCTTCTCCTAATTTCCACACTCCGAATTTTCTGCATAATATTTACACCACACATTGCCCTTAGACAAGACATCTCCACTGCCTCCAACCGTCTCCTCGCTGCTGCATTTACCACCCAAGCTTCACATCCATATAAGAGTGTTGGTACTACTATACTTTCATACATTCCCTTCTTTGCCTCCATAGATAACGTTTTTTGACTCCACATATACCTCAACGCACCACTCACCTTTTTTCGCTCATCAATTCTATGATTAACCTCATCCTTCATAAATCCATCCGCCAACACGTCAACTCCCAAGTATCTGAAAACATTCACTTCTTCCATACTCCTCCTCCCCAATTTGATATCCAATTTTTCTTTATCTAAATCAGTTGATACCCTCATCACCTTACTCTTTTCTATGTTCACTTTCAACTTTCTACCTTTACACACATTCTCAAACTCATCCACTAACCTTTGCAATTTTTCTTTAGAATCTCCCATAAGCACAGTATCATCAGCAAAAAGTAACTGTGTCAATTCCCATTTTGAATTTGATTCCCCATAATTTAATCCCACCCCTCTCCTGAACACCCTAGCATTTACTTCTTTTACAACCCCATCTATAAATATATTAAACAACCATGGTGACATTACACATCCCTGTCTAAGACCTACTTTTACCGGTGGGAGACGGCCGACTTGTTGAGAAAAAAAATATATATATATATATATGTATATACAGGAAGGCCCCACTTATACGGCGGGTTAGGTTCCAGGCTACCGCCGTAAAGCGGAAATCGCCGTAAAGTGGAACACCCTTTTTTTCCACTTATAAATGCATACAAACACTAGATAAGTTTACACTAACATATATTAAGTTAGCAATAGAACCAGGCATCAAAAAACAATAAAAAGGTACAATACACACATAGTGCACTCATTACTTACCTTAAAATATTTATAGTCTTAATCTAGGGTGAGACAAGTAGTATTTATTGTAAGAAATCAAGTGTGGTATGTATTGTAATAGCCTCACCAGGCCACCCCACCCACACATACTATTCTATGATATTTAAGCATCCCAGAGCGATAAAATGTATATACAGTTCACTCATTACTTACCTTAAAATATTTGTAGTCTTAATGTAGGGTCAGGAGTAAGTAAATGAGATAAAACGAATAAATGAGAGAGAGAAAGAATGAGTACATGAGAGGGGGCAGGCGCAGTTATGTAAACAAACCAGGGGAAGGTAAGTTTTGTAAACAAACGAAATGTACACGTCTGGTTTGTGTACAAGTTACATTGTGTACAGGTTGTCTCTACATTGATACGGTAGAATTAATAAAGAAGAACACTCCCATTCTCATGTAACATCATTTTGAGAAGAAATGAAGCTCTGAGTGAAGGCAATGGAAATAAGTCACACTGACTTTTTTGGGTTATCCTAGGTTCTCTACACGTATGTTGTTATGTATGATAATCTATGTAACTGTATTTGTGTATACCTGAATAAACTTACTTACATACATACGAAAGGAATAATTTTCTACAGTTACCCCCAGTAACACATTTACTCTTATGTTAGATTAGAGAAAATGTTATTCTTGCCGTCACTTGTACAAGTTATGTGGCTCCCACATCTTATATTTATGTTTATTTATTCTATTGTGGGGTGTATTTATCATCTTTTTATGTTATGTATCGTGTTTATTATATAATTTTGAAAAAAATATCATGGATGGATTAATGAAAATGTGTATATTACCGTAATATACGACATTTAATGAGACTCGGTATTGTTATTATCACCACTTGTGCAAGTCGTCTGCTACGACATCTCACATTTGTTTATTTATTCTACTGTGGGGTGTATTTATCTTATTTATATGTTATGCATCGTGTTTATTATATAATTTTGAAAAAAATATCATGGATGGATTAATGAAAATGTGTATATTACCGTAATATACGACATTTAATGAGACTCAGTATTGTTATTATCACCACTTGTGCAAGTCGTCTGCTCACATCTCACATTTGTTTATTTATTCTACTGTGGGGTGTATTTATCTTATTTATATGTTATGCATCGTGTTTATTATATAATTTTGAAAAAAATATCATGGATGGATTAATGAAAATGTGTATATTAACGTAATATACGACATTTAAATGACTCGATGTATGTAAGTTTATTTAGGTACAGGTATACATAAGTATAATTATCAGAGTATATATAAAATATGAAATAACTTTTAAAAACATTTGAAATTTTGGAGTTTCCAGACAAAATGGAGAGACTTAGTGCTTACTGAGCTCATGGAGAATGTAAACAAACAGGGTGGGGCACGGTGACCGTATTAGAAAGTCAGGTGGGGGGAGCCGTATAGTGAGTTTTGGTCATAATTTGAAATGTCCGTATTAGCGGAACGCCGTAAAGCGGAACGCCGTAAAGCGGGGCCCTCCTGTATATATGTATATAAATATATATATATATATATATATATATATATATATATATATATATATATATATATATATATACACACACACACATACATACATACATACATACATACATACATACATGTATACAGTAAGGCCCCGCTTTATGGTGTTCCACTAATACGGCGATGTCAAATTATGACCAAAATTTGCTATACGGTAAGCGGTCTTTTAAATACGGCGCCCCCACCCGGTTTGTTTACATTTTCCGTGACCACATCTATTATGTCAGGAAACTTTCCAAAATTTCAAGTGTTTTAAAGTTACTGCATATTTTATATGTACTCTGATAATTATACTTATGTGTACCTGCACTTAAATATACTTACACACTGTGCTGGTGTGCAGGTACACATGAAAATCACTAAGTCTCTCTCTACTCATGACGCCAATACTACGCAATAATAATCACTCTTGGGCACACTAAATGTCTTATTTTACATCAAAATAGGCATTTTCATTAATCCATCTATGATATTTTCCTCAAAATTATATATGAAACCCATTACATAGTATATAAACATGATACATACACTCAGAATAAAAATTGATGTAAATATGAGATTTGTTTACAAAGCAGCTGTGTAGGTAGTGTCGGAAGAATTACGTTGTCTCTAGTCAAACACTGGGGGGTAACTCTAGAAAAATATTCTTTTCGTATGCCTTTACTCTATGTATAGCAATTCATGACCCTTGTGGGTTTAGTGCTTTTTATAATAAATAATAATAATAATTATTATTATTATTATTATTATTATTAATATTATTATTATTAATATTAACAATAATAATAATATTATTATTATTATTATTATTATTATTATTAATATTATTATCTTCATTCACTCTAAAAATGGTGTTGCCGTTTGTTTATTCTGAACTAACTTGTACACAATGTAAGAGTACAGTGGACCCCCGCATAACGATCACCTCCCAATGCGACCAATTATGTAAGTGTATTTATGTAAGTGCGTTTGTACGTGTATGTTTGGGGTTCTGTCATGGACTAATCTACTTCTCAATATTCCTTATGGGAACAAATTCGGTCAGTACTGGCACCTGAACATACTTCTGGAATGAAAAAATATCGTTAACCGGGTGTCCACTGTATTTGTATTGTGAGGTAATTATTATTAAAATAAAAAAATATTGAGGTAAATGTTTTACAAACTCTTACAATGGACGTGAATGAACTAAAAGTAGACACATATTAATACGCATTTCGCCTGACCAAGTGATCGTCCACTACCTGTTCAGTTTGTGTTCTTACATTGTCTCAACTCTGTATCTCGTCCTCTCTCTCATTTACTCTTTCATTAACTAGTTGGCTCTCATTGACGATGGCGTCTAAGGTTAGCTGTAATAAAAAGAGAAGTCGTAAGGCTCTTGCTTTAAGTGCCAAGTTAGAGGATGATGGTGTGCCATTTTGATTTTATTCAATAAACACCCTGCCACTCACCTCTCTCACATTAATATTAATATTTTAAGGTAAGTAATAAGTGTACTCTGTGTGTATCTTACCTTTTATTGTGTTTTTAATGCCTATTTCTATTGCTAACTTAATATAAGTTAGTGTAAACTTGTTGTCTGGCATTTATTGCATATTTTATATGCTCTGATAATAATACTTGTGGAGCCAGGTGAAGGGACATTACGTTTTCTCTGCTCAGCCATCAGAGAAAACGTATGAATCTGCGTTTGGCCCAGCCACTCCCCCACTCCGCATTTGTTTACAATTTTCGGCATGAATTATTCATTACTTCTACCTTCGTTTATGAGGCATCTAAAGGTATTTGTTAGAAATTATTAAATTCAGTGAACACGGCATGTCGATGTTAATAATATGGCTCTGGGCCACAGTGTATGTAGCCAATAGGTGTAGCCCAGGCTACACCTACCGACTACCTGCACTGACTTTGTACAAATAAATACTACTCACCTCTCTTCCTATATTAAGACTACACATATTTTAAGGTAAATAATGAGTGTACTGTATGTGCATTTTACCTCTGGGATGTTTTAAACATCGTATATTATGTATGAGACGGGGAGCCAGTGCTACCTACACCTGGGCTACCTGCACCTGACTTCCTACAAATAAGTACTACTCACCTCTCTCCCTACATTAAAATTACAAATACTTTAAGATAAGTAATGAATTTACTGTGAATGTATTTTACTTTGTGTGTTTTTAATGCCTAGTTCTATTACTAACTTAATATAATTTAGTATAAACTTGTTGTCTGGCATTTATATGCATTTATAAATGGAAAAAAATGGAGTTCTGCCTTCCAGCGATGTCTGCTTTCCGGCGACAGCCTGGAACCTAACCCGCCGTATAAGTGGGGCCCTACTGTATATATATATATTATATACACGTATATATACACCTACCATCCAACTTACGACCTGCTCAACTTACAACCACTCGACTTTCGACTGTGTTTTTTATGCCAAATTTTTGGGAAATGAACAACTATTTGTGTTGTAAACAGTGTTTATCCTAAACCTTACAGTATAAAATACAGTACTAACAGCATAAAAAGTAAAGTAAAACATGAAATACCAAAATAAAACAATAAAATAAAGTCATTACAAAAATGTGATGTTGATATTCAGTAGTAAAGTTCGACTTATGTCCATTTCGACTTACGACCGGTTTCTCAGAACCGAACTCGGTCGTAAGTCGGATGGTAGGTGTGTGTGTGTGTGTGGGTTATAATAAGCGTGTATGCACCTGGAGAAGAGAGAAGTGTAGAGGAGAGAGAGAGATTTTGGGAAATGTTGAGTGAATGCGTGGGGAGTTTTGAATCAAGTGTGAGAGTAATGGTGGTTGGGGATTTCAATGCTAAAGTGGGTAAAAATGTTATGGAGGGAGTAGTAGGTAAATTTGGGGTGCCAGGGGTAAATGTAAATGGAGAGCCTTTAATTGAGCTATGTGTAGAAAGAAATTTGGTAATAAGTAATATATATTTTATGAAAAAGAGGATAAATAAATATACAAGGTATGATGTAGCACGTAATGAAAGTAGTTTATTAGATTATGTATTGGTGGATAAAAGGTTGATGGGTAGGCTCCAGGATGTACATGTTTATAGAGGGGCAACTGATATATCGGATCATTATTTAGTTGTAGCTACAGTTAGAGTAAGAGGTAGATGGGAAAAGAGGAAGGTGGCAACAACAAGTAAGAGGGAGGTGAAAGTGTATAAACTAAGGGAGGAGGAAGTTCGGGTGAGATATAAGCGACTATTGGCAGAAAGGTGGGCTAGTGCAAAGATGAGTAGTGGGGGGGTTGAAGAGGGTTGGAATAGTTTTAAAAATGCAGTATTAGAATGTGGGGCAGAAGTTTGTGGTTATAGGAGGGTGGGGGCAGGAGGAAAGAGGAGTGATTGGTGGAATGATGAAGTAAAGGGTGTGATAAAAGAGAAAAAGGTAGCTTATGAGAGGTTTTTACAAAGCAGAAGTGTTATAAGAAGAGCAGAGTATATGGAGAGTAAAAGAAAGGTAAAGAGAGTGATGAGAGAGTGCAAAAGGAGAGCAGATGATAGAGTGGGAGAGGCACTGTCAAGAAATTTTAATGAAAATAAGAAAAAATTTTGGAGTGAGTTAAACAAGTTAAGAAAGCCTAGGGAAAATATGGATTTGTCAGTTAAAAACAGAGTAGGGGAGTTAGTAGATGGGGAGATGGAGGTATTGGGTAGATGGCGAGAATATTTTGAGGAACTTTTAAATGTTAAGGAAGAAACAGAGGCAGTAATTTCATGCACTGGTCAGGGAGGTGTACCATCTTTTAGGAGTGAAGAAGAGCAGAATGTAAGTGTGGGGGAGGTACGTGAGGCATTACGTAAAATGAAAGGGGGTAAAGCAGCTGGAACTGATGGGATCATGACAGAAATGTTAAAAGCAGGGGGGGATATAGTGTTGGAGTGGTTGGTACTTTTGTTTAATAAATGTATGAAAGAGGGGAAGGTACCTAGGGATTGGCGGAGAGCATGTATAGTCCCTTTATATAAAGGGAAAGGGGACAAAAGAGACTGTAAAAATTATAGAGGAATAAGCTTACTGAGTATACCAGGAAAAGTGTACAGTAGGGTTATAATTGAAAGAATTAGAGGTAAGACAGAATGTAGGATTGCGGATGAGCAAGGAGGTTTCAGAGTGGGTAGGGGATGTGTACATCAAGTGTTTACATTGAAGCATATATGTGAACAGTATTTAGATAAAGGTAGGGAAGTTTTTGTTGCATTTATGGATTTAGAAAAGGCATATGATAGAGTGGATAGAGGAGCAATGTGGCAGATGTTGCAAGTATATGGAATAGGTGGTAAGTTATTAAATGCTGTAAAGAGTTTTTATGAGGATAGTGAGGCTCAGGTTAGGGTGTGTAGAAGAGAGGGAGACTACTTCCCGGTAAAAGTAGGTCTTAGACAGGGATGTGTAATGTCACCATGGTTGTTTAATATATTTATAGATGGGGTTGTAAAGGAAGTAAATGCTAGGGTGTACGGGAGAGGGGTGGGATTAAATTTTGGGGAATCAAATTCAAAATGGGAATTGACACAGTTACTTTTTTGCTGATGATACTGTGCTTATGGGAGATTCTAAAGAAAAATTGCAAAGGTTAGTGGATGAGTTTGGGAATGTGTGTAAAGGTAGAAAGTTGAAAGTGAACATAGAAAAGAGTAAGGTGATGAGGGTGTCAAATGATTTAGATAAAGAAAAATTGGATATCAAATTGGGGAGGAGGAGTATGGAAGAAGTGAATGTTTTCAGATACTTGGGAGTTGACGTGTCGGCGGATGGATTTATGAAGGATGAGGTTAATCATAGAATTGATGAGGGAAAAAAGGTGAGTGGTGCATTGAGGTATATGTGGAGTCAAAAAACGTTATCTATGGAGGCAAAGAAGGGAATGTATGAAAGTATAGTAGTACCAACACTCTTATATGGGTGTGAAGCTTGGGTGGTAAATGCAGCAGCGAGGAGACGGTTGGAGGCAGTGGAGATGTCCTGTTTAAGGGCAATGTGTGGTGTAAATATTATGCAGAAAATTCGGAGTGTGGAAATTAGGAGAAGGTGTGGAGTTAATAAAAGTATTAGTCAGAGGGCAGAAGAGGGGTTGTTGAGGTGGTTTGGTCATTTAGAGAGAATGGATCAAAGTAGAATGACATGGAAAGCATATAAATCTATAGGGGAAGGAAGGCGGGGTAGGGGTCGTCCTCGAAAGGGTTGGAGAGAGGGGGTAAAGGAGGTTTTGTGGGCAAGGGGCTTGGACTTCCAGCAAGCGTGCGTGAGCGTGTTAGATAGGAGTGAATGGAGACGAATGATACTTGGGACCTGACGATCTGTTGGAGTGTGAGCAGGGTAATATTTAGTGAAGGGATTCAGGGAAACCGGTTATTTTCCTCTAGTCGGACTTGAGTCCTGGAAATGGGAAGTACAATGCCTGCACTTTAAAGGAGGGGTTTGGGATATTGGCAGTTTGGAGGGATATGTTGTGTATCTATATACGTATATGCTTCTAAACTGTTGTATTCTGAGCACCTCTGCAAAAGCAGTGATAATGTGTGAGTGTGGTGAAAGTGTTGAATGATGATGAAAGTATTTTCTTTTTGGGGATTTTCTTTCTTTTTTGGGTCACCCTGCCTCGGTGGGAGACGACCGACTTGTTGAAAAAAAAAAAAAAAATTATATATATATATATATATATATATATATATATATATATATATATATATATATATAGATATATAATATATATATATATATATATATATATATACAGTGGACCCCCGCATAGCGAACGCCTTGCATAGCGAACATTCCGCATAGCGAACGCTTTGATCGCTAAAATTTTGCCCCGCATAGTAGACAAAAACCCGCTCAGCGAACTTCGTCCGAGACGCGTCCAATGTGCGGCCTCGGCCAGCCTCACATGTGCCGCCTGTCCCATTGTTTACCAGCTAGCCTCCGCGGTAACATTCAAGCATACACTCGGAATATTTCGTATTATTACAGTGTTTTCGGTTCTGTTTGTTGAAAATAAGTGACCATGGGCCCCAAGAAAGCTTCTAGTGCCAACCCTGTGGTAAAAAGGGTGAGAATTAGTATGGAAATTAAGAAAGATTTTGAAGGGTTTGGGGCTAACCCTGAGAAGCCTATGCCAGTTGTGGAATCCATTGTGCCTACTTCAAAAATTAAGGAAATGTGTGCACAGTGGGTTGAACTGCAAACCTTTATGGATGAAAATCACCCTGACACAGCTGTTGCAAGGCGTGCTGGTGACTATTTCAATGACAATGTTATGGCCCATTTTAGACAAATCGTAAAGGAACGGGAGGTACAGAGCTCTATGGACAGAAAGAAGTCCAGTGACTCTGAAGCTGGTCCTAGTGGCATTAAAAGAAGAAGGGAAGTAACCCCGGAAAAGGACTTGCCTCCTCAAGTGTTAATGGAAGGGGATTCCCCTTCTAAACACTAACACTCTCTCTCCCCTCCTCCCATCCCATCAATCATCACCAGATCTTCAATAAAAGTAAGTGTCATGTAATTGTGCATGCTTTTTTCAGTTTGTGTGTACTAAAATTAACATTTTTTTGTGGTAAAAAAATTTTTTTTTCATACTTTTGGGTGTCTTGCACGGATTAATTTTATTTCCATTATTTCTTATGGGGAAAATTAATTCGCATAGCGAACATTTCGCATAACGACCAGCCCTCTTGCACGGATTAAGTTCGCTATGCGGGGGTCCACTGTATATATATATATATATTTTTTTTTTTTTTTTTTCAACAAGTCGGCCGTCTCCCACCGAGGCAGGGTGACCCAAAAAAGAAAGAAAATCCCCAAAAAGAAAATACTTTCATCATCATTCAACACTTTCACCACACTCGCACATTATCACTGTTTTTGCAGAGGTGCTCAGAATACAACAGTCTAGAAGCATACACATATAAAGATACACAACATATCCCTCCAAACTGCCAATATCCCAAACCCCTCCTTTAAAGTGCAGGCATTGTACTTCCCATTTCCAGGACTCAAGTCCGACTAGAGGAAAATAACCGGTTTCCTTGAATCCCTTCACTAAATATTACCCTGCTCACACTCCAACAGATCGTCAGGTCCCAAGTATCATTCGTCTCCATTCACTCCTATCTAACACGCTCATGCACGCCTGCTGGAAGTCCAAGCCCCTTGCCCACAAAACCTCCTTTACCCCCTCTCTCCAACCCTTTCGAGGACGACCCCTACCCCGCCTTCCTTCCCCTATAGATTTATATGCTTTCCATGTCATTCTACTTTGACCCATTCTACCTAAATGACCAAACCACCTCAACAACCCCTCTTCTGCCCTCTGACTAATACTTTTATTAACTCCACACCTTCTCCTAATTTCCACACTCCGAATTTTCTGCATAATATTTACACCACACATTGCCCTTAAACAGGACATCTCCACTGCCTCCAACCGTCTCCTCGCTGCTGCATTTACCACCCAAGCTTCACACCCATATAAGAGTGTTGGTACTACTATACTTTCATACATTCCCTTCTTTGCCTCCATAGATAACGTTTTTTGACTCCACATATACCTCAACGCACCACTCACCTTTTTTCCCTCATCAATTCTATGATTAACCTCATCCTTCATAAATCCATCCGCCGACACGTCAACTCCCAAGTATCTGAAAACATTCACTTCTTCCATACTCCTCCTCCCCAATTTGATATCCAATTTTTCTTTATCTAAATCATTTGACACCCTCATCACCTTACTCTTTTCTATGTTCACTTTCAACTTTCTACCTTTACACACATTCCCAAACTCATCCACTAACCTTTGCAATTTTTCTTTAGAATCTCCCATAAGCACAGTATCATCAGCAAAAAGTAACTGTGTCAATTCCCATTTTGAATTTGATTCCCCAAAATTTAATCCCACCCCTCTCCCGAACACCCTAGCATTTACTTCCTTTACAACCCCATCTATAAATATATTAAACAACCATGGTGACATTACACATCCCTGTCTAAGACCTACTTTTACCGGGAAGTAGTCTCCCTCTCTTCTACACACCCTAACCTGAGCCTCACTATCCTCATAAAAACTCTTTACAGCATTTAATAACTTACCACCTATTCCATATACTTTCAACATCTGCCACATTGCTCCTCTATCCACTCTATCATATGCCTTTTCTAAATCCATAAATGCAATAAAAACTTCCCTACCTTTATCTAAATACTGTTCACATATATGCTTCAATGTAAACACTTGATCTACACATCCCCTACCCACTCTGAAACCTCCTTGCTCATCCGCAATCCTACATTCTGTCTTACCTCTAATTCTTTCAATTATAACCCTACCGTACACTTTTCCTGGTATACTCAGTAAGCTTATTCCTCTATAATTTTTACAGTCTCTTTTGTCCCCTTTCCCTTTATATAAAGGAACTATACATGCTCTCTGCCAATCCCTAGGTACCTTCCCCTCTTTCATACATTTATTAAACAAAAGTACCAACCACTCCAACACTATATCCCCCCCCCTGCTTTTAACATTTCTGTCATGATCCCATCAGTTCCAGCTGCTTTACCCCCTTTCATTTTACGTAATGCCTCACGTACCTCCCCCACACTTACATTCTGCTCTTCTTCACTCCTAAAAGATGGTATACCTCCCTGACCAGTGCATGAAATTACTGCCTCTCTTTCTTCCTTAACATTTAAAAGTTCCTCAAAATATTCTCGCCATCTACCCAATACCTCCATCTCCCCATCTACTAACTCCCCAACTCTGCTTTTAACTGATAAATCCATATTTTCCCTAGGCTTTCTTAACTTGTTTAACTCACTCCAAAATTTTTTCTTATTTTCATTAAAATTTCTTGACAGTGCCTCTCCCACTCTATCATCTGCTCTCCTTTTGCACTCTCTCACCACTCTCTTTACCTTTCTTTTACTCTCCATATACTCTGCTCTTCTTATAACACTTCTGCTTTGTAAAAACCTCTCATAAGCTACCTTTTTCTCTTTTATCACACCCTTTACTTCATCATTCCACCAATCACTCCTCTTTCCTCCTGCCCCCACCCTCCTATAACCACAAACTTCTGCCCCACATTCTAATACTGCATTTTTAAAACTATTCCAACCCTCTTCAACCCCCCCACTACTCATCTTTGCACTAGCCCACCTTTCTGCCAATAGTCGCTTATATCTCACCCGAACTTCCTCCTCCCTTAGTTTATACACTTTCACCTCCCTCTTACTTGTTGTTGCCACCTTCCTCTTTTCCCATCTACCTCTTACTCTAACTGTAGCTACAACTAAATAATGATCCGATATATCAGTTGCCCCTCTATAAACATGTACATCCTGGAGCCTACCCATCAACCTTTTATCAACCAATACATAATCTAATAAACTACTTTCATTACGTGCTACATCATACCTTGTATATTTATTTATCCTCTTTTTCATAAAATATGTATTACTTATTACCAAATTTCTTTCTACACATAGCTCAATTAAAGGCTCCCCATTTACATTTACCCCTGGCACCCCAAATTTACCTACTACTCCCTCCATAACATTTTTACCCACTTTAGCATTGAAATCCCCAACCACCATTACTCTCACACTTGATTCAAAACTCCCCACGCATTCACTCAACATTTCCCAAAATCTCTCTCTCTCCTCTACACTTCTCTCTTCTCCAGGTGCATACACGCTTATTATAACCCACTTTTCACATCCAATCTTTATTTTACTCCACATAATCCTTGAATTAATACATTTATAGTCCCTCTTTTCCTGCCATAGCTTATCCTTCAACATTATTGCTACTCCTTCTTTAGCTCTAACTCTATTTGAAACCCCTGACCTAATCCCATTTATTCCTCTCCACTGAAACTCTCCCACCCCCTTCAGCTTTGTTTCACTTAAAGCCAGGACATCCAGCTTCTTCTCATTCATAACATCCACAATCATCTCTTTCTTATCATCTGCACAACATCCACGCACATTCAGACTTCCCACTTTGACAATTTTCTTCTTCTTATTCTTTTTAGTAATCTTTACAGGAAAAGGGGTTACTAGCTCATTGTTCCCGGCATTTTAGTTGACTTTTACAACACGCATGGCTTACGGAGGAAAGATTCTTATTCCACTTCCCCATGGATATAAAAGGAAAATTAATAAGACCAAGAACTATTAAGATAAAATCAAAGAAAACTCAGATGAGTGTGTATAAATAAATGTGTACATGTATGTGTAGTGTGACCTAAGTGTAAGTAGAAGTAGCAAGACATGCCTGTAATCTTGCATATTTATGAGACAGACAAAAGACATCAGCAATCCTACCATCATGTAAAACAATCACAGGCTTTCGTTTTACACTCACTTGGCAGGACGGTAGTACCTCCCTGGGTGGTTGCTGTCTACCAACCTACTACCTATATATATATATATATATATATATATATATATATATATATATATTTATATATATTTATTTATTTATTTATTTTTCTCCAACAAACCGGCCGTATCCTACCATGGCAGGGTGGCCCAAAGAGAAAAACGAAAGTTTCTCTTTTTAAATTTAGTAATTTATACAGGAGAAGGGGTTACTAGCCCCTTGCTCCTCTCGCGTGTTTGAGACAGAAAAAAGGCACCAGCTATCCTACTATCATGTCAATCAATTACAGGTTTCTGTTTCACACTCACTTGACAGGACAGTAGTACCTCCTTGGGTGGTTGCTGTCTACCAGCCTACTACTGCCTAGATTCCAAGTATATATTATCATGTATCACTTTCTCCTTTACATCTTCCCCTCTGGATTTTACCTCTTTCATTGAATAACCTTATAACATGCCCTCTGCTCTTTGCAAACTCATGTCAATGATAAACATGTGCCAACCAACAGCAGGTGAGCCTGGTAACATCCATGTCCATATGCTTCAGCACTTGCACCCTTCAGCTCTAGCCCTGTTACATCTTATTTGCTCTGAAAGGGGTCTCCCTCATCAGTGGAAAACTACTGTTGTCCTACCTTTTTTGTAAGTCAGGTACCACAGACTAAGACGCTTCTTATTACAGACCCATCACTCTTACTACCACACTTTGTGAGTTGTTGGAATGCTTTGTTAACAGATGTTTAGTGGGATATGTAGAAATTGGAAATACACTTCCCTTACCAGTTTGGTATGTGAAATGGTCTTTCTATCATCTACCCCTTTATCTGCTTAGATTCATAATTTTGTAACACCTTGGCTGGTAGTTGGTAGGAAATTGCAGTCTTATTTTATCTCTTAAACATTTAACATTACCTGACTTCGCTACATCGTAGCAGAGTTGATACTTTAGGTCTCTAAGGCAGTTTGCTTCTTTTCCTTAGAAATTTCTTATCATATAGGCACTTATGTATTTGGGTAAATAACAGCTTTTTACATGATGTATACAAGTTGAAAGCACACCTCCAGGTTGTGTTCATAGCATTACCCTGTTCCTACTGACCTTTCCTTTGTTCTTCCTTCAAATATTTGTAGGCAATTTTGCTATTGCTTCTGCAGGTGCTAACTGTGAAGTCATAGCAGTGACCATTCTTCAGTATACTATGCTAATTTGATTATCTTACTCTACTCATCCCTGCAGCTGCTGTTCTCCCTCTAGCATTTTTTTGTTATGTTTTGTTTCTTTTGTTTTTGTTTTCTCGCTGTTTGCTTCCTTTGGTGCTCACTTACTAATCTAACCTGTCATTGCACTTATCTCTCTCACTTTGGGGTTGCCACATATCCTCTTGTTATTTGTTTAATTATGATCACTAGTGGCAACATCAGTACCTGCCTGGTAGGCCTCCTTACCCTCATTCTTCTACCAAATATTGGCACTTTAAAATTTTCTATGAAATTGTGGTCTTTCCTTCACCTTTCTCACTTTGGAAACCTTGTTTCTCACTTGTGGGGTTGTTTGCTGATCCTGTCATGATAACTGACCTCTGCTTGATACTAAATAAGCCCTGAAAACACTAAGATTCAGGGAGCCGTGTTATGGCTGTTGCACTCATGTGCATGTGTACTTATTTGTATTCTTAGGGGTTGAGTCACAGCTCCTGGTCCCATCTCTTTGCTAGTTGCTACTACGTCCACTCTCTCCCTGCTACAAGAGCTTTATCTTTCCCCTTCTTGAAGCTATATATGGATCCTACCTCCACTACTACACTCCATATTGTTCCACTTCCTGACAGCTCTAAGGTTGAAGAAATACTTCCTAATATCCCTATGATTCACATGAGTTGCTGACTTTCAGTTTTGTCTCCTTGATGCTGTTCCTACCCACCTTGTCAATTCCTCTTAGTGTTTTATACATCATTATCATGTCTTCCCCAATCCCTCCTGTCCTTATTTAGTGTGTGTGCATGCTCTGGGATGGAGCAGCTTCACATCAAACTTGATCACATACCAGATCCCACATCAGACTTGATCGCATACCAGATCCCACATCAAACTTGATCACATACCAGATCCCACATCAAACTGGATCACATATCAGACACTGCATCAAGCTTGATCATGTACCAGGTCCCACATCAAGCTTGATTACATACCAGGTCCCACATCAAGCTTGATTACATACAAGGTCCCTCATCAAGTTTGATCACATACCAAATCTCACATGAAGCTTGATTACATACCAAACCTCACATCAAGCTTTATTACATACCACATCTCACATCAAACTTTATTACATGCCAGACACCACATCAAGCTTGACATGCACCAGACATGACTGCTGTACTGTCCAAACACCTCAACGAAACTTAAATTCTGTGCTTTGTCATACATAAGAATACATACAGTGCTCGTGGTTATAAATATCGTTGTAATTTTTGCAGTCATATAAAAGAAACACTAGGCAGAAGGCTCCTTTTGCATTGTCTCAACACTTAGGCTCACCTCAAGTAAATGCAAGATTTTCTTGCCCCAAAATTTGATTACGTATAAAGTAAACAGTAAAGTGAAACTGAACAAAGAAATATTCCCAAATGAAAGTCCCTTTTTCAGTAGGACCTGCAGCTTGGCAAACAAAAACTTATATCAACAGTGCAGATGGTGAATTGCAGATTTTTGGGAAGCACCTTAGCAAAAAATTTTTTAGTAATTTTTCTATAGTTCTTATAGGGCTTAAAAATATTTCCTTAAAAAACTGCATGCATTTGGTAAAAGATTTAGAAATCCTATTTTTTTTTTTTGGGGGGGGGGAGTAAATTTTTTTAAAAATTATACAGAAAGGTTACAAGAGTTCATTAAATTGAATTACAGTACCTTTGCTGGAGATAAAAGTTATTTTTCAAGGGGCAGAAAGTTGCTTGTTTTGCAGTAGAAATTGATACATTTATTATGGACATGCAAGATTTTTAAATTCAGTTTAGTTTATTTGCAACCTTATTATTATTTGAAGGCAACACAGGTGATTGTTCTTCTTATTTAGTAACATTGTTTTGCTTAAGCAGCAAGTGTTTGTGCTTACCTTCAGGTTCAATAATGCTACTGCTTATGATCTGCTGCCTCTGTATTGCAACTGTGCGATCGCAACAACAACGAAGAAAAGTATATGGCTTCCACCAGCTTAACCATTCTGTTGATATATTCAATGATTCTTCATCAGCATCTGAAGGTGAAACAACTACAGACTTAATCAGTGTGGGAGGAGGAGCAAAGAACAAGATTAAAAGTAAGTCATTATGTTTTCTTGATCATTTTGAGGGAATTATTAAGGAATATGTTTATATCAGGTTTGGCCATTTAGAGAGAGTGGAACAAAGTACAATGACTTGGAAAGCATATAAATCTGTAGGGGAAGGAAGGGGCCATCCTCGAAAAGGTTGGAGGGAGGTTGTAAAGGAGGGTTTGTGGGCAAGGGGGCTTGGACTTCCAGCAAACATGCATGAGCATGTTAAATAGGAGTGAATAGAGATGAATGGTTTTTGGGACCTTATGAGCTGCTGGAGTGTGAGCAGGGTAATATTTTGTGAAGGGATTCAGGGAAACTGGTTAGCCAGACTTGAGTCCTTGAAATTTGAAGTACAATGTCTGCACTTTACAGGAGGGGTTTGGAATATTGGCAGTTTCGGGGTACATCAAAACTGTCATATCTGAGTGCCTCTGCAAAGACAGTGATTATGAATGAGTGATGGTGAAAGTGTTGAATGATGATGAAAGTTTTTTCTTTCTTTTTGGGTCACCTTGCCTTGGTGGGAAATGGCCGACATGTTAAAAAAAAAATTATAACAAGTGAATGTGTTTTTATCAGGTAAATATGACTATACAGCCTCTCCTCACTTAATAATGGATTTCTCTTCCTAAGACCATGTCAGTAAACAAATTTGTTGCTTAGCAAGGAGCATACTATAATGGTAGTGGGTTTGTGTCACCCATCTTTGATATTGTTTTAATGTCACCTTTGAAGATTGAGACACTTATGCAACGTATGGGAATCTTTATTCAGGAAACGTTTCGCCACACAGTGGCTTCATCAGTCCAATACAAAGTAGAAAGGTGTAAGGAGAGGAGGAGTTTGAGGTAATCAGTCCCTCAGCCTGGAGTCGATGTGTTCAGTCCATCAATCTTGTAGAATGTACAGCATAGGGCCGTAGACATGGCTTATATACTGTAGTGAGGTGAGGCGAAGCAGGAGGAGGTGGGGTCATAGTGATATCATCCACTAGTCGAAGTAGGTCTTCGTCCAAAGGTTGGACAAGTGTTGAAGAATTCTTTGTAACAAGATCCCATGATGCTGCAGTGTCTGACAGTTGTGATGAATGGCTTGAAACACCGACAAGTTGAAGATTGAGACACTTATGCAACATATGGGAATCTTTATTCAGGAAACGTTTCGCCACACAGTGGCTTATCAGTCCAATACAAAGTAGAAAGGCGTAAGGAGAGGAGGAGTTTGAGGTAATCAGTCCCTCAGCCTGGAGTCAATATGTTCAGTCCATCAATCTTGTAGAATGGTTTTTCAAACCATTCATCACAACTGTCAGGCACTGCAGCATCATGGGATCTTCTTACAAAGAATTCTTCAACACTTGTCCAACCTTTGGACGAAGACCTACTTCGACTAGTGGATGATACCACTATGACCCCACCTCCTCCTGCTTCGCCTCACCTCACTACAGTATATAAGCCACGCCTACGACCCTATGCTGTACATTCTACAAGATTGATGGACTGAACATATCGACTCCAGGCTGAGGGACTGATTACCTCAAACTCCTCCTCTCCTTACGCCTTTCTACTTTGTATTGGACTGATGAAGCCACTGTGTGGCGAAACGTTTCCTGAATAAAGATTCCCATATGTTGCATAAGTGTCTCAATCTTCAACTTGTTTTTATCCACATTGGTATATTACCAGCCTTTCTAGTAATATGTCATTGTGGGCAATAAAGCTAAGGTGGGGCCAACAAATGGACAGAGTGAACTGTCAAAACCAAATCAGCAACAGCAGTCCCAGAAAACAGTTGCCACATGAATATTTCAAACTTACAGTGGCATGTAAAAGAGAAGACAATATAGGTGCTGAAGCCTTGCAGTCAAAGAGGACAAAGATTAAGGCTATGTTCCAAATCATAGATGAGACATCTCTAAGGGTAAAAATGGTGGCAGAGAAAGATCATTGAATGTGAGATACAAAGAATATAGAGATTCAACACTGATGACAGATCTTTTGGACAGCATGCAGGATAAGGAGAGCCGAAGAAGACTGAACAATGCTCCCTTGACCTGAGGCAGGCACCTGGAGCCAGGTGGATGGTGCAAACCAAACCTGTATGGTGAGCACAACTCAGAGAAGTAACTGAGCTCAAAAGAAGAAAAGCAGCTTACACAAGAACAGAGAAGTACTACTAGAAGTGCGACAGACATGTCAGCATTGCAAAAGAGAGGAGGGCCCTGCCCTCACAACACTTCAAGTTAGATATTAAAAAAGTGGCATAAGACACCACAGAACTGCAAAGACCCAGCTTCAACCAGAAGTTCATTGTGCAGATGAAAAGAGAAGCAGTGGTGAAGGCTACAGCTAATCTGGGCATGCAGAAAACTTGTGGATGAGATTCCATAAGGAAGCCAAGCTTCATCCCAACTGGAATAAGGAAAAGGGCATGCTATTCCTTCTGTTGCTTAAGCTTCCAATTCTTTGACATAGCCTGATCATCAGTAATGCTAACTGGGTCATGGAGCTTTATGGTTATTCTAGCTACAACAAGCAAACATTGAACATGTAAGCAGTGGTGAGGAGATTCACTGTTAAGCATTACATGTTGTATTTCATGAAATGTTAAATCTGTGAATCATTCAACACAAAGTGTGATGAAAGTTCATTTCTTTGTTTGCTTACTATACTACAGTGTGGGCTGTGACTAGTCAGAATGTTGGTGATTGCCTTTAATGGAGCTCAGAATGACATCCCAGGTGAGCCTCCCTTTCACGAATGCATTTGTTAAATCAAAACATGTTATCCTTGTCTGATCCTGCGGATTTTGTTTCGGCTCTCAAGTGAAAGTGTCAAGTCTAGGTTACATTACAGTTCACAGTTATGGTGATGTAGAGTGAACAGTAGAATGTGTGAATGTTTGTAGGTTTAGAGATTTGAATATGGGTGGTGTGTATTTCTAAAGGTACGTCTTGATGTACGTAGTTCTTAACCCTTTGAGTGTCGTGACCCCTGCTCGCAAACTTGCTCATAGTGTCGAAGAATTTAAAAAAAAATCTTGTGAAATGATAGAGTATCTTTTTCTGAAGGTAATGAAACCAAAGGTTCAAAATTTGATGGAAAACATAGGGAATTACACTTTTGTGAAGTTAGCGCTCTTGGCAATATTTATGCATTGGTGATTTCACCCATTTTGAGCCTTAGTTTGGGCCAGTTCCTTTGCTCCACTTGACCAGACTCATAGCTGTTTCGCTAGAACTCTTTTATTCTATCGACTGAGTACAAGAAACTGCCCATTTACCTATTTCGGCTACACAAAAAAGTGATCAAACATTAGTAATTTGGCCAATTTTGCACAAAATTCAAGAAAGGTCAATTTCAAAATAGGGGCCAGAATAAACAATGCAGACATTCCTGGCACTAAAATAACATTTTCTCCGTTCATTAGTCATGTCTCCAGACCCATCTTATATTACGCTTGCTTTTCATTTTGAATTTTTATTCACACAACAAATAGATGATTTACTGTTATTCAAACTACTGCATAATTTTATTAATTGTATAAATAATATCAGTGCATTTGTGAATGCATATTACACCCACCAGGTGGCATGCATTGAATGCATGATGTGATTTGTTTACTCTTGAACATCATCAAAAATCAAACATTTCTGCTGCTTTGAGCTGAATTTCAAGCTACTTTTAGTTGGTAAACCATTCAAAATTACCTCTATTTCTGTAATATATCTTCCATTCTATCATATAAGACCAAGAGAAAGAGAATACAACCATAAATATTATACGAAAATACACCACAAAGTCGTTGTTTTAAGCCAAAAACATGATCGTTGTTTTTTTTTCTCTCATTATGCACTGCTTGCTGCAGGATTTTTTTGAACTGGAGAGGGAGCATGGACACGGGGGTCATCCCACAGTTACTAAAAACAACAGACACAGCCCCACTCCACAAAGGGGGCAGTAAAGCAACAGCAAAGAACTACAGACCGATAGCACTCACATCCCATATCATAAAAATCTTTGAAAGGGTCCTAAGAAGCAAGATCACCACCCATCTAGAAACCCATCAGTTACACAACCCAGGGCAACATGGGTTTAGAACAGGTCACTCCTGTCTGTCTCAACTATTGGATCACTATGACAAGGTCCTAGATGCACTAGAAGACAAAAAGAATGCAGATGTAATATATACAGACTTTGCAAAAGCCTTCGACAAGTGTGACCATGGCGTAATAGCGCACAAAATGCGTGCTAAAGGAATAACAGGAAAAGTCGGTCGATGGATGTATAATTTCCTCACTAACAGAACACAGAGAGTAGTCGTCAACAGTAAAGTCCGAGGCAGCTACGGTGAAAAGCTCTGTTCCACAAGGCACAGTACTCGCTCCCATCTTGTTCCTCATCCTCATATCCGACATAGACAAGGATGTCAGCCACAGCACCGTGTCTTCCTTTGCAGATGACACCCGAATCTGCATGACAGTGTCTTCCATTGCAGACACTGCAAGGCTCCAGGTGGACATCAACCAAATCTTTCAGTGGGCTGCAGAAAACAATATGAAGTTCAACGATAAGAAATTTCAATTACTCAGATATGGTAAACACGAGGAAATTAAATCTTCATCAGAGTACAAAACAAATTCTGGCCACAAAATAGAGCGAAACACCAACGTCAAAGACCTGGGAGTGATCATGTCGGAGGATCTCACCTTCAAGGACCATAACATTGTATCAATCGCATCTGCTAGAAAAATGACAGGATGGATAATGAGAACCTTCAAAACTAGGGAGGCCAAGCCCATGATGACACTCTTCAGGTCACTTGTTCTATCTAGGCTGGAATATTGCTGCACACTAACAGCACCTTTCAAGGCAGGTGAAATTGCTGACCTAGAAAATGTACAGAGAACCTTCACGGCGCGCATAACGGAGCTAAAATACCTCAATTACTGGGAGCACTTGAGGTTCCTAAACCTGTATTCCCTGGAACGCAGGCAGGAGAGATACATGATTATATACACCTGGAAAATCCTAGAGGGACTAGTACCGAACTTGCACACGAAAATCACTCACTACGAAAGCAAAAGACTTGGCAGACGATGCAACATCCCCCCAATGAAAAGCAGGGGTGTCACTAGCACGTTAAGAGACCATACAATAAGTGTCAGGGGCCCAAGACTGTTCAACTGCCTCCCAGCATACATAAGGGGGATTACCAACAGACCCCTGGCAGTCTTCAAGCTGGCACTGGACAAGCACCTAAAGTCGGTTCCTGACCAGCCGGGCTGTGGCTCGTACGTTGGTTTGCGTGCAGCCAGCAGTAACAGCCTGGTTGATCAGGCTCTGATCCACCAGGAGGCCTGGTCACAGACCGTGCCGCGGGGGCGTTGACCCCCGGAACTCTCTCCAGGTAAACTCCAGGTAAACACTGACCATGCAGACCCATTCTCTCATATGTAGGCCTACCAACTTTCTCCCACAAGATTTGAAGCCGCTAGAATTTTGGCGTAGTATTACGGGACTGACACTGGCTTCAAAGCCGTAATATTATGGGACCGACACCAAAGGGGCTAAAGCTGATTTTTGTTGTAGTATCTGCATGCATCTGGCAAGACAGTTATAAGAATGAATGATTGTGAAAGTGTTGTTTTTTTTTGTCACCCTATTTTGGGTGAAAACAATAACTGGGATATGCATACATAAGTGTTTAATATAGGACATTGACAGTATTGTAGAAACATTCATCTTTGTCACCCTTGAGTTTACTTCATTCTTCACTAATAATTCCAGTTTGGTATGTGTCTTAAACACTGTTCTTCACTCATCATTTACCATTTTCTTCCACCTGTATAGACCTTATAAAATATTTTAATAAAATAGTCCAGTAATTTTTATTCATGAGTCATTTGTTTGATATAACAGATATTTTATTTATTCATTTATGATTCATGAGTATGTAACATTATTCATTTGAATCTTGTACTTCCTTCAGAGAAGAGGATGAGCAGTCGATCATACCACGATTTGGTGTCCAGTTCATCTGATGAAGAGGAGTTCTTTATCAAGGATTCAGTCCCCCCAAAGAAGACTCAACGGTGATTTCCACGGTATTCCTATCATTCTAATGAGAATTATCTGAAGATGTGTAAATAATATAACATTAATTTTTTAAATATATATAGTATATAACTTTCCAGAGGAAGAGTTTGGTGAATTTTTTTATCTGGTACATAAAATATTCTTATGAAGACAGTACGTATTTTAGAACATTTTGGAAATTGATAGTATAGGTTGTGTAGTGTGTGTTAGTTACTAGTTGTCAAAGGCACTTGTCAATAGACACTTGCCCTGCCGTGCACGTGTGTGCATATGTTGTATAATACAAATGTTTTCAATTTTTTTTTTAATTACTGCGTATTTGACCTATTTGTGTATACTTACATGTACACCTAATGTATATTGTGGCCTCTAATTCTAAGCAAGATGGTTTATTTTCAGTAGCCTAGAATAGCTTATTGATGTTGTTTTGAATTTCTTGTGTATTTAAAATATTCTGCAATATTGGGAAACAAATGATAAAATGTTTGGTCAGGAAGTACATGTGCCTTACTTTGTATTAAAATTTGAAATGGCAAGGAAGAAAACACTCATTTTTTTAAGTGCAGTAGGTTACTACAATGATAGAACGGTTGGGACCAGGAGCTGTCTTTTATTAACATAAACCTATTGCTAATATTATCTCCTCTCTTTCTCACTTCCTCTTTAATGTTCTCAGAAATATGTGCATCTGTACAAAATACCACTGTGAAATAATAATGAATTTCCAAGTGCTTTCATGATTTCTCACATTATCAAGGAACTGCAAAAATAATAGGACAGCAGAAGGTTTATTGTGATTTTATTATGATTGTGTTTATTGTGATTTTAATGCATGTTCATTTGTGTATATAATAATGTAGATGTGAATTTGGGATTAAAATTTGTATTTGGTATATATATTTTGAAAAGACCTTTCTAATGCACAGCATTTTGGGCAGAACTCAAATAGAGCAAGACCTAATTATATTAATATTGCAACACTTAAATATCTATTAGGAAGCTGTATTTATACATTAGGGGTATTAAAGAATTACAAATGAGATTTACAGTAGACAGCCATAAGTCATTCGATTATAATGTGTTATTCAGTATGTTTTTCATTTCTAATAAAAGTGCACCATATACATAAACCCTTTCAGGGTTTCGGCCGTACTAGTACGGCTTACGCACCAGGGTTTTTGACGTAGTACTAGTACGCCTAAATTCTAGCGCCCTCAAATCTAGTGAGAGAAAGCTGGTAGGCATACATATGAAAGAATGGGTCTATGTGGTCAGTGTGCACAGTATAAAAAAAATCCTGCAGCACACAGTACATAATGAGAAAAAGAGAAACTTGGACCGTATTTTTGGATTAAAACAGCGACTTTGCACTGTATTTTCGTATGGTATTTATTGTTGTATTCTAGTTTTCCTGGTCTCATTCTATAGAATGGAAGACATATTACAGAAATTGAGAAGATTTTGACTGATTTTACATTGAAAAGTACCTTGAAATTGAGCTCGAAGTAGCAGAAATGTTCGATTTTTACCGAAGTTCAAAAGTAAACAAATCATGCTAAGCGTCCAACACACATCAACTGGTGAGTCTAATATTCTTTCACAAGTGCGCCGATATTATTTATACCATTTTTTACACTAATGAAGTACGTAGTCTGCTTAACAATAAATCTTCTATTTTTTGTGAGAATAAAAATTCAAAGTGGAAAGCAAAAGAATGTAAGAGGGGCCTTGGGACATGACTGATGAACAGAGGAAATGTCATTTTAGTGCCAGGAATGTCTTTCTTGTTTATTCTGGACCCTATTTGGAA
This sequence comes from Cherax quadricarinatus, assembly GCF_038502225.1. NCBI lineage: Eukaryota > Metazoa > Arthropoda > Malacostraca > Decapoda > Parastacidae > Cherax > Cherax quadricarinatus. The sequence goes on along the minus strand of NC_091297.1, from coordinate 15,187,992 downwards.
ATTGGCATCTTTTGAAATTTGTGTGAAATTGGCAAAATTGGTAAATTCTGACCACTGTATTGGATAGTTGAAATCGGTAAATGGGTGGTTTCTTGCACTCATTCGATAGAAAAAATGGAGTTCTAGCGAAATATTCATGATTTTTGTCGACTAGTGCAGTGGAATTGGCTGAAAATAGGGCTCAAAGTGGGCAAAATCGCCGATGCGTGAACATCGTCGAGACCGCTAACTTCGCGAGAGCATAATTCCATAAGTTTTCCGTCAAATTTCATACTTTTGGTGTCATTATGATCGGGAAAAGTTTCTCTATCTTTTCATAAGAAAAAATAATTTTTTTTTTTTTTTTTGAAATTTGGGAGACCCTGAGAACAAGTTTCTGGGAGGGCCTGTTGACCCTGAAAGGGTTAAGGAATGCAGGAGCAGAATTTATTTCTGTTGGTGGCATGCATTTCTATTAAGGAGTGCCTTGACCCCAGGTAGGAGGTCCCATCCTTTCCCATACTACACATTGGACAACTCTATTGTTTTGGCGGTGTGGGGGAGGGTGTGACAGAAGGTGAGGGTGGTGTAAATGCACAGCCTCTCATGCAAGTCTATATATCTTAACACATACCATACAATTTTTCCTGAATGCACATTGCTTGGTTTCTCCTTTTCTTCAGCCCTTCATGTATATGGATATTTATCATTGGATCCAAATGTAGTGCAAGTGACGCTGATGAAGCAAGATTGAAAATTAAGCATGAAACTATACCGGTTTTGAAAAAACTGGAGGTAATTGAGATGCTGAAAAGTGGTACACATGTCATGGAGAAGGCACAAGTGTTTGGTGCTAGAGAATCAATGATTTGTTCAATTTGAGCCAGTGAGGCAAAGACAAAGGCTTGTGCAATGAGCAGTCCTCAATGTGACACACTGAAAAGTATGAAGAATAGGTCATTACAGTTTATTAAAACAAAGTTTACTAAATTTATGGATTGAAAAACAAAGAAAGAAAAGTTTCACTTGATGCCCATATCAGGAAAAAATCCTTATCATACTAGATAAGAGCGTGTGAGAAGTAAGGACAGCTAGAAAAGGAATGCATATTTAGTTCTGGATGGTAGAATGCACTGTGGGTTGCATAATATAAAGTTCAGTGACAAGAGTGTCTGCTGACCATACTACTGCAGAAAAGTTTCCAACTGAGCTAGCTAGCATTATCTCTGAGGGTGTCTACAAACCTGAGGTGTTTAATGCTGGTGAGATAGGTTTATTTTGGAAGACGATGCCTTCTAGAACATCAGCAAACAAGAGATAACTCCTGGATTAAACCATATCAACTTATTTCTTTGCAGTAATGTACCTAGAAATGTAAGGCCTTCCCTGGGAAGTTTGAATAGCTCATGTTTACTTTTCCCTCCATGTCCACTTCAACCTTGCACTCATTCTTTCTTTAACACGTAGAATCTTATTTTCGTATTGCATTATATACTGCTATTTCTAAATAATCTGATGGTGTCAGATATGCAGCTGCTTTTCTTTAAATAATAATCCAAGATTATTTACTAGAATTGGTCAGTATCTTCACTGCAGAGTTATATGCCATTCTCACTGCTATAATACACATTATGACCTTGTCTGCCTCATCATCTAAATTTCTGGATAACATTGCAAGCTATTTAGAAATTTGAATCCCTCATCCCATCATCCTTTGTATACATCATTGGGTAGGTCACATTTCTAGTAAATACAAAGAAGTTTTTTGCTTGGTCTGTGGACATGCCAGTGTTCAGAGTAATGAACAAGCAGACTCAGCTGCTCAGTCAGCTATTAGTGATCTCCCGCTTTCCTGCATGGCTGTGCCTTTCTCGAACTATTTTTTGATGCTCTCTCAACTCGTCAACTGCTGGCACTGACATTGGTTCAAGTTGGACCACAACAAATTATTCTGTATTAAGCCATGTTTAAGGTTCTGGCCCTTTTCTTCCCACTGTTGTCAGGTTTGAAAGACTGTGCTCTCATGTTTACTTCTTGGACACGCGCAACTCGCTGAAGGATGACACATGGAGAAACATCCAGAACTGCTCTGCAAGGACTGTCAGGTTTACTTTCAGTCCAACATATCTTAATTGATTGTTCTGTTTATCAGCAGGCACACAGGATTCATTTCCAATCTCCACACTGCCCCAGAATGCTGGAACTGACCTTGCTGAAAGCTCTGCCCTTCATGCAGATTCACTAAAATACCGTACTAATTTCAATTAAATTTTACACTTGCCCTAACCCCCCACCTCCACTAACTCCTACCGCAGCACATCCCTACCCTCACTCCTAACCTTTGCACCTTCCTACTTTTGCCCATTCCCCCCTGCAGCACTTTGTGACCCTTGCAGGTTTAGCATTTATATTGATTATATTATTCTTATTATCATTATCACTGTGTGAAATGAAGGTGCTTGAAACAAAGCAAGAAAGACAGGGTTGCATGGACTGCATCTTCAGGGATAGACAGAAATCATTTGATACATTTCCACACCAGAGATTAGTCCAGAAATTTGAGAAACAGACAGGGTTAAAAGGCAGTGTACTCCAGTGGGTCAAGGGGCACTTGAATGCCAGAAGGCAGATAACAACAGTAAATGATGAGACAGAATAGGAGAAAGTAATGAGTGGGGTTCTGCAAGGATTAGTATTAGAACTGCTGCTGTTTCTAATATACATAAGCATCCACAAGAGGGAAGTGAATCTTGTGTCACTATGTACTTAGGATGTAAAATTAATGAGAAGAATATGAACAGGAGAGAACATTGATAAACTCTAAGAGACACCTCAGCAGACTGGAGATATGGTCAAACAAGTAGAGAGAGGAGCTACAAATATAAGATAGCAAAAAAGACCTGAAGGTAAATATAACACCAAGCATATTGCCAGCATAACACATCTCATAATGTCGGTGGCATATACATTATTAGCAAACCTCAGAACAGCATTCAGGAACTTGAACAGAGAATCCTTTAGAACATAATATACAATATAAGGTAAGGAAATCATGAGTATGTGTTCCCAGCATGGAGCCTACACCTTGTTAAGAATGTGCAGAAGCTTGAAAAAGTCAGAGGTTTGCAACCACTCTGGTACCAGAATCAAGAGCAATGCACTATGAGGAGAGGTTGACCGAAGCAAACCAGATGACTTTAGTGGAGAGAAAGGTGAGACATGAGAGGAAACCAGTAGAAGCTAAAGGCACAGATGAGTCATAGGGATGTAAGGGACTATTTCTTTAGTCTTAGGGTAATTGAACTGTGGAATAACTTGGATAAGGAAGTAGTGGAAGCAGACAGGGCACACAGCTTCAAAAATAGATAAGATAAAGGCTAAAAGACAAGAAATCAGCAGTTGCAGTTGAAGTAGTCTAGATGGCAGGGTAAACACAATGAGTACTACTCTTATGAAGAGTGCTTTTCTCTCACACTTGAAGGTGTTGTATACTTTATAATTTATATCTAAACTTTCTTCTTTCAACAAACCAGCCGCATCCCACCGAGGCAGGGTGGCCCAAAATGATAAACGAAAGTTTCTCCTCTTACATTTAGTAATATATACAGGAGAAGGGGTTACTAGCCCCTTGCTCCCAGCATTTTAGTCGCCTCTTACAACACGCATGGCTTAGGGAGGAAGAATTCTGTTCCACTTCCCCATGGAGATAAGAGGAAATAAACAAGAAGAAGAAAGAAAATAGAAGAATACCCAGAGGGGTGTGTGTATATATATGCTTGTACATGTATGTGTAGTGTGACCTAAGTGTAAGTAGAAGTAGCAAGACGTACCTGAAATCTTGCATGTTTATGAGACAGAAAAAAGACACAGCAATCCTACCATCATGTACAACAATTACAGGTTTCTGTTTTACACTCACTTGGCAGGACAGTAGTACCTCCCTGGGCGGTTGCTGTCTACCAACCTACTACCTAGGTCCCAAATTTTGTAATACTGTGCACACCAAGTGTTAAGACCCATTCTATACCGACCAGGCATCTCAGGCCAATCATGCCAAATTTGGAGACAGGAAAAATAAAACGTTGATCTACGTTTGGAGCACTAGCAGTAAGAACATAGATCTACGTTTGGAAAGTTAATGGGTTTAAGCTGCATTTTATACCCTCCAGAACCTGACCCTGGGGGAGCTGATGCACTCATCTTCACCTTCATTCTACCCTCGTTTTATCTAAACTAGGCTGTGGTGACTACCAATGTTCTTAAGCTTCCCACATTACTCTTTCTGAACTTGATTCTATTCGTCATCACAGGTTACATTTGTGTCACGGGGCTTTCCAGTCTTCCCCAGTTGAGAGCCTCTGTGCAGAAGCAAACATCCCTTCTTTGCAAGATTAGTGCAATGCCCAGTGTCTCCTTAATTTGTTCTCATAACCTTCACTATTCTTCCGCATATAGGACGGTAACAGATGTTATTAAGGCTTCTTTGTTTAATTGTTCACTCTCATTTATTACACCCTTCTGTATTTGCTCTCTTTTGGCTTCCCTTAACCCATAAACGGTCCAAACGTATATATACGTTTTTTCAACTTTTGATAGTATGTAAAAAAAAGTAGATCTTTTTTTTAGATCTGCTTGGACCATTTACGGGTTAATTTACCTCCCCTTTTCATTTACCCTGCATCTTACTTTTTTCTTCCTTCTTGGGAAGTCCTGAAGATTCATGTTTGCTCTTCCCTGCTTCCAAGTTCAAAAGCTCACTTGTCTGCTATAACTTAACTGTCACTTAACTCTATAAATTAACTCTCACTTCCATTGTCATGCTGTTGCTGAGTACACTAATGGCTCTTAGTCCCTTGATGGTGTTGGATATGTAGTAGTTTTTCCTGACAAATTCATCAAAGGTGATGTATTAGGCTTGGCCAGTGTTTTCTCAGCAGTGTTATATGCACATTGCATCAATGTTTACCTTATAATTCATAATTGTCAGACTCTTGCAGTGCATTATAGGCTAACCAGAAATTAGACTTCCCACATCCTATTGACCTTTGTATGTATTCAGCTTTGGTCATGCCACATTTCTAGCAGATGCAGAGATGTCAGTTTTTTCTTGGTCTCAGGACACATCATTGCCCAGGGTAACAAACAAGCAGACTCGGCTCCTCAGTCTGCTGTTCAAGACCTCCCAGTTTCCTGCAGAGGTATTCCTTACTCAGACTATTTTTCAGTTAAGTTAGGTAAGGTTTGTCAGGAAACAGAACAAGTATTTCCTGACTCGTGTTTTAGTCATATGATGACCCGCCGTTGGAGCTTTTGGTCATTTAACCAAGGCCTTACATTGGCTTACCAGTCCACCCCTTTAAAAATTGTGGTCATAGTTATAACCATTCAATATTTTTCACTGATCTCTCAAACTCTGTAACCAATGGCAACAACATCGGTCAGAAGTGGTCCTCAACAAATGCTTTCTGTCCAATCATGTTTAGGTTTCTGGTCATCTTTAAACCAATTTCATATTTAAGAGAAATCACTCTCCTGTCTATGTATCGACCACACGAGCCTCACTCACTGATATCTCTTGGGAAAAACGATTAACACCACTGTGTGAAGACTGTTGAGTTGCAGTGTCAGTTCAACATGTCTTATTAGATTGTCCTGCCTATAAACACACATGCAGAATTCACTCCTTTCATCTCCACTTCCCCAACACATGAACTTTTACTGACCTCCTTGCTGAAAGTTCTACCTATGATGCAGACCTTTGACTTTTTATCAGAAACTTCATATACTTTTCCTCTTGCACTCTTCCCTAAACCCACTAGCCCCTGCCCTTGCACACTCCTACCATTCACTCTTTCATCATTTTTGCCCATTCCTCCTTTCCTTCATTCCTCCCTGCAGTGCTGTATGACCCTTTCATGATTAGCACATAATTTGATTATATTATTGTTGTTTAAGTGGGGTTAGTTTTTTTTAGCTTTTATTTATGTTGTGCAAAGATTGACAATAGTGAGGAGTGGAAATATAAACATAACCCCTGCTCAGTTTTTCTTAATAAATATTCCAAAATGCGTATTATTCAACATAAATTGTGTGTAAAGGTGTTTGAATTGTAGAAAATTTAGAATACAGCCTCTCCTCACTTAGTGACATACTTGTTTACCGATGATTCGGACTTACGACGGGCTCTCTGACCAGTATGCATACCTAAATAATGTATGTTAGAGCTGATTTTCTCTATTCTGTTTATTACAATATACAGTATACTACTGTATAAACATTTAAAAATATACTAAACTTGTTATATATGGTGCAAGGGTGACATTAAAGCAACCCACTACCATTATAGTATGCTCCTCAATTAGCAACGAATTCGTCTCCCGACGCAGTATTAGAAACAGAACTCCGTCGTTAAATGACGAAAGGCTGTACTGTAAAAAGCACTCACACACTCCTCTTTTATTTGGATAAAAATATAAATTTCAGATACATTTCTAAATTTATTATACATACTGTAATTCTTACTCACACACAAAAAAAGTATTAAATTAATAGATCATTCTGATTTAAAAAAAAAAATCTGAAATAGAGCTTTCCATTTGGAAATTAACACACACTCTTCAGAAAATTCAGAATTTTGGATAAAATTTCAAATTCATATTGTTTTATTTTTTAATTTTGGGTAATTTTTTACTAATAAAGATTCAGGGAGTTAAAAGTACATAGCTTCGTATTGCATTCTGATAACCATTTACCTTATCTAACCAAAAAATATATAAATTTAAATAAAACAAAGACTCACAGTGTAAATTTTACATAATATGTATTTTATCAAATGCTTCCTTATAAATGAATTGCTGGCAGATAGTGTCGCACACATCATGGACTTAGCAAAAATAAGTAAACTTGGGTACTGTAATTATTTGAATTAAAAATAATTTGTTTGATTTTGAATGTAATAATAAACATAGGTTATTGTTCTGTCATATTTGATGAAAACATTTACTCCTTTCAGCAGCTACACGCAGTGCCTTATATAAATTAACACCAGAGAAACTTTAGTATTGTATGTATACAATACTGTACAGTGGAACCTCGGTATACGACCAGCTCAGTACTTGAACAAAGCTCAGCACTCGACCTGCCAGAACCTCACTGTAAACTAATTTGTGTTTCTTCGCTTTTTTTTTTTTTTTTTTTGTATAAATAAGTCACCATGGGGGCCTACGACAATTAGTGATAACAGCCAACCAAACAGAAAATTGGTTGGGAAGAAATTGTTCAATGCTCAAATGGAGCGGCACTTGAACAGCCTTCTGGAATGAATGAAGGTCGTATACTGAGGTTCCATTGTATATGCAATATACATGTATATTTTTTGTATATTTTAAAATTTGCAATTTGAGAGTATGGAAAGGAACCTCATGATTAATGAATTTTTAATGATTCAACATTCTCAGCAACACTTGCATTTTCAATATGTGCAAGGGCAATATTTTTCTGTGATAAGACATGATAATTATTTGTATAGATTTAAAAATTATGAAGTTGTCACTGGTATAAAATACCCTATCTCAGTCACAGATCTAAGGATTATATGATTGTTATACTCATATGTCTCATTTATATGTATACCTAGATAAGATATGTAAATCCAGATATTTTGATTAATTATATTCAACTTGTGAATCTTTGTAATTTAGAAATCTATCATGTATTGAAACTAATTAATGCTTAAATAGAAATAAAATGACATTCTTTCATCAGGGTATTATAATTCTTCTTATATAAACAAAGTACTGTAAATATTAGATGTGTTTCAGTCACTGAGAGATCTGAGAAAGGCATTTCCCAAATCCCAGAATCCTTGCTCTCTCAACCTTGACCTCAGTGCCTCACTTTGGGATGATAGAAATATCTTCAAAAATTCTAATTTTCTTGTGTATGGGATAGGCTATCCTGAGAGATGGCAGTTCTCAAGCAATACTAACTCCAGCGATGCTGGAATGAAACCTCTGAAGATAACTCTAGCTGATGGAACCTTGCTGGAATACTTGACGGTGTCCTCATGTCCCTACTGAAGTCTCCCGTGTCTGGCTAACACATTTCAACACCTTGTATGAGCCCCTTCCTGCATGATCAAATATGACAAGGGAAACAGCTTTGTTCCCATTGTGTAACTATCGTGTAGAATAGGATAGCAGCACAATGCTGGTGTATCCAGTTTTGTTTAATAATAAAAAAAATGCAAAAGATGACACAAAGTAGCATAAATTTCTAATGCAGTTAAATTTTTTTTAACACATTGGTCGTCCCCTGCCTTGGTAGTACACCTAGTGTGATTTTAATGAATTTTGAAAATCTGGCCAAAAATCAGGGAAGAGAAGAAAGAGAAAGGGAAAAGGAAAGAGAAGAAGAAAAACTTTATAAAACTGGGTTGCTTAAATGTGCGTGGATGTAGTGCGGATGACAAGAAACAGATGATTGCTGATGTTATGAATGAAAAGAAGTTGGATGTCCTGGCCCTAAGCGAAACAAAGCTGAAGGGGGTAGGAGAGTTTCAGTGGGGGGAAATAAATGGGATTAAATCTGGAGTATCTGAGAGAGTTAGAGCAAAGGAAGGGGTAGCAGTAATGTTAAATGATCAGTTATGGAAGGAGAAAAGAGAATATGAATGTGTAAATTCAAGAATTATGTGGATTAAAGTAAAGGTTGGATGCGAGAAGTGGGTCATAATAAGCGTGTATGCACCTGGAGAAGAGAGGAATGCAGAGGAGAGAGAGAGATTTTGGGAGATGTTAAGTGAATGTATAGGAGCCTTTGAACCAAGTGAGAGAGTAATTGTGGTAGGGGACTTGAATGCTAAAGTAGGAGAAACTTTTAGAGAGGGTGTGGTAGGTAAGTTTGGGGTGCCAGGTGTAAATGATAATGGGAGCCCTTTGATTGAACTTTGTATAGAAAGGGGTTTAGTTATAGGTAATACATATTTTAAGAAAAAGAGGATAAATAAGTATACACGATATGATGTAGGGCGAAATGACAGTAGTTTGTTGGATTATGTATTGGTAGATAAAAGACTGTTGAGTAGACTTCAGGATGTACATGTTTATAGAGGGGCCACAGATATATCAGATCACTTTCTAGTTGTAGCTATACTGAGAGTAAAAGGTAGATGGGATACAAGGAGAATAGAAGCATCAGGGAAGAGAGAGGTGAAGGTTTATAAACTAAAAGAGGAGGCAGTTAGGGTAAGATATAAACAGCTATTGGAGGATAGATGGGCTAATGAGAGCATAGGCAATGGGGTCGAAGAGGTATGGGGTAGGTTTAAAAATGTAGTGTTAGAGTGTTCAGCAGAAGTTTGTGGTTACAGGAAAGTGGGTGCAGGAGGGAAGAGGAGCGATTGGTGGAATGATGATGTAAAGAGAGTAGTAAGGGAGAAAAAGTTAGCATATGAGAAGTTTTTACAAAGTAGAAGTGATGCAAGGAGGGAAGAGTATATGGAGAAAAAGAGAGAAGTTAAGAGAGTGGTGAAGCAATGTAAAAAGAGAGCAAATGAGAGAGTGGGTGAGATGTTATCAACAAATTTTGTTGAAAATAAGAAAAAGTTTTGGAGTGAGATTAACAAGTTAAGAAAGCCTAGAGAACAAATGGATTTGTCAGTTAAAAATAGGAGAGGAGAGTTATTAAATGGAGAGTTAGAGGTATTGGGAAGATGGAAGGAATATTTTGAGGAATTGTTAAATGTTGATGAAGATAGGGAAGCTGTGATTTCGTGTATAGGGCAAGGAGGAATAACATCTTGTAGGAGTGAGGAAGAGCCAGTTGTGAGTGTGGGGGAAGTTCGTGAGGCAGTAGGTAAAATGAAAGGGGGTAAGGCAGCCGGGATTGATGGGATAAAGATAGAAATGTTAAAAGCAGGTGGGGATATAGTTTTGGAGTGGTTGGTGCAATTATTTAATAAATGTATGGAAGAGGGTAAGGTACCTAGGGATTGGCAGAGAGCATGCATAGTTCCTTTGTATAAAGGCAAAGGGGATAAAAGAGAGTGCAAAAATTATAGGGGGATAAGTCTGTTGAGTGTACCTGGTAAAGTGTATGGTAGAGTTATAATTGAAAGAATTAAGAGTAAGACGGAGAATAGGATAGCAGATGAACAAGGAGGCTTTAGGAAAGGTAGGGGGTGTGTGGACCAGGTGTTTACAGTGAAACATATAAGTGAACAGTATTTAGATAAGGCTAAAGAGGTCTTTGTGGCATTTATGGATTTGGAAAAGGCGTATGACAGGGTGGATAGGGGGGCAATGTGGCAGATGTTGCAAGTGTATGGTGTAGGAGGTAGGTTACTGAAAGCAGTGAAGAGTTTTTACGAGGATAGTGAGGCTCAAGTTAGAGTATGTAGGAAAGAGGGAAATTTTTTCCCAGTAAAAGTAGGCCTTAGACAAGGATGTGTGATGTCACCGTGGTTGTTTAATATATTTATAGACGGGGTTGTAAGAGAAGTAAATGCGAGGGTTTTGGCAAGAGGCGTGGAGTTAAAAGATAAAGAATCACACACAAAGTGGGAGTTGTCACAGCTGCTCTTTGCTGATGACACTGTGCTCTTGGGAGATTCTGAAGAGAAGTTGCAGAGATTGGTGGATGAATTTGGTAGGGTGTGCAAAAGAAGAAAATTAAAGGTGAATACAGGAAAGAGTAAGGTTATGAGGATAACAAAAAGATTAGGTGATGAAAGATTGAATATCAGATTGGAGGGAGAGAGTATGGAGGAGGTGAACGTATTCAGATATTTGGGAGTGGACGTGTCGGCGGATGGGTCTATGAAAGATGAGGTGAATCATAGAATTGATGAGGGAAAAAGAGTGAGTGGTGCACTTAGGAGTCTGTGGAAACAAAGAACTTTGTCCTTGGAGGCAAAGAGGGGAATGTATGAGAGTATAGTTTTACCAACGCTCTTATATGGGTGTGAAGCGTGGGTGATGAATGTTGCAGCGAGGAGAAGGCTGGAGGCAGTGGAGATGTCATGTCTGAGGGCAATGTGTGGTGTGAATATAATGCAGAGAATTCGTAGTTTGGAAGTTAGGAGGAGGTGCGGGATTACCAAAACTGTTGTCCAGAGGGCTGAGGAAGGGTTGTTGAGGTGGTTCGGACATGTAGAGAGAATGGAGCGAAACAGAATGACTTCAAGAGTGTATCAGTCTGTAGTGGAAGGAAGGCGGGGTAGGGGTCGGCCTAGGTAGGGTTGGAGGGAGGGGGTAAAGGAGGTTTTGTGTGCGAGGGGCTTGGACTTCCAGCAGGCATGCGTGAGCGTGTTTGATAGGAGTGAATGGAGACAAATGGTTTTTAATACTTGACGTGCTGTTGGAGTGTGAGCAAAGTAACATTTATGAAGGGATTCAGGGAAACCGGCAGGCCGGACTTGAGTCCTGGAGATGGGAAGTACAGTGCCTGCACTCTGAAGGAGGGGTGTTAATGTTGCAGTTTAAAAACTGTAGTGTAAAGCACCCTTCTGGCAAGACAGTGATGGAGTGAATGATGGTGAAAGTTTTTCTTTTTCGGGCCACCCTGCCTTGGTGGGAATCGGCCGGTGTGATAATAAAAATGATAATATTGATTTATGTGCGAGGAATGAAAGGTACTTCTGTGCATGATGCCTTGTTTCAAGGACTACCACAGACTGCAGCAGTTCTAGAAACATGTCTAGTGGTTGTACATATGTAAATATATAATAGAACATTAATAATATACAACATTTGTGCATGTTTATTGTTGTAAACAATACTGGTAAACAATGTTATAATAACTTTAGTGCAGTTATTGTGTTCAGTACATTGAGTGTATATATATACATTGTTGGTCTCACAGGCCACAAATGTTACTAGAAAAAGAAAAAAATTTGATAAAAGAAAAAAAGTATAAAAAACGTAAAATAAAGAAATGCGATTTTGCGGAAGCTAATGTTGCCGCCACCCGGTCATTTTGGGTCAACTTTCCACCTCTATATCTCGGTAAGTACTGGTCAGAATTTTTTTTTTTGTTTTATTACCTTCACAAAATTATTATCTTTATACATTAGGTTAGGTCATAGGTTCGGGTAGGTTAGGTTACATTACATTACATTAGGGTAGGGTAGGTGAGGTTAGGTTAGGTCTGGCTGGGTTAGGATAGGTTAGGTTAAGGTAGTTTAGGTTAGGTAAGGTTGGGTTTGGTTAGGTTAGGTTAGGTGAAGTTAGGTTAGGTCAGGTCAGGTTATGGTTAGGTTAAGTTAGGTTTGGTTGGGTTAGGGTAGGTTAGGTTTGGCTAAGTTAGGTTAGGCTTAGGTTTGGTTAGGTTAGGCTTAGGTTAGGTTAAGTTTGGTTAGGTTAGGTTATGTAAAGTTAGGTTTGGTTAGGTTAGGTTTGGTTAAGTTATGTTAGGTTTAGTTGGTTTGGTTGGGTTATGTTACAGTTAGGGAAGGTCAAATCAGGTAAGGTTAGGTTATTTTAGGTCAGGTCAGGTTAGCTTAGCTTAGGTTAGTTTTGGTTTGGTTAGGTTAGGTTACCAGTGTTGAAAAGTCTGAAGGCGATCAACAGAGACTTTTCCAAGTTATTGCACAGAAACCAAAATTAGGAAGGGCTCTATGAAACAGAAGGAAGGCCACCTTCCTCTCCCAGTAGTTCCATAAACCTTCTCCCTGACCACATTTCAGCGACTGCAGAAATAAATCAGAAGCCGATCAGAAGAGGCATTCTTGATTTATAGACGATAATTTTTTAGGAGGGGTGTTAATGTTGCAGTTTAAAAACTGTAGTGTAAAGCACCCTTCTGGCAAGACAGTGATGGAGTGAATGATGGTGAAAGTTTTTCTTTTTCGGGCCACCCTGCCTTGGTGGGAATCGGCCGGTGTGATAATAAAAAAAAAAAAATAAAAAATTTTTTAGGAAGACGAGTAAAGGAATTCTATCAACCACTTTAAGGTAGCTCTTCATGGATACCTAATAAGTCAACAATTTCAGTCAAATATCATACAAGGTGAGGGTAGCAGGTTAGGTTAGGTAAGGTTAGTCAGGAAACAGGACAAGTGTTTTCTGACGCAGGTCAGCAGGGAAAGCGAAAGCACTTTAGCTATGACGATATGCTGAAAATGGTATAAAATACCGGCGAGTTGAAGATTACGATATGTGTGCAACAGTGAAAGGCCAAAACTATGTATTACAGTGCTCCTGATATTGATTCCTTTATTCATATATCTAACAGAAACACATCGTGTACAATGCACTCACTGTAGTAGAGGATAGTTTATGCAAAGTAGAGGATTTCAACGACATCTTTTTCTTTTATTCACATTGATGTGCTTGTGTGTGATGGTGATGAGTGTTGACCACCATCTCCACTAGTAGCACCACCGCTGCCACACCCACACCCACACACAGCACCATGAACACTCCCTGCAACACACAGTGTCTTGGATCACTGCTCTACAATGCAAAACCAACTCTGAGTTGATAATCCTTCATGTAAATAAGTGGAGTTCGGTTATGTGAATGTTTAGCAGGAAGGTAAGTAGGTCTGATCATGTGGTCCCTGAGCCACATAGAAAAGATTGAAACTATGATAAGACATTAAGGGATCTCATGATGTTATTGTTAACTTAAAATATATTTAATGACAGTATATTTAATTTTACACAGTGGGCCGATGAGCGAATGAAAGGTCTCCGTTAAATGACTTAACTCTACTGAGTGAATCATCACATGACTAGTACTCATGTCATGAGAATCGTGTCACTCTCGTGACGAACAAACACAGAGTGAGGGACTCGGCAGCGAACCTGAAGGTGCTCTAGGGTAATAGCTTGGACTCTTTCTGCAGGAGCTGCAGTGTCAGGGTAGAGGTGAAGGTGGGTGGGTGTTGGGCCTCGCTTCTCCTGTAGCACCTCCCGGAAGAATCTCTCTACCAGTCCTCCCTCACGCAGCCGCAGGATAACCTGTAATCACAGAGCTAGAATATAAGAATGGAGGAACACCGCAGCAAGCCTACTTGCCCATACCAGGCACGTCTTTATAAAAAACACCCATTCCCACCCACGTATTTGTCCAACCTTTTCCCAAAGCTGCCCAAGAATTTCCTTCAGTGCCTGAGGTGCTAATCAGCCCCCCAACCCTTTTCACTCATATTTACATTATCTCTTTTTTAAGCTACCCAACTACCTTAACACTTCTCAAGTATCTGCAGGCACTAAGCGTCATATATTTTATAATATATCATGGAAGTGGCTGTTGTCTACTGAACCTTATCCTCAACGTTGGTTTTAGTCGACTTGCTAATCCTGTTCACTAGTCATAACTAGTAATTGAATCTCTTTTCTACCTGAGTAAGACATGTGCAACAGACACTTATGCAACATATGGGAATCTTTATTAAAGAAACGTTTTGCCACACAGTGGCTTCACTACTGCATCTTCTACCTCTGTATTTAACTGAAGAAACCTTTTGTGTGCGAAACATTTCAACAATATGAATACCGAACTGTTGCACATGTGATAAATGGTTTTGAAAACCGACAAGTTGAAGATTGAGACACTTATGCAGCATATGGAATCTTTATTGAAGAAACGTTTTGCCACACAGTGACTTCATCAATCCAATACAAAGCAGAAAGGTGTTAGGAGAGGAGGAGTTTGAGGTAATCAGTCCCTCAGCCTGGAATCGATGTGTTCAGTCCATCACTCTTGTAGAAAGTACAGCATATAGACGGAGAAGTGGCTCACCTGACAACAGTATACTGTAGTCAGGCGAGTCGAAGCAGGAGGCAGGATCACAGTGTAACCATCAATTAGTGTAACTCCTCCTCTCCTTACATCTTTCTACTTTGTATTGGATTGATGAAGTCACTGTTTCTTCAATAAAGATTCCCATATGGCATAAGTGTCTCAATTTTCAACTTGTCGGTTTTCAAAACCATTTATCACATGTGCAACAGTTCGATATTCATATTGTTGAAATGTTTCGCACACAAAAGGCTTCTTCAGTCAAATACAGAGGTAGAAGATGCAGTAGTGAAATAAAAATGATCGTTCAAGACCATGAAGCTGCACTCTTCTCCAGGGCGAGGGACTGACCACCTCAAATACTTTTTCTGCAAGGTTGATGCACTGATTACATTATATTTATTTCACTATTACACCTATTAACTCTGTCTGTATTTGACTGAAGAAGCCTTCCATTTGCGAAACGTTTCATCAGTAAAGATACCCAACTGTTGTACATGTGTCTTACTCTTCAAGAGACCTGGTCAATAAATGAGACACATGCCCAACACTTAGATATCTTTATTCTGGTAACATTTCCAGAATAAAGATTCCCAAATGTTGCACAAGTGTCTCATCGATTTGTCGGTTTTGTGAACCATTTATTCACACAAAAGACCTGGTCAACGGAGGGCTTGAGCGGGGAGTTTCTCTTGAGCATAATGCCGACACCGAAGGGATTGATGCACTCTTCCAACATGAGCCTGACAGAAGGCTGACCCACACTGTTGGTGAGGTAGGTTTTCTTCAGGTACTCGAGGTGCTGCAGGTTCTCCAGTAGGACACCTTTCCTCGACAGTACCTCCCTGCATCCAAATATTATCTCTTCAGTCGCATTTACCACACTGTATGCGTAGATATGATTGTAAAACTAACATCGCTGCCAAACACACTCGCTCACTCTAACTGGCCTTCTCGCTGAAAGTCCCCACCTTTGATGCAGAATCTTTCTTGGACATTTGTTTTTAACTCAGCAAATTGTTTTACACCTACTGTAAATTAAATTTTACCCTTGCACTGATTGTTCCTTCATTAAACCCTACCTCTGTACATTTCTACCCACTTACACTCCAACCCTTGTACACCCCTACCCTTGTACACCCCTACCCTTGTACACCCCTACCCTTGTACACCCCTACCCTTGTATACTCCTACCCTTGTATACTCCTACCCTTGTATACTCCTACCCTTGTACACCCCTACCCTTGTACACCCCTACCCTTGTACAACCCTACCCTTGTACACCCCTACCCTTGTACACCCCTACCCTTGTACACCCCTACCCTTGTACACCCCTACCCTTGTACACCCCTACCCTTGTATACTCCTACCCTTGTATACTCCTACCGATGTATACTCCTACCCTAGCAGAATATTTGATTACATTATTTTTATTACTATTATTATTATTATTATTGTTATTAGCATTATTCTAATATGAATATTTTGCATAATATGTAGCCTAGCCACAGTGAATGACATATACTAAGTGATTTCGTTATCTCTCAGTTACATTATCAAGGAGGAGTAAAGACAAATAATGATATTTTCTTTACTGTTTCTTGAGAATGTGACTAAGAGATGACGAGACGGGAGAAGCGAGTGGGAGGCAGTGTAATGTTGGACATACAGCCAGTACTCACTGAAGGAACTTGGTGACGTTGTGGAAGTGTAGGAAGTAGCGTGAGAGGGCGCGGACGTCGGGGTTGGCTGAACCCTGGAAGATACCTGACCAGAAGTCACTGTATCCGCCCACCTGAAGCTCACTCTGTTGTCACAGACAATACTTGGTAGGGAGTCTACATAGTGTGTATAGTCACCTATATGTGGATGCAGGGGTCGATTCACAGCTCCTGACCCCCTCCTCTTCGCTGGTCGCTACTAGGTCCACTCTCTCCCCTTTACATGAACTTTATCGAACCTCTTCTTAAAGCTATGTATGGATCCTGCCTCTGCTACATCACTCTCCAGACCGTTCCACTTCCTGACAACTCTATGACTGAAGAAATACTTCCTAATATTCCTGTGATTTATCTGCATTTTCAACTTTCAGTTGTAACCCCTTATTGCTGTATCCCATCTCTGAAACAGTCTGTCGCTATCCACCTTGTTAAATTCTCTCAGTATCTTATATGTCGTTATCATGTCCCCCTGTCTCTCCTGTCCTCCAGCGTCGTCACCTATATGTAGTTGCAGGGGTCGATTCACAGTTCCTGGCCCCCGCCTCTCCATTGGTCGCTACTAGGTCCACTCTCCCTGCTCTAAGAGTGCGTGAGTGCCCACCATATGTTGTGTATGTGGGAGTGCGTGTATTTGTGCCATGTAAGATTTATTGCTATGTTGGTGTGGGTGGGTCAGGAGGTGGCGTATCTGGGAAAGTTGGTGTGGGTGGGTCAGGAGGTGGCGTGTCTGGGAAAGTTGGTGTGGGTGGGTCAGGAGGTGGCGTGTCTGGGAAAGTTGGTGTGGGTGGGTCAGGAGGTGGCGTGTCCGGGAAAGTGTGTGCTGCTTGACATTTATTGGGAATATCACACATGTATTTTCTTCTCGCGGACCAGACATGAAACAACAATCTTGTTATCAGATGAAGTATTTTATTAAAGGTGTCTATAATAAACATTGACAGACCACTTAAATGTTGTTTGTGAGAACGTGAATATGAAGACACATAATAATAATAATAATTATTATTATTATCATTATTATTATTATAACTTTTATTTGAACATGATACATAGTTGTGCAAGGGATTATAGTGGTTGGGTGTACATACCAAAAGCCCCTTGTATGCAGAGCATTATGGACAGGCTTAAAATTAACTTAAGATTAACTAAGCACTGATATATTCAGCGGTAAAAATAAAAGTAAACAAATTACAACATGAAGTACAAATGAGTATTTTAAACAAGAAAATTTGAACATTTCAATTAGGAAGCATTATAGTTGAACAAATTTGTAGCATAACAATGTATAATATAACAAAATGGTCAATTTACTAAATGTAGTCATACAATTTATTAATCCGATCAAATCAAATAAAATCAATGATTTGTAGTGCAGAAACAGGTAATATAGTCATTAGATGAGTGTGCATTCAAGAGAATGGAGAAGAATGGAGTATTTTATTAGGTAATGTAATTAAAAAAAAACATAATTTGATAGGGTCACAGGTTATACATTCATGAGATACAGTTATTCAGTATTTATCTAGTTGTGGTTGAGTAAGTGGTTTTTAAGAAGTCTTGAATTGATAAACAGTACAGTCGACCCTCAACTAACGGTGGCATTAAGTCTCTTGTAACGGCAATTTCGTATAGCAGCGCTTTTTGCTGTAGAAAAAATGCCTTAACCAACGGCGAAAATCTTAACCAACAACATTTGTCCGGAACGTGCCGATGTGCCCGGAGTGCGGCCTGAGCGGGCCCAGCCACTCCAAGAGTCAGTGTGCCATTGTTTACAAGCTGTTGCGGTTGGTTTCCACGTGTGCCTCCCATATATTTTGGATTATTCCACTATTTCTAGTGCTTGTAACTGCTAAATAAGCCACCATGGATCTCAAGAAAGCTAGTGTCAAGCCTGTGTTAAAAAGGGTGAGAATTACGATGGAAATGAAGGAGATCACTGAAAAATATGGGAGTGGAGTGCATATGGCTGAGTTGGAAAGGCAATACAACAAATCACATTCAACCATCAGTACTATCTTGGTGAACAGACAGGCAGTCAAGGAAGCTGTTGTTGCGAAAGGTTCAAGTATGTTTACAAAATGGAGACCACAAATACAGTGGACCCTCGACCAACGATGGCATCGATTAACAATAAATCCGACTAGCGATACATTTTAACGCAAAAATTTTGCCTCGACTAGCGCTAAAAAACTCGACCAATACTATTCGTTCCGTCTGAGACGCGTCCACTTCTGGCCAGTGTTTACAAGCCAGCCAGCCACCGCAGTCACTTCCAAGCATACAATCAGAACATTTCATATTATCACAGCCTTTTTAGTGAATGTACCTGCAAAATAAGTCACCTTGGACCCCAAGAAAGCTTCTAGTGCCAACCCTACAGCAAAAAGGGTGAGAATTACTTTGGATGTGAAGAAAGAGATCATTGCTAAGTATGAAAGTGGAGTGCGTGTCTCCGAGCTGGCCAGGTTGTACACAAAACCCCAGTCAACCATCGCTACTATTGTGGCCAAGAAAACGGCAATCAAGGAAGCTGTTCTTGCCAAAGGTGCAACTATGTTTTCGAAACTGAGATCGCAAGTGATAGAAGATGTTGAGAGACTGTTACTGGTGTGGATAAACGAAAAACAGATAGCAGGAGATAGCATCTCTCAAGCGATCATATGTGAAAAGGCTAGGAAGTTGCATGAGGATTTAATTAGAAAAATGCCAGCAACTAGTGGTGATGTGAGTGAATTTAAGGCCAGCAAAGGTTGGTTTAAGAGATTTAAGAATCGTAGTGGCATACATAGTGTGATAAGGCATGGTGAGGCTGCCAGTTTGGACCAAAAAGCAGCTGAAAAATATGTGCAGGTGTTGAGAAATGGTATTACCAGCTAAGCTTATACATTTTGTATAGGGAAAACTTAACTTAGAAAGACAGCTCATCGCCTGCACAGCCGCCCCTGCAGACGAGGTCTTGAGAAGCTGTCGAAGTCATTCCTCAACGGGCTGAAATGAGTTATAATTTGTAAGATTATAAATTACCCCTAGGGGGTGTTATGTCAGCATATTTCATTCACTGATTGCTGACAAATTACGTACTTGTTTGGACTCAAAAGTCTGCACCTTACTGCCGACTATAGGTTGATTACAAACTCCTTGCGACTCAAGAACTGCGCAGTCCCCCGTACTACAAGAAATTCGTAACCTACCTTGCTCTTGTAGCGTGAGCTATGGTGTTTTTCACACCTTCGACAGATATCGGTGACCTGATAGAAGCTGAAGTGTCCTTGGATGTCCACGTCTTCCATAGTCTAGGAATACGCACACTGGTACACTATGTTCCACAAGATTTGTCTTTATTGTTCACAATCTTATCACTAAAGAAGCTGATCACACTTCTCTTAAGTGTTTATTGTGTTTTATGAGATACTTTGTTCACACTAATGCACAGATCAGTGTTCTTTGTTGGTTATCCTGGCGTCAGTGTCACTCTCAGTAGAGTCAAAAGTAATCTGTAGATGCCACAGCGCCCCACGCCGTCACTGCCCCCAGCACAAAGGAAAAGCTGACCTAGTACTTTTTGCTTCCTTGCCGCTTCCTCCATGAAGCAAAGCAGAATGTTTGTTTCTTGCTGTCTTAAGCATAGATAACAATGTACACTATCTTTACCATGGTAATAAAGTGGGAGTAGGATTTTCCTTAATTGTCCTGTTAAGGTAAGAGATGAACTGTCTTTTATTAAGCTACACTTTGCAACACAGGGCCGCAAGGAGCATTGACTCACGTTGCATACTGGTACTGCATCTGGGATCAATTACTGCTGTAGCAGTAAACAAGATGCTTGCCCCTTCTGAGAGGGCTGGGCCCCTCAGGGCTGAAAGGGGCTGAAGGGGGCTGATACCCCCCTCCTGGAGAAAATTTCTCCACACAGGAATTCAAGGAGTACATAGACAGTGAAGAATTGAAACCTGAACAAGTGTTTAATTGTGACACTGACAATATTGTGAAACACTTTAGGAATGTCATAAAGGAACGGGAGGTACAGGCCTCTATGGACAGATATGTTGTGCGACAGAGGTCCAGTGACTCTCAAGCTGGTCCTAGTGGCATTAAAAGAAGAAGGGAAGTAACCCCAAAAAAGGACTTGCCACCTCAAGTCCTAATGGAAGGGGATTCCCCTTCTAAACACTAACACCATCAACACTCTCCCCTCCTCCCATCCCATCAATCATCACCAGATCTTCAATAAAAGTAAGTGTCATGTAACTGTGCATGTCTTCTAAAGTTTGTGTGTATTAAAATTAATATTTCATGTGATCAGTCTTGGGCCCGTTGTTGTTTATAATATATATCAATGATCTTGATGAGGGAATTACTAGTGATATGAGCAAATTCGCCGATGACACAAAGATAGATAGGATAATTGATTCAAACGTAGATGTTATGGAACTTCAGGAGGATTTAAACAAACTCTATTCTTGGTCAGAAAAGTGGCAGATGCAGTTCAATGTAGATAAATGCAAGGTTCTGAAGCTTGGGAGTGCCCATAACCCTAGTACTTATAAGTTAAATGATGTAGAACTTAGCCATACAGATTGCGAAAAGGACTTGGGGGTTATGGTGAGCAGCAACCTTAAACCAAGACAGCAATGCCTAAGCGTACGTAATAAGGCAAATAGATTACTGGGATTTATATCAAGAAGTGTAAGCAACAGAAGTCCAGAGGTCATACTGCAGCTTTATACATCATTAGTAAGGTCTCACCTAGATTATGCAGCTCAGTTCTGGTCTCCGTATTACAAAATGGACATAAATTCGTTAGAAAACATTCAGCGTAGGATGACTAAATTAATACATAGCATTAGAAATCTTCCTTATGAAGAAAGATTGAAGACTCTTAAGTTACATTCACTTGTTAGACGAAGAATGAGGGGAGACCTGATCGAAGTGTATAAGTGGAAGATAGGTATTAATAAAGGGGATATTAATAAGGTCTTGAGGATGTCTCTCCAAGAGAGAACCCGCAGTAATGGATTTAAATTAGATAAGTTTAGATTTAGAAAGGACATAGGAAAGTATTGGTTTGGAAATAGAGTAGTTGATGAGTGGAACAGTCTACCTAGTTGGGTTATTGAGGCTGGGACTTTGGGTAGTTTCAAATCTAGGTTGGATAAGTACATGAGTGGGAGAGGTTGGATTTGAGTGGGACTTTCACATCAGAGCTTATTTCTTGGGTGGCATTGAAAATTGGGTTGGGCAAATGTTTTGTTAGTGGGATGAATTGTAAAGGACCTGCCTAGTATGGGCCAGCAGGCCTCCTGCAGTGTTCCTCCTTTCTTATGTTCTTATGTTTTTTCAATACTTTTGGGTGTCTTGCACGGATTAATTTGATTTCCATTATTTCTTATGGGGAAAATTAACTCGACTAACGATAATTTTGATTAACAATGAGCTCTCAGGAACGGATTAATATCGCTGGTCGAGGGTCCACTGTAGTTGAAGAGGTAGAGAGACTGTTTTTGGTATGGATAAACAAAAAACAATTATCAGATGATAGTGTTTCTCTGTCTATAATTTGTGAAAAGGCAAAGGAAGTTACATGATGATCCCACTAAGAAAATGCCTCAAAATAGTGCTGCTGATGATGAATTTAAGGCCAGCAAAGGCTGGTTTGAGAGATTTAAGATTCATAGTGGCATATACAGTGTGGTAAGGCATGGTGAGGCAGCCAGTTCAGACAAAAATGAAGCTGAAAAATATGTGCAGGACTTTAAGGAATACATAGAGACTGAAAACTTGAAACCTGAACAAGTGTTTAATTGTGATGAAACAGGTCTGTTATGGAAGAAAATGTCAAACAGGACCTACATTACTCAGGAGGAAAAAGCACTCCCAGGACATAAGCCTATGAAAGACAGGCTGACATTAATGTTGTGTAGTAATGCTAGTGGTGATTGCAAAGTGAAGCCTTTATTGGTGTATCACTCTGAAACTCCCAGAGTGTTCAGGAAAAACAATATCGTCAAGGGTAATTTGTTTGTTCTGTGGAGATCAAACAGTAAAGCATGGGTCACTAGGGTATTTTTCTTGGACTGGTTTTATGGTGTGTTTGGCCCCACTGTGAAAAATTACCTCCAGGAAAAGAAATTGCCACTCAAGTGCCTCCTGGTAATGGACAATGCTCCTGCTCATCATCACAACTTGCAAGAGGAAATTGCAGGGGAGTTTGGTTTCGTTAAGGTGAAGTTTTTGCTTCCTAATACAACTCCTCTCCTCCAGCCCATGGACCAGCAGGTCATTTCAAACTTCAAAAAACTCTACACAAAAGCAGTGTTTCAAAAGTGCTTTGAAGTGACCTCAGACACTCATTTGACCCTAAGAGAGTTTTGGAAAGATCACTTCAATATCCTCAGTTGTGTAAACCTTATAGGTAAGGCTTGGGAGGGCGTGACTAAGAGGACCTTGAACTCTGCTTGGAGGAAACTGTGGCCAGAATGTGTAGAACAGAGGGATGTTGAAGGGTTTGGGGCTAACCCTCAGGAGGCTATGACAGTAGTGGAAGCTACTGTGTCATTAGGGAAGCCCTTGGGGTTGGAGGTTTGTGACGAGGATGTGGAAGAGTTCGTGCAGAATGACGAGGAAGAACTAACCACTGCAGACCTGCAGGAGCAACAGCAACAGATCACATCTCAGGAATGTTCTTCAGAGCAGGATGAAGAGAGATGGAGGAAGATGACTTCACCAAGGATTAGGGAAATGTGTTCACTGTTTACAAAGGTGCAAGCATTTATCGAAGAATTTCATCCTGTCACCAAAGTTGCAAGCTGCATCCTCTTCAAGGGGGGCTCCTTGGCGTGGTGAAGAGGCTCTTGGTCTGAGGAATTAGACCTGTCGGTCTCCTTCCTCAGACCGAACCTAATTACCCCCCAATCCCCCGTTCCCTATCCCATCCTCCCCTTTTTCCTTTCCTCCTCCTCCTCCTCCCCACCCCTCCCTTTTGCCCTTCCTTTTTGGCCTTTGGTTTTTTTTTTTTTATTTTTTTTTTCTTTCTTTTTTTTTTTTGTTTTTTCCACAGGCACGCTAGTTCCTAGGTAGGGGAAAGGGTACCGGGGTCCATCCCATTCTGTTGAGGTTCTTGGCGGTGGCGTAGTTTGCCGTGGAATCTGGATTGCCTGGGGATGTCCCGATCCCTCTCTGGTATCCCGGAGGGTGGCTTTGGGTGTCTCTCGGGCGACGGGTGTATCTCTGGAAGCCACCTTTCAGATTCCGGGGGTGGTGGCTGAAGGAGGTATGCTTTGTGGCGGATTTCTGGCCGCCCTCTCTTTTGTCCACCGAGGTAGCTCGGCAGATGTGAGGTTGCTATCCCGGATTGCCGGTTTACTGGCATGATGGGTAGGGTATGGCACGGGTTCCATGCTGCATCTGCGCTACTTGCGGTGCTGAGGTCCTCTTGGGCGCGGAGGGAGATTTCTGGCCCTTTCATTCCTCCTAGGAACTATCCCTCCCCGGTCCCCCCTTTTTTTATTCTTTTTTTTTATTTTTATTTTCTTTTCTTTCTTTTTTTTCTTAAAACAAAAAGAAAGAAGTAACCTAACCATGGCAGCCCTAGTCCATGAACCTGCTACCCCCGGGCCCCTTCTTGATACCGCACCCCGTTCTGACCCCGCCTCGTCTTTGGACCACTCTTCGGACACTCCTCATGCTTCTGTACCTCTTGCCAGTGCTGTTTCCTCACCCGCTTCAGGTACTGAGGCCTCGACTGACTCCTTCGATTTATCTGACCTTCACTCTCCTCTGACTATGCTTCCGGCCTCTCCCTCTACGGTGCGGCAATTTTCGAATCGCCGACCCATTCCACGTCGGACCAACTCTGGTCCCACGCCTAAACGCCAACGACAATTACCTGCTGATGATACTTCTCCACCTTCTCGTTCTTCTCAGAAAAGATCGACACGTCCTTCACTACCTTTCCACACTCAGTTTCAGACTGCACAATGGACTAAATTCTTCACTTTACGACCGACTTCCTCAACTGCCTATCTTTCTGACCACAGTATTGGCAAGGCACTCCTACGCCATGTTGGTAAAGATATTTCTTTTCATGCTCTTAAGAGCGGTACGCGCATCATCACCATACAGAATGCTACCCAGGCTCATGAGCTTTCTCGTCTTTCCCATATCGATACTGTTCCTGTCACTATTGAAAAACATCATTCCCTCAATTCTTGTAGTGGTACCGTCATTCTGCCCCATACCATAGTTCAACAAAATTTCCAGACATGTGGCACTGACATTCTTGAACAGCTGGAACTCCAAGATCTCCCAATCCTCAAGGTAGACACTTACGTTCTTCCTGCCCGTGGGCGGAGAATATACCCTAGCAATGTGGCTCATTTAACTTTCGACAGCCGTGAACTCCCATCCTCAGTTTATGTAGCAGGACATCGGTTACAAGTTCGAAAGGTGATCCTTACACCGCAACAGTGTAGAAATTGCTGGCGATTTGGCCATCCAGCGAAATATTGCAGATCTATCGCCGAATGCCCAGTCTGTGGTGCCGATGACCATTCTAATACGTCTTGCAATCGACCTCCCTCTTGCCTTAATTGTCATGAGGCTCACCCTTCGTACTCTCACCGTTGTCAAGTCTACTTAAACGAGCGGGAAATCCGTTACCTCAAAGAGGCAGACCCTTATGCCATGGCAGTTTCTCATCTCCGCCTCCAAGGGAGACTACCTCGTGTTTCTTATTCCCATGTTTCAAAATGTCCCCCCACTTCTGGTATCCCATCTTCTGCACCCACCTCTGTGGTTACCTCTCCCATAGTCACTCCTGTATCTAATTCTTTTGCTGTCCTCGGCTCAGACGTCCCTACTTCAACGCCTCAGTCTGATCTCGCTTCTTCGTGTTCTCTCTCACAAGCCTCAGTAGCGACGAGATCTCGTATGACACCTCCTCCCAATCGTCCCTCTACTTCTCAAAAGTCAAAAAAAGGTCCGTTAACACCTCCTACCCATCTTCCACCTCCTCATTTTACCTTCCCTGTCTCTGTACCTGGTTCTCCCCCTCTCACTGGCTCTGTTACAAGTGTAGAGGTTCACCCTCCTCCTCGTACTGTACCTTCCTCCCCTGTTCCCTCCCAAGTTTCTTCCTCTTCTGCCACCTCCCAGGTTTCTGCCTCTTCTGTCCCCTTCCACGCTTCTCCAGTTCCCTCCACCCTTTCGCCCCTCCCCCACCTTGGTAGAGTCCAATACAGTTCCAATCTTTACTCATCCTCCCCCTACCATTTCCAATATTGTCTCTGAATATATTACAGAGACCAAACCATCAATGGACACTGATCCACCCTCCACTCCTTCTCTCTCCTCTGCTCCATCTGCGCAACTCCTTTCTTTACAGCGCACCGTTCCTTCACTGGTTGAATGTTTTCCACTGCCTTCGCATGTGGACTTTTCTAACCCCTCTAGTCCGTAGGAACCCTTACCTGTGGATTTCAGGTATCTTTATCATTGCCAGTCATGGCCTATTTACAGTGGAATATACGCGGCCTCAGGGGTAATCGGGGTGAGCTTCAGATGTTACTCTCCCAGTTTTCCCCTTTTGGTGTTTGCTTACAGGATCCAAAATTACACTCTGCTGTTATCTCTCCCATCTCAGGCTATAATTTATTGTATTCTTCAGATCCTTTTCCTGATGGGACCTTTAATGAAAGTGCCCTTCTTCTACGCACTGATATTCCGTACCATCAGCTATTTGTTCGTACGTACTTCGCTGCATTACACAGCAGCCCGTATCCACTTGCATAGGTGGTATACGCTCTGTTCTTTATATCTCTCTCCTTCTCGGGCATTATCTATTCCGGATATTGCCTTTCTTGTTTCGTCATTACCGCCACCGATTCTGTTACTTGGTGATTTTAATGCCCACCATTTCCTCTGGGGGGGGTCTCACTGTGATTCCCGTGGCATTCAGTTAGAGGCTTTTCTTGCCACCCACCCCCTCCATGTTTTAAATACAGGTACTCACTCCCATTTTGATCCTCGGACTCACACTCTCTCTTGCATCGATCTCTCAGTCTGCTCTTCCTCCGCCGCATTAGACTTCACTTGGTCTATTCTCCTGGACTTACATGACAGCGATCATTTCCCAATCATTCTTACTTCCCCTTCATATTCACCACCTCTTCTTAACCCACGCTGGCAATTTGATCAGGCAAATTGGAACCTTTACTCACACCTAACTGTTTTTAGAGAGGTTCCTTCTTCGTCCTCCATCGATGAGTTTTTACACCTCTTCTCGTCCTCCGTTTTAACCGCAGCTTCTCATTCTATACCCCAAACTTCGGGCAGGCATTCTCAGAAATGCGTTCCTTGGTGGTCTCCTGCTTGTGATCGTGCAGTACGTTTGAAACGCGCTGCATGGGGCAGGTACCGGTACAATAGAACCACAGAGAGACTTCTTGATTTTAAGCAGAAGCGTGCGATCGCTCGCCGTGTCATCCATGACGCTCAATGCACTTGCTGGCGAGATTATGTCTCCACCATCACCTCTGCTTCCTCTATGAGTGCAGTCTGGAAAAAAGCACGAAAACTGAATGGTAAATATTCTCCTGACCCGGCTCCTGTTCTGCGGGTTGCCGGTGTTGATATAGCAAACCCACTAGATGTTGCCAATGAAATTGGCAATCATCTGGTCCGTATTTCTCAGGGACTCCATCTATGCCCCTCATTTTTTTCCTCAAAGTCTGCCCGAGAGTTAGCACCCTTGGACTTTTCTTCTCTCAGAGAAGAACAGTATAATGTGCCTTTTACACTTCAAGAACTGGAGGCAACACTCTCAGCTTGCCGATCATCGGCAGCTGGGCCCGACGACATTCATATTCGTATGCTACAACATTTACATCAGTCAGCCCTTGCAGTCCTATTATGCCTTTACAATCTTATTTGGTCACAAGGAGTTCTTCCACAGCTGTGGAAATCCGCCATTGTTCTCCCTTTCCGCAAACCAGGCACTACGGGACATGAAACCTCCCACTATCGTCGCATTGCTCTTACCAGTGCAGTTTGCAAAGTGATGGAACGCCTAGTAAATAGACGTTTAGTGTGGTATTTAGAGACACACAACAGTCTCTCTACTCGTCAATATGGCTTTCGTAAGGGACGTTCTACCATTGTAATGCCTTTGTGAATAACCACTCAGTTATTGCCATATTTTTTGACCTTGAGAAGGCATATGACACAACTTGGAGGTATAATATTTTAGCCCAAGCCCACTCCTTAGGCCTTCGAGGCAATCTACCATCCTTCCTTAAGAACTTTTTAACTGACAGGCATTTCCGTGTTCGGGTTAATAATGTGCTCTCCCCGGACTTTATCCAAGCTGAAGGTGTCCCCCAGGGATGTGTTCTTAGCACAACACTTTTTCTCCTTGCTATTAATGATTTGGCCTCTAGTCTTCCATCAAATATTTGGTCATCACTCTATGTTGATGACTTCGCTATTGCCTGTGCAGGCGCTGACTGTCACCTCATTACAGTTTCTCTCCAGCATGCAGTTGACCGTGTTTCCAATTGGGCCACCACACGTGGGTTTAAATTTTCCAGCACTAAAACCCACCAAATTACTTTCACTAGACGCTCTGTCATCTCAGATCATCCTTTGTACCTCTATGGCTCCCGTATCCCTGAACGTGATACAGTCAAGTTTCTGGGCCTCCTCTTTGATCGTAGGTTATCCTGGAAACCTCACATTACCTCTCTGAAGGCAACTTGTCACAGCCGGCTGAACCTTCTTAAAACCCTTGCTCATCTTTCATGGGGAGCTGATCATCGAACCCTTCTTTGCCTACATTCCACCCTTATTTTATCGAAACTTGATTATGGTGACCAGATCTATTCAGCGGCATCTCCTGCTACTCTCTCTAGCCTTAACCCCATTCATCACCAAGGATTACGTTTATGCCTTGGTGCTTTTCGCTCTTCCCCTGTCGAGAGCCTCTATGCAGAAGCGAACGTTCCATCCTTATCCGATCGACGTGATGCCCATTGCCTTCGCTACTATGTACGCTCTCATGATCTCCGCAATCCTTCCATTTATAGAATGGTCACTGATATTAGTAGACATTCTTTATTTGTTCGCCGCCCCTGTTTACTCTGTCCCTTCTCTCTTCGCCTTCATTCGCTCTTGTCTTCTCTTCAATTACCACCTTTCTATGTTCATGTAGCATCTCACTTTTCCCTACCCCCCTGGGAAGTTCCAGCTGTTCGAGTCTGTTCTTTCTCTCTCCCTTGCTCGAAAGCCCAACTGTCTACGGTCGCTTCCCGCTCTCTTTTTCTTGACCACTTTCACTCTCATTCTCATGCCACTGCTGTGTACACAGATGGCTCTAAGTCTTCTGATGGCGTAGGATTTGCAGCAGTGTTTCCGGACAGCGTCGTACGAGGGCATTTACTATCTTCGGCTAGTATTTTTACTGCTGAATTGTATGCCATCCTTGCAGCACTTATCCGTATTGCATCTATGCCTGTGTCATCATTTGTGGTTGTCTCAGACTCCCTTAGTGCTTTACAGGCTATACAGAAATTTGATACACCTCACCCCTTAGTCCTCCGTATCCAACTTTGGCTACGCCGCATCTTTACCAAGCATAAAGATATTGTTTTTTGTTGGGTCCCTGGTCATGTTGACGTACAGGGCAATGAACAGGCAGACACTGCTGCGCGGTCAGCAGTACATGACCTACCAGTTTCATATAGAGGTATTCCATTTACGGACTATTTTGCTGCAATATCTTCCCACCTTCACACCCGTTGGCAACACCGTTGGTCTACTATGCTCGGCAACAAACTTCAGTCTATTAAACCAAGTATAGGTTACTGGCCATCTTCTTATCACCAGTGTCGAGGTTGGGAGACTACTCTCTCCCGTCTTCGCATTGGCCAAACTCGTCTTACTCATGGATATCTCATGGAGAGGCGCCCTGCTCCTCTCTGTGAGAATTGCCAAGCTCCATTATCAGTCAGCCACATTCTGTTGGACTGCCCACTTTATCAACGAGCACGCAGAATTTACCTCCATCGTCGTCTTCGCTCCGCTGCTCTCTCTTTATCTTCCCTTCTCGCTGATGGACCCACCTTTCATCCGGACTCTCTCATTGACTTTTTGACAACAACTGACTTACTTCACAAATTCTGATACCTTCAGCCCTTTCTACTTCAATCTCTTGCTACCCTCTACCCCCGTACTATCCCCTGCCCCGCTGTTTTCTGTAACCTACTGATCATCCCTCCTCCCTTCTGCCATCCAATACCCTCGCTTCCTTCCCTACCCTGCAGCACTGTATAGCCCTTGTGGCTTAGCGCTTCTTTTTGATTATAATAATAATAATGCAAGCTGCATTGGCAACATATACAGTGGCACTCTTGTGTCCCATTTTAGGGAAATCCTAAGGGCACGTGAGAAACAGAGCTCTCTGGACAGTTATTTTGTGCAACGGGTCCAGTGACTCTCAAGCTGGTCTTACTGGCATTAAAAAGCCAAGGAGGGAGGTAACCCCACCAAAGGACTTGGTACCTGCTGCTGGCACATCACTCATCAACAACTCCACAATAAAGGTAAGTGGCATTTAATTATTGTTTATTTTGCATGTCCCATTCCTTTCCATATAAGGAAATGTATATTTCATGTAAAAAAAAAAAAATCAGACTTTGGGGTGTCAGGAATGGATTAATTCTATTTCCATTATTTCTTATGGGGAAAATTAACTCCACCAACGGCAAGCCCTCTAGAACGGATTAACACCGTTGGTTGAGGGTCCACTGTATTTCTTTTATATTCACAGGTAATGAATTCCAGATTTTTGGGCCTTATATGTGCATTGAATTTTTACATAGTGTGAGATGGACACGGGGAACATCAAAGAGTGATCTGTGCCTTGTGTTGTGGTCATGTGTTCTGTTGAGGTTGGTAAGGGTATTATTATTACTATTATTATCTTGCATTGTGATGACAGATGAAAATAAAATAAAAATAATAGTAATACTATTAATTATAATTATTTTATCGTCACAATACAAGGTGAGGAGAGGCATGACCTTCACTATCTGTGTGATGGAAGTGAAGGGTTGTTCTAGCGTGCGCACCATCAGGAAGGCTGTCAGGTTACTGCAGTAGTAGATGGTCACCACGAACCCACTCACCATCACCATCCCCAGCAACACCTGAGCGGGGAACACACATGCTCACCTTTCGCCTACATGTTTAGCACCTACGTTAGCATTTCAAATATATTTACATCTATATCACCATCTTAATAAATTTAAATAAAAATAATCACCATCTGTAGGAGTCAACATCTCTCCCTCTCTCTTGTTTTATCAACTACGTATATCCTCCATGGTAACCTACAAAGAGAGGAGAAGATTATGTTACCTGCATGGGTGTACGCGTTGGGTGTCGCGCTGACTGGTTACAGAAGAAGGCAAGAATGACGAGGAATGCAGAGGAGGGAGAGTGTAACTCCTGGTGGTCTGGAGCCTCCAGTCCCAGCCCCATCACTGGCACCAGCACTGTCAGTCCCAACACACAACCTGCAGACACGTACCACAACATTCTGTACTCCGTGTCTGATGTTGGCCAACACTCAACAGCAACAGCCACCAAAACATAAACTCACACCTGCCAAGACCACCTCTACAAAGCCAAACACTACACAGATATGACCACCATAACCATCACACACACACAAAGCACCGCTACCATACAGCACTCAGAGAATATGCAACAGGAGAGGGTCTAGGAAGCGAGGTAAAACATGATCACAACTGCGAGGAGAATATCAAAGTGAAGTTAAACAATCCTCATTATCTTTAAGATCTCGCTTATAAAAAAATGGTAAACAAGTGAAAAATGAGAAATGCCGAGAACTATGCCAACGTTTACAACGAGGGATATGTGAGAACCTCTAAATCATAGACTTGTGTTAATAATAAATCTAAGTTGGGGAGAGTCTGGTGTTCAGACTGGTTCAGTTTTGTATGCACTTTAAGTTCTGATACTTTAAGAAATTATTACAAAAATGGATACAAAAAGCATCACATACCGTGGCTGCAATGTTTCACAAATATGTGGAAGTGTTTGAACATACCATTTTCACTTCACAAATAACCGGCACTTAGCAACATTCCACTCACTCCTCAATTTTTATCAAATCACAACATTATCATATCTCTCCTAAGAACGCGTTAATTGTGAAAAAAATAATGGATAAATTACATGTACTTTGATGTACATATAAGAAAGGGTTTTCACATAGTTGCTCAGTAGTAGAGTTGCTGCCTCGGTAGCTAGTTCATCACGGGACATTTATTTTGAAAATGTTAATATACATGAGGTTTAAAAAGCAACTGGATTTGAGACTTCTTGTTTAGAAGAATGATGATTAAATATGATTTTGTTTGGATTTTTAACTCCGGAAGTTAGCCATCCAGGATAACCCAAGAAAGTCAGTATGTAATCGAGGACTGTCTGTCTTATTTCCGTTGTGGTCCTTCAGTCTTGTTCCTCAGGATGCCACCCACACTAGTCGACTGATACCTAGGCACCTACTTGCTTGCTAGATGAACTGGGACAGCAGGTGTAAGGAAACACGCCCAATGTTTCCACCCTTGCCGGGGATCTAACAATGGACACAGTATGTAAGGTGAGAGCGTTGAATACCAGGTCATGGGACACTGCAATGCGAACAGTGATTACAAACAAGCATTATGGGTTGATGCTGTATAGC
The DNA here is from genome assembly GCF_038502225.1 of Cherax quadricarinatus. Lineage (NCBI taxonomy): Eukaryota > Metazoa > Arthropoda > Malacostraca > Decapoda > Parastacidae > Cherax > Cherax quadricarinatus. Next base: position 15,155,779 of record NC_091297.1, on the reverse strand, counting down.
CCTTGTGGCTTAGCGCTTCTTTTTGATTATAATAATAATTATGGGTTGATGTGATTAACAGTGGCGTAAGAGAGAGAGATGGTGGTTATTGTCACAAGGTGTGCACTGTGCTACCATGCCGAAAGTTAGGTATGGTTTGACAGGAAACAGAACAAGTTACACAGATAACCCGCACATTAAAGAGAGAAGCTTACGACGACGTTTCGGTCTGACTTGGACCTTTTACAAAATCACACTAACCAGAAGTGGAGCAGGACGATTATATATAGGCAGGAAGAGGTGGGGGTGGTAGTAGTAGTAGTAGTAGTAATAGTAGTAGTAGAGGTAGTAGTAGTGGTAGTGGGGAATAAGGAGGAGTAGCCAGTCAAATACAAAGAAAGGGGAGCACTGCAAGGGAGCTAGGTGCCCACAGAGGGAGAGCAAGCACACAGAGGTGGGTGAAAGGGGAAGTGGTGAAATAAATAAAGAACAGAAACACGAGACAGAAGAAAGACAACCCAGTGGAGAAAAAGGAAAGAGGAAAGGGGAAGAAGGAGGAGAAGAAAAAGAAAAAGAAAAAAAAAATGAGGAGTCAGGTTAAGTCACGGGTGTTCTGAAGTTTGGAGCATTTTACAATGTAGTGGGAGAGGAAGGCATCTACAGAGACGAAGCCAGGACTAAGATTCATTCAGGGAAAGTTGTGTATTAGAGAGGATTCAACTAGATGGCGACTGTTCGAGTTGGGAGTAGGGAAGACAGTTTTAGCAGAAGACTAGTCAGTAGGACGGCTATGATCTCTGACGTGACAGAAAAGAGCATTGTTAGTGTCAGCAAGCCTAACACTATTTTTGTGCTCCCTAAGTCTGTCAGAAAGAGATCGACCAGTTTCTCCGAAGTATTGAAGAGGACAGGAGGAGCAAGAAATAGAGTAGACACCAGGAACATCTGTAGAGGAAGGAAAGGTATGAACGAGATTAGTGCGAAGAGCGTTAGTCTGGCGGAAGGTAAGCTTGATGTCTAAGGGACGGAGAGAATTGTTGAGATTAGAAAGACTGGAAATGTAGGGAAGGCAGAGGATAGAAGAGTTCCCAGGAGTAGAGAGTTTGGGAGAGAAGAAATTACGTTTAGCACGCGAGAGGGCAGAGTCTATGAAATGGGAAGGGTAGATAAGACAGGAAAACAAATTATGAAGAGTGGAAATTTCTGCTGGAAGGAACTGAGGATCACAGATGTGGAGGGCACGGAGAAAGAGGGAGATAAGAACACTTTTCTTGACAGGGGAAGCATGATAGGAAAAGTAGTGAATGTACATGCCACTGTGCATAGGTTTTCGGTAAACGGAAAAGGAAAAACCTGTATCTGAGTGGTGGACATGGACATCAAGGAAAGGAAGCAAGGAATTAGATTCCCATTCAGCTTTAAACTTAATGGAAGGGGCAAGATTATTAAGAGCTTCAAGAAAAGGTTGGAAGAGACTGGAGTTATGAGACCACAGAGCAAAGATGTCATCCACATAGTGGAACCAGAGTGAAGGTTGCACATCGAGGGTAGGAAGAAGAACAGTCTCGAAGTATTCCATGTAAAGATTAACAAGGACAGGAGAGAGAGGAGAGCCCATAGCGACACCGAAGGTTTGAGAATAATATTTCCCTTGGAAGGAAAAGGAATTAGAGTCCACACAGAGGTGGATAAGATCAAGAAAGACATCAGTAGGTATAGGGAGATGTAGAAACCCTTCATGGGCCTTCTCTTTAAGGAAATCAAGGACATCATCAAGAGGGACATTGGTGAAGAGGGACTCAACGTCAAGACTAAGCATCATACAGGTTGGGAGAGAGCGAACCCATTTTTCCTTTTCCGTTTACCGAAAACCTATGCACAGTGGTATGTACATTCACTACTTTTCCTATTATGCTTCCCCTGTCAAGAAAAGTGTTCTTATCTCCCTCTTTCTCCTTGCCCTCCGCATCTGTGATCCTCAGTTCCTTCCAGCAGAAATTTCCACTCTTCATAATTCGTTTTCCCGTCTTGGCTACCCTTCCCATTTCATAGACTCTGCCCTCTCATGTGCTAAACGTAATTTCTTCTCTCCCAAACTCTCTACTCCTGGGAACTCTTCTATCCTCTGCCTTCCCTACATTTCCGGTCTTTCTAATCTCAACAATTCTCTCCGTCCCTTAGACATCAAGCTTACCTTCCGCCAGACTAACGCTCTTCGCACTAATCTCGTTCATACCTCTCCTCCCTCTACAGATGTTCCTGGTGTCTACTCTATTTCTTGCTCCTCCTGTCCTCTTCAATACTTCGGAGAAACTGGTTGATCTCTTTCTGACAGACTTAGGGAGCACAAAAAATAGTGTTAGGCTTGCCGACACTAACAATGCTCTTTTCTGTCACGTCAGAGATCATAGCCGTCCTACTGACTAGTCTTCTGCTAAAACTGTCTTCCCTACTTCCAACTCGAACAGTCGCCGTCTAGTTGAATCCTCTCTAATACACAACTTTCCTTGTATGAATCTTAGTCCTGGCTTCATCTCTGTAGATGCCTTCCTCTCCCACTACATTGTAAAATGCTCCAAACTTCAGAACACCCGTGACTTAACCTGACTCCTCATTTTTTCTTTTTCTTTTTCTTCTTCTCCCTCTTCCCCTTTCCTCCTTCCTTTTTCTCTTCTGGGTTGTCTTTCTTTCTTCTGTCTCGTGTTTCTGTTCCTTCTTTATTTATTTCACCACTTCCCCTTTCACCCACCTCTGTGTGCTTGCTCTCCCTCTGTGGGCACCTAGCTCCCTTGCAGTGCTCCCCTTTCTTTGTATTTGACTGGCTCCTCCTTATTCCCCACTTGTACCATGCCACCACCACCACCACCACCACCACCACCACCACCACCACCACCACCACCACCACCACCACCACCACCACCACCACCACCACCACCTCCTCCTCCTCCTCCTCCTCCTCCTCCTCCTCCTCCTCCTCCTCCTCCTCCTCCTCTTCTTCTTCTTCTTCTTCTCCTCTTCTTCTCCTCCTCCTTCCTGCCTATATGTAGCCGTCCTGCTCCACTTCTGGTTAGTGTGACTTTGTAAATGGTCCAAGTCGGACCGAAACGTCGTCGTAAGCTTCTCTCTTTTATGTGCGGGTTATTTGTGTATCGTTCCAGTCACGGTATTATGCCTTTTTTTTTTGTTATTTAACAGGACAAGTGTCTCCTGATGCAGGTCTTAGTCATATGATGACCCACAGTAGGATCTTTTGGACATCTATTCGAGGCCTTCCACTGGCTTACCGGCCTACCCCTTTAAAAATTAAGGTTATAACCACAGTATGACATTAGAATAAAGGGGGCAGTGAATAAGATCTTAAACTGCAGCCCAGAATCTCATTCATACAACAATGTAAAATGACCGAGAGAAAGTTAAAAAAAACTGTTATTAGAACGCCCGCAGAAAAAAATTTAAAAAAAAATACAATATTTTTTTAACTAGGAGCTTAATTAAGTGACGGTATCAAGGGACTCTGAAGGTCCTAACCCAAGAGCAGGATCCAGACGTGTGTGGTGAAGGGGAAGGATAGAGCCATCCAGGCTGGCAAGGGACGGGGCGCCGGCGTTATGAAACAAGCTCTTTCGAAGTCGAAGGGCGCAGAGAAGGTGATGAACCTGGCTCGTTCCTCCGTCAGGAACACGTTACCCACGCCCATCTCAGCCTCATCCCGGTGTACTTGGCCTGAACGGGTGACTTGTTACACAGTAAAACAAATCTCTGAACGTGAAGTAAATATTGTACAGAATATAATTATGGAAGTGAATGTTCTAATTTGCATAAACAATTGTGACGCCTCAAGACTGAAATACCGAGTAATTGCATCATTAAGGTAAAGAAAATATCGTAAAGGTATCATCAAACATTCGAGGGGAAAAAACACAGTCATTACAAGTTTGTAGTGCAGTAGAGTACTTTTAAGTACTCACTCGTCCTGGTTACCAGCGTATCTTACCGACCATGCCGGTGTAGGTACCATTGGGGAGCAGCGCCCCCCACATGTCAGGTCCTGGACTGGAGAAGACTGCAGTGAAGTTGAGAGCTTCTCCCAGCGCCAGCACCACCTGTTACAAACAAATCACGTCTCCACATTATTATAATTATAATAAAAAAAAGCGGTGAACCTACAAAGGCCACGCCTCCATAAATAGCTCTTTCATTTGTAATTTATATCTTTATTATCAAATCTTCACATTAAAGCCACTTCAGAAGTGTGAGAAAGAAGTACAGTGCTCATCTGTTGCATTGTTTACAGTGTGACTTTGTCAATGGTCCAAGTCGGACCGAAACGTCGTCGTAAGCTTCTCTCTGTGTGACTTTGTCAATGGTCCAAGTCGGACCGAAACGTCGTCGTAAGCTTCTCTCTTTTATGTGCGGGTTATTTGTGTATCGTTCCAGTCACGGTATTGTGCCTTTTTGTTATTTATTTACATGTTATATTGAAGACAGAAAGTATTGTGATACCGACATTATGGATAAAAGAACACAAGTTTATGCACTTTAAGACGTCTCGTTTCCATCTGTCCTTTCATGTGGTTTTATTTGTGTCACTGACCAGAATTTATTATACTTATGTATTTAGTGATCCTCACATGCCTAGTAATATTTTACTTGAGTTTTACTTTTCATGCATTAAGCAATAACATATATTATCAACCGACAGTTGAAATATTATCATTATATGATTTGCTTTATAGATATTATCCAGTTAAGCTTGTGGCAAACACGAGTCAAACCTGGAACTAAGATCACGTCAGGAAAATTACATCCAATGGGAGACAAAAGAGGTTAGTGCAACACAAGTAATATCAGTATTATCTATAAATTCACTGCCTGCATATTTAATCCATTTATTTTGTGGACTATTTTTTTTTCAGAAATGAATCTCAGTGCTAATTGATGTGAGAAACCACTCAAAAATGCATTGATAAAGTCAATATTGAATGATCTTGTTGCCATAGATCTTGTTTTGGCACGGGAACACTTGACGTCTACGTGCCATCCTCTCAGCATGTGACTCAGGTATACAATGATCATAATCTACTGACTTCTTTGAACTCCATGCAGAATAAGAACACTTGTCTAATAAGCTTTAAGATTTCATCCCCACAACATCACTATGAAACACAGTGTGGCAGTGGACTCGCTCTCCAGGGCTTGTTAGTTACGATGTACTTCTTATATATATTTGTTTTAATAATGGGTCATGGGTAGCTTTAAGCTCTCTTTCTTACCTTACTGGGTACTATAAACTAACCTTTGTATATATCTAGTAACTTTTTTTTTTTTTGTAGCGAGGGACACATTTCTACCATCCAAAAGTGTCTTGGACCTTTGCTATAAAGAACTACCCTTGCTTTATCACTCTTGGTTCGTTCCTTGTCTAGTAATTTGACTTATGGTCAGGTACCACAGGCCTTTCATTTATATTTGTGTTCGTAATACTCGCTTACACTCAGGTACTGGAGTTACTACTGGAGTACTGGAGTTACTACTGGAGTACTGGAGTTACTACTGGAGTACTGGAGTTACTACTGGAGTACTGGAGTTACTACTTGAGACGTACAGTACACGTGTCTAATTCTTCGCCATGACAGTTGTTAGAGTAGTGAGGCATCATCAAGGACGAGCTTCATTTCTCCCAGGAATGGCTGGCGGTGGCACATCAGCACCTCTCCCTACTGTCCAAATTGAGTCAGCGTGTACTAACTTCTTGGCCACTCGAAAAAGTCTCCATGACCCATATGAAATTGAAGGGTGGCTGCATAGTTTATATTAGAATATGTCTATCGTTGGTGACCGTGTGTAGTGTCCAGACAGTGGGAAGTGTGTGTAGTGTCCAGACAGTGGGAGGTGTGTGTAGTGTCCAGACAGTGGGAGGTGTGTGTAGTGTCCAGACAGTCCAGACAGTGGGAGGTGTGTGTCGGGTCCAGTCAGTGGGAGGCGTGTGTAGTGTCCAGACAGTGGGAGGTGTGTGTAGTGTCCAGACAGTGGGAGGTGTGTGTAGTGTCCAGACAGTGGGAGGTGTGTGTAGTGTCCAGACAGTGGGAGGTGTGTGTAGTGTCCAGACAGTGGGAGGTGTGTGTAGTGTCCAGACAGTGGGAGGTGTGTGTAGTGTCCAGACCTTGGGAGGTGTGTAGTGTCCAGTGTGGGAGGTGTGTGTAGTGTCCAGACAGTGGGAGGTGTGTGTAGTGTCCAGGCAGTGGGAGGTGTGTGTAGTGTCCAGACAGTGGGAGGTGTGTGTAGTGTCCAGACAGTGGGAGGTGTGTGTAGTGTCCAGACAGTGGGAGGTGTGTGTAGTGTCCAGACAGTGGGAGGTGTGTGTAGTGTCCAGACAGTGGGAGGTGTGTGTAGTGTCCAGACAGTGGGAGGTGTGTGTAGTGTCTAGACAGTGGGAGGTGTGTGTAGTGTCCAGACAGTGGGAAGTGTGTGTAGTGTCCAGACAGTGAGAGGTGTGTGTGTAGTGTCCAGACAGTAGGAGGTGTGTGTAGTGTCCAGACAGTGGGAGGTGTGTGTAGTGTCCAGACAGTGGGAGGTGTGTGTAGTGTCCAGACAGTGGGAGGTGTGTGTAGTGTTCAGACAGTTGGAGGTGTGTGTAGTGTCCAGACAGTGGGAAGTGTGTGTAGAGTCCAGACAGTGGGAAGTGTGTGTTGTGTCCAGACAGTGGGAGGTGTGTAGTGCCCAGACAGTGGGAGGTGTGTGTAGTGTCCAGACAGTGGGAGGTGTGTGTAGTGTCCAGACAGTGGGAGGTGTGTGTAGTGTCCAGACAGTGGGAGGTGTGTGTAGTGTCCAGACAGTGGGAGGTGTGTGTAGTGTCCAGACAGTGGGAGGTGTGTGTAGTGTCCAGACAGTGGGAGGTGTGTGTAGTGTCCAGACAGTGGGAGGTGTGTGTAGTGTCCAGACAGTGGGAAGTGTGTGTAGTGTCCAGACAGTTGAAGGTGTGCGTAGTGTCAAGACAGTGGGAAGTGTGTGTAGTGTCCAGACAGTGGGAGGTGTGTGTAGTGTCCAGACAGTGGGAGGTGTGTGTAGTGTCCAGACAGTGGGAGGTGTGTGTAGTATCCATACAGTGGGAGGTGTGTGTAGTGTCCAGACAGTGGGAGTGTCCAGACAGTGTGTGTAGTGTCCAGACAGTGGGAGGTGTGTGTAGTGTCCAGACAGTGGGAGGTGTGTGTAGTGTCCAGTGTGTGTAGTGTCCAGACAGTGGGACGTGTGTGTAGTGTCCAGACAGTGGGAGGTGTGTAGTGTCCAGTCAGTGTGAGGTGTGTGTAGTGTCCAGACAGTGGGAGTGTCCAGTGTGTAGTGTCCAGACAGTGGGAGGTGTGTGTAGTGTCCAGACAGTGGGAGGTGTGTGTAGTGTCCAGACAGTGGGAGGTGTGTGTAGTGTCCAGACAGTGGGACGTGTGTGTAGTGTCCAGACAGTGGGAGGTGTGTGTAGTGTCCAGACAGTGGGAGGTGTGTGTAGTGTCCAGACAGAGGGAAGTGTGTGTAGTGTCCAGACAGTGGGAGGTGTGTGTAGTGTCCAGACAGTGGGAAGTGTGTGTAGTGTCCAGACAATGGGAAGTGTGTGTAGTGTCCAGACAGTGGGAGCTGTGTGTAGTGTCCAGACAATGGGAGGTGTGTGTAGTGTCCAGACAGTAGGAGGTGTGTTTAGTGTCCAGACAGTGAGACGTGTGTGTACTGTCCAGACAGTGGGAGGTGTGTGTAGTGTCCAGACAGTGGGAGGTGTGTGTAGTGTCCAGGCAGCGGGAGGTGTGTGTAGTTTCCAGACAGTGGGAGGTGTGTGTAGTGTCCAGACAGTGGGAGGTGTGTGTAGTGTCCAGACAGTGGGAGGTGTGTGTAGTGTCCAGACAGTGGGAGGTGTGTGTAGTGTCCAGACAGTGGGAGGTGTGTGTAGTGTCCAGACAGTGGGACGTGTGTGTAGTGTCCAGACAGTGGGAGGTGTGTGTAGTGTCCAGACAGTGGGAGGTGTGTGTGTAGTGTCCAGACAGAGGGAGGTGTGTGTAGTGTCCAGACAGTGGGAGGTGTGTGTAGTGTCCAGACAGTGGGAGGTGTGTGTAGTGTCCAGACAGTGGGAGGTGTGTGTAGTGTCCAGACAGTGGGAGGTGTGTGTAGTGTCCAGACAGTGGGAGGTGTGTGTAGTGTCCAGACAGTGGGAGGTGTGTGTAGTGTCCAGACAGTGGGAGGTGTGTGTAGTGCCCAGACACAGGGAAGTGTGTGTAGTGTCCAGACAGTGGGAGGTGTGTGTAGTGTCCAGACAGTGAGACGTGTGTGTAGTGTCCAGACAGTGGGAGGTGTGTGTAGTGTCCAGACAGTGGGAGGTGTGTGTAGTGTCCAGACAGTGGGAGGTGTGTGTAGTGTCCAGACAGTGGGAGGTGTGTGTAGTGTCCAGACAGTGGGACGTGTGTGTAGTGTCCAGACAGTGGGAAGTGTGTGTAGTGTCCAGACAATGGGAAGTGTGTGTAGTGTCCAGACAGTGGGAGCTGTGTGTAGTGTCCAGACAATGGGAGGTGTGTGTAGTGTCCAGAGAGTAGGAGGTGTGTTTAGTGTCCAGACAGTGAGACGTGTGTGTACTGTCCAGACAGTGGGAGGTGTGTGTAGTGTCCAGAGTGGGAGTGGTGTAGTGTCCAGACAGTGTGTGTGTACTGTCCAGACAGTGGGAGGTGTGTGTAGTGTCCAGACAGTGGGAGGTGTGTGTAGTGTCCAGACAGTGGGAGACAGTGGGAGGTGTGTGTAGTGTCAAGAGAGTGGGATGTGTGTGTACTGTCCAGTCAGTGTGTGTAGTGTCCAGACAGTGGGAGGTGTGTGTAGAGTCCAGACAGTGGGAGGTATGTGTAGTGCCCAGACAGTGGGAGGTGTGTGTAGTGTCCAGTGGGAGGTGTGTGTAGTGTCCAGACAGTGGGAGGTGTGTGTAGTGTCCAGTGGGAGGTATGTGTAGTGTCCAGACAGTGGGAGGTGTGTGTAGTGTCCAGTGGGAGGTATGTGTTGTGTCCAGACAGTGGAAGGTTTGTGTAGTGTCCAGACAGTGGGAGGTGTGTGTAGTGTCCAGACAGTGGGAGGTGTGTGTAGTGTCCAGACAGTGGGACGTGTGTGTAGTGTCCAGACAGTGGGAGGTGTGTAGTGTCCAGACAGTGGGAGGTGTGTGTAGTGTCCAGACAGTGGGAGGTGTGTGTAGTGTCCAGACAGTGGGAGGTGTGTGTAGTGTCCAGACAGTGGGAGGTGTGTGTAGTGTCCAGACAGTGGGAGGTGTGTGTAGTGTCCAGACAGTGGGAGGTGTGTGTAGTGTCCAGACAGTGGGAGGTGTGTGTAGTGTCCAGACAGTGGGAGGTGTGTGTAGTGTCCAGACAGTGGGAGGTGTGTGTAGTGTCCTGACAGTGGGAGGTGTGTGTAGTGTCCAGACAGTTAGAGGTGTGTGTAGTGTCCAGACAGTGGGAGGTGTGTGTAGTGTTCAGACAGTTGGAGGTGTGTGTAGTGTCCAGACAGTGGGAAGTGTGTGTAGAGTCCAGACAGTGGGAAGTGTGTGTTGTGTCCAGACAGTGGGAGGTGTGTAGTGCCCAGACAGTGGGAGGTGTGTGTAGTGTCCAGACAGTGGGAGGTGTTTGTAGTGCCAAGACAGTGGGAGGTGTGTGTAGTGTCCAGACAGTGGGAGGTGTGTGTTGAGTCCAGACAGTGGGACGTGTGTGTAGTGTCCAAACAGTGGGAGGTGTGTGTAGTGTCCAGGCAGTGGGAGGTGTGTGTAGAGTCCAGACAGTGGGACGTGTGTGTAGTGTCCAGACAGTGGGAGGTGTGTGTAGTGTCCAGACAGTGGGAGGTGTGTGTGTAGTGTCCAGGGAGGTGTGTGTAGTGTCCAGACAGTGGGAGGTGTGTGTAGTGTCCAGACAGTGGGAGGTGTGTGTAGTGTCCAGACTGTGTGTAGTGTCCAGACAGTGGGAGGTGTGTGTAGTGTCCAGACAGTGGGAGGTGTGTGTAGTGTCCAGACAGTGGGAGGTGTGTGTGTGTCCAGACAGTGGGAGGTGTCCAGACAGTGGGAGGTGTGTGTAGTGTCCAGACAGTGGGAGGTGTGTGTAGTGTCCAGACAGTGGGAGGTGTGTGTGTAGTGTCCAGACAGTGGGAGGTGTGTGTAGTGTCCAGACAGTGGGAGGTGTGTGTAGTGTCCAGACAGTGGGAGGTGTGTGTAGTGTCCAGACAGTGGGAGGTGTGTGTAGTGTCCAGACAGTGGGAGGTGTGTGTAGTGTCCAGACAGTGGGAGGTGTGTGTAGTGTCCAGACAGTGGGAGGTGTGTGTAGTGTCCAGACAGTGGGAGGTGTGTGTAGTGTCCAGACAGTGGGAGGTGTGTGTAGTGTCCAGACAGTGGGAGGTGTGTGTAGTGTCCA
>NC_091297.1:15047569-15145291 GCF_038502225.1 Cherax quadricarinatus | reverse complement strand
AAACCCCATTAAACAAACAATCTTAGGAGACTTGCGGAGCGTATATAATTGTTTTGATTAGTGGTCATAAGACCCTCTATAACTGTTATGACGCGTGGTCACAGGATTCTCTATAACAGCTGTAACTAGTGGCCACAAGACCCTCTATAACTGCTATAACCTGTTGTCAAAAAACTCTCTACAACTGCTATAACCCGTGGTCACATAACTCTCTATAACTGCTATAACACCCGGTCAGAAGACTATGCATAATTGCTATAACCACTAGTCACAAAACCCTCTATAACTGCTAAAACCAGAGGACACATGACTTTCCGGAACTGCTATAACCCGTGGTCACAAGACCGTCTATAACTGCTATAAACCGTGGTCACAAGACTCTCTATAACTGCTATAACCAGTGATCATAAGAGTTTATATAACTGCTATAACTCGTGGACACAAAACCCTCTATAAATGCTATAACCCTTTGTCACAAGACCCTCTGTAACTGCTTTAACTGGTGGTCACAAGACCCTCTGTAACTGCTTTAACTGGTGGTCACAAGACCCTCTATAACTGCTATAACCCGTGGTCACAAATCTCCCCATAACTGCAATAACCAGGGATCACAAATCCCTCTAGTACTGCTGTAACGAGTCGCCACAAGACTATAACTGCAATAACCCGAGGTCAAAAAACCCTCTATAACTGCCGTAGCCAGTGGTCACAAAACCCTCTATAACTGCTACAACCAGTCGTCACAATACTCTCTATAACTGCTATAACCCATGGTCACAAGACTATAACTTCTGTAACCAGAGGTCACAAGACTCTATATAAGTTCTGTAAACCGAGGTCGCAAGACTCTATAACTGTTATAACCCGTAGTTACAAGACTCTATATAAGTGCTATAGCCCGTGCTCAAAAGACTCCCATATCTTCTATAACCCGTGGACAAGTCCCTCTGTAACTGCTATATCCCGTGGTCACAAAATCCTCTAACTGCTATAACCCATGGTCAAAAGACTCTCTATTATTGCTATAACCCGTGGTCACAAGACCCTCTATAACTGATATAACCAGTGATAACAAGACTATAACTTCTATAACCCGTTGTCACAAGACTCTATAACTGCCACAACCCGTGGTCACAAGACTCTACATAACTTCTATAACCAGTCGTCAGAAGATTTTAACTTCTATAACCCGAGGTCACAAGGCCCTCTATAACTCCTATAACCAGTGGTCACAGGACTATAACTTCTATAACACGTGGTCACAGGACTCTTAATAACTTCTACAACCCGTGGTCACAAAACTTTTTATAACTTCTATAACCCGTGGTCACAAGACCCTCTATAACTGCGATAACCAGTGGTCACAAGACTATAACTTCTATAGCCCGTGGTCACAAGACTCTCCATACCTTCTATAATGCTTAGTAACAAGACTATAACTGCTATAACACGTGATCACAAGACTCTCTATAACCGCTATAACCCGTGGTCACAAGACCCTCTATAACTGCTATAACCATTGGGCAAAAGATTAGTTTATATAACCCGTGGTCACAAGACTCCCTATAACTGCTATAATCAGTGGTTACAAGACCCTCTATAACTGCTATAACCCGTGGCCCAAAGACTGTCTATAACTGCTATAACCCGTCGTCACAAGACCCTCAATAACTGCTATAACCAGTGCTCACAGGATTATAACTTCTATAACACGTGGTTACAAGATCCTCTATAACTGCTATAACTCATCGTCACAACACTTTATAACTGCTATAACCAGTGGTCACAAGACTCTCTATAACTGCTATAACCGGTGGTAACAAAACTCTCTATAACTGCTATAACCAGTGGTCAAAAGTCTCTATAACTGCTATAACCAGTGGTCACAAGACTCTCTTTAACTGCTATAACCCGTGGTGACAAGACTCTCTATAACTGCTACAACCAGTCGTAACAAGACTATAACTTTTATAACCCGTATTCACAAAACTCTCTATACTTTCTATAACCCGTGGTCACAAGACCCTCTATAGATGCTATAACCAGCGGTCACAGGACTATAAGTTCTATAACCCGTGGTCACAAGACTCCATAACTTTTATAACCTGTGGTCACAGGATCCTCTATAAGTGCTATAACAAGTGGTCACAAGACTATAACTTCTATTACCCGTGGTCACAAGACCCTCAATACCTTCTATAACCCTTGGTAACAAGACTATAACTGTTACAACCCTTGATCACAAGACTTTTTATAACTGCTATAACCAGTTGTCAAAAGACCCTCTATAACTACTATAACCAGTGGACACAAGACAATAACTTCTATAACCCGTGGTGACAAGACCCTCTATAACTGCTACAACCAGTGGTCAAAAGACTAACTTCTATAACCCGTGGTCTCAAGACTATAACTGCTATAACCCGTTGTCAAAAGACTCTCTATTCCTTCTATAACCCGTGGTCACAAGACTCTATATAACTGTTATAACCAGAGGTTACAAAATCCTCTACAACTGTTATAAGCCGTGGTCACAAGTCTCTGTATCTTCTATAACCAGTTGTCACAAGACCCTCTATAACTGCTAAAACCCGTGGTCACAAGACTCTCTATAACTGATATAACCCGTGGCCACATGACCCTCTATAACTGCTATAACCCGTGGTCACAAGGCTCTTTATAACTGCTATAACCCGTATTCACAAGACTCTCTATAACTGCTATAACCCGTGGTCACAAATGTCTATAACTGCTATAACTCGTGGTCAAAAGACTCTCTATAACTACTATAACCAGTGATCACAAGTCTCTCTATAACTGCTATAAACCGTGGTCACAAGAACCTCTATAACTTCTATAACCCGTGATCACAAGACCCTGCATAACTGCTATAACCCGTGTTTACAAAACTCTCTATAACTCCTGTGACCAGTGGTCACAAGACTCTCTATAACTGCTATAACCCGTGGTCACAAGACCCTCTATAACTGCTATAACGTCCGGTCACAAGACTCTGCATAACTGCTATAACCCGTGGTCACGAGACCCTCTAAAACTGCTATAACTCGTGGTCACAAAACCCTCTATAACTGCTATAACAAGTGGTCACAAGACAATAACTTCTACAACTCGTGGTCACAAGACCCTCTATAACTGCTATAACTTGTGGTCACAAGACTCTTTAGAACTGCTGTAACCCGTGGTCACAACACTGTATATAACTTCTGTAACCCGTAGTCACATGACCCTCAAATCTCTTTGTAACTGTTATAACACGTGGTCACAAGACTCTCAAACTTCTATAACCAGTGTTCACAAGACCCTCTATAACTGCTATAACCCGTGGTAACAAGACTCTCTGTAACTGCTATAACTCGTGGTCACAAGACCCCTCTATAACTGCTATAACCTGTGGTCACAAGACCCCTCTATAACTGCTATAACCAGTGGTCACAAGACTATAACTTCTATAACACGTGGTCTCAAGACTCTACACCTTCTATAACCCGTGGTCACAAGACTGTCTATAACTGCTATAAGCCGTGGTTACAATATCCTCTATAACTGCTATAACCAGTGGTCACAAGACTCTCTATAACTGCTATAACCCGTGGTCACAAGACTCTCTATAACTGCTCTAACCAGTGGTCACAAGACTCTCTATAACTGCTCTAGAAAGTCGTCACAAGACCCTCTATAACTACTCTAACCAGTCGTCGCAAGACTCTCTATAACTGCTATAACCCGTGATCACAAGACTCTCTCTATAACTGCCATGACTCGTCGTCAAAAGACTCTCTCTATAACTGCTATAACCAGTGTTCACATGACCCTCTATAACTACTATAACCCGTGGTCACAAGACCCTCTATAACTGCTATAACCCGTGGTCACAAGACTCTCTATAACTGCTATAACCCGTGATCACAAGAACCTCTATAACTGCTATAACTCTTGGTCACAAGACCGTCTATAACTGCTATAACCCGTTGTCACAAGACCCTCTATAACTACTCTAACCCGTGGTCACAAGATTATAACTGCTATAACCCGTGGTCACAAGACCCTCTATAACTGCTATAACCCTTGGCCACAAGACTCTCTATAACTGCTATAACCCTTGGTCACAAGACCCTCTATAACTGCTATAACCCGTGGTCACAAGACCCTCTATAACTCCTATAACCCTTGGTCACAAGACTCTCTATAACTGCTATAATCCGTGGTCACAAGACTCTCTATAACTGCTATAACCCGTGGTCACAAGACTCTCTATAACTGCTATAACCCGTGGTCACAAGACTCTTTAGACCTGCTATAACCCGTGGTCACAACACTGTATATAACTTCTGTAACCCGTAGTCACATGACCCTCTATAACTGCTAAAACCTGTGGTCACAAGACCCTCTGTAACTGCTATAACAATTGGTCAGAAGACTATAATTTCTATAACCCGAGGTCAAAAGACTCTATATAACTGCTATAACCAGTGGTCTTAAATCTCTTTGTAACTGTTATAACCCGTGGTCACAAGACTCTCAAACTTCTATAACCAGTGTTCACAAGACCCTCTATAACTGCTATAACCCGTGGTAACAAGACTCTCTGTAACTGCTATAACCCGTGGTCACAAGACCCCTCTATAACTGCTATAACCTGTGGTCACAACACCCCTCTATAACTGCTATAACCAGTGGTCACAAGACTATAACTTCTATAACACGTGGTCTCAAGACTCTACACCTTCTATAACCCGTGGTCACAAGACTGTCTATAACTGCTATAAGCCATGGTTACAATATCCTCTATAACTGCTATAACCAGTGGTTACAAGACTCTCTATAACTGCTATAACCCGTGGTCACAAGACTCTCTATAACTGCTCTAACCAGTGGTCACAAGACTCTCTATAACTGCTCTAACCAGTCGTCACAAGACCCTCTATAACTGCTCTAACCAGTCGTCGCAAGACTCTCTATAACTGCTATAACCCGTGATCACAAGACTCTCTCTATAACTGCCATGACTCGTCGTCAAAAGACTCTCTCTATAACTGCTATAACCGGTGGTCACATGACCCTCTATAACTGCTATAACCCGTGGTCACAAGACTCTCTATAACTGCTATAACCCGTGATCACAAGAACCTCTATAACTGCTATAACTCTTGGTCACAAGACCGTCTATAACTGCTATAACCCGTTGTCACAAGACCCTCTATAACTACTATAACCCGTGGTCACAAGACTATAACTGCTATAACCCGTGGTCACAAGTCTCTCTATAACTGCTATAACCAGTGGTCACAAGACTCTCTATAACTGCTATAACCCGTGGTCACAAGACCCTCCATAACTGCTATAACCCGTGGTCACAAGACCCTCTATAACTCCTATAACCCTTGGTCACAAGACTCTCTATAACTGCTATAACCCGTGGTCACAAGACTCTCTATAGCTGCTATAACCCGTGGTCACAATACTCTCTATAACTGCTATAACCCGTGGTCACAAGACTCTCTATAACTGCTATAACCCGTGGTCAAAAGACCCTCTATAGCTGCTATAACCCGTGGTCACAATACTCTCTATAACTGCGATAACCCGTGGTCACAAGACTCTCCAAAACTGCTATAACCCGTGGTCACAGGACTCTCTATAACTGCTATAACCCGTGGTCACAATACTCTCTATAACTGCTATAACCCGTGGTCACAAGACTCTCTATAACTGCTATAACCCTTGGTCAAAAGACCCTCTATAGCTGCTATAACCCGTGGTCACAATACTCTCTATAACTGCTATAACCCGTGGTCACAAGACTCTCCAAAACTGCTATAACCCGTGGTCACAAGACTCTCTATAACTGCTATAACCCGTGGTCACAAGACTCTCTATAACTGCTATAACCCGAGGTCACAAGACTATAACTGCTATAACTCTTGGTCACAAGACTCCATATCTGCTATAACTCGTGGTCACAAGACTCTCTATAACTGCTATAACTCGTGGTCACAAGACTCTCTATAACTGCTATAACCCGTGGTCACAAGACTCTCTATAACTGCTATAACCCGTGGTCACAAGACTCTCTATAACTGCTATAACTCGTGGTCACAACACTCTATAACTGCTATAACCCGTGGTCACAAGACTCTCTATAGCTGCTATAACCCGTTGTCACAAGACTCTCAATAACTTCTATAACCAGTGATCACAAGATTCTCTATAGCTGCTATAACCCGTGGTCAAAAGACTCTCCAAAACTGCTATAAACCGTGGTCGCAAGACTCTCTATAACTGCTATAACCCGTGGTCACAAGACTCTCTATAACTGCTATAACCCGTGGTCACAAGACTATAACTGCTATAACTCTTGGTCACAAGACTCTCTATAACTGCTATAACTCTTGGTCACAAGACTCTCTATAACTGCTATAACTCTTGGTCACAAGACTCTCTATAACTGCTATAACTCTTGGTCACAAGACTCTATAACTGCTATAACTCGTGTTAATAAAAAAATGACAACTCCCAGAAAATTTCCGAATCAATGTCAAAACGCCAGAAAAAATTTAGCATGAAATCTTTTGGTCAGATTTTGATAAGGTGAACCACAGTTTTTATTTCTTTGATATGTTGAAGAAAATGTTAACTTGTCTTCAAGTGACGGACAGTTTAATTGATCAGTCAAAATCGAGGCCAGGAAAAAATTAAGATTTTTTTGTTATGTGTCGTTGTTCCACTGTTGGAGAAGGTGTACCATCACTGTTACTGTGTTGGTGATGGTGTACCATCACTGTTACTGTGTTGGTGATGGTGTACCATCACTGTTACTGTGTTGGTGATGGTGTACCATCACTGTTACTGTGTTGGTGATGGTGTACCATCACTGTTACTGTGTTGGTGATGGTGTACCATCACTGTTACTGTGTTGGTGATGGTGTACCATCACTGTTACTGTGTTGGTGATGGTGTACCATCACTGTTACTGTGTTGGTGATGGTGTACCATCACTGTTACTGTGTTGGTGATGGTGCACCATCACTGTTACTGTGTTGGTGATGGTGTACCATCACTGTTACTGTGTTGGTTATGGTGCACCATCACTGTTACTGTGTTGGTGATGGTGCACCATCACTGTTACTGTGTTGGTGATGGTGTACCATCACTGTTACTGTGTTGGTGATGGTGCACCATCACTGTTACTGTGTTGGTGATGGTGTACCATCGCTGTTACTGTGTTGGTGATGGTGTACCATCACTGTTACTGTGTTGGTGATAGTGTACCATCACTGTTACTGTGTTGGTGATGGTGTACCATCGCTGTTACTGTGTTGGTGATGGTGTACCATCACTGTTACTGTGTTGGTGATGGTGTACCATCACTGTTACTGTGTTGGTGATGGTGTACCATCACTGTTACTGTGTTGGTGATGGTGTACCATCACTGTTACTGTGTTGGTGATGGTGCACCATCACTGTTACTGTGTTGGTGATGGTGTACCATCACTGTTACTGTGTTGGTGATGGTGTATCATCACTGTTACTGTGTTGGTGATGGTGCACCATCACTGTTACTGTGTTGGTGATGGTGTATCATCACTGTGCTGTGTTGGTGATGGTGAACCATTACTGTTACTGTGTTGGTGATGGTGTACCATCACTGTTACTGTGTTGGTGAAGGTGTACCATCACTGTTACTGTGTTGGTGATGGTGAACCATCACTGTTATTGTGTTGGTTATGGTGTACCATCATTGTGCTGAGTTGGTGATGGTGAACCATCACTGTTACTGTGTTGGTGATGGTGAACCATCACTGTTACTGTGTTGGTGATGGGGTACCATCACTGTGCTGTGTTGGTGATGGTGTACCATCACTGTTACTGTGTTGGTGATGGTGTACCATCACTGTTACTGTGTTGGTGATGGTGTACCATCACTGTTACTGTGTTGGTGATGGTGTACCATCACTGTTACTGTGTTGGTGATGGTGTACCATCACTGTTACTGTGTTGGTGATGGTGTACCATCACTGTTGCTGTGTTGGTGATGGTGTACCATCACTGTTACTGTGTTGGTGATGGTGTACCATCACTGTTACTGTGTTGGTGATGGTGTACCATCACTGTTACTGTGTTGGTGATGGTGTACCATCACTGTTACTGTGTTGGTGATGGTGTACCATCACTGTTACTGTGTTGGTGATGGTGTACCATCACTGTTGCTGTGTTGGTGATGGTGTACCATCACTGTTACTGTGTTGGTGATGGTGTACCATCACTGTTACTGTGTTGGTGATGGTGTACCATCACTGTTACTGTGTTGGTGATGGTGTACCATCACTGTTACTGTGTTGGTGATGGTGTACCATCACTGTTGCTGTGTTGGTGATGGTGTACCATGGTGTACCGTCACTGTTGTGTTGGTGATGGTGTACCATCACTGTTACTGTGTTGGTGATGGTGTACCATCACTGTTGCTGTGTTGGTGATGGTGTACCGTCACTGTTGCTGTGCTGGTGATGGTGTACCATCACTGATGCTGTGTTGGTGATGGTGTACCATCACTGTTACTGTGTTGGTGATGGTGTACCATCACTGTTGCTGTGTTGGTGATGGTGTACCATCACTGTGCTGTGTTGGTGATGGTGTACCATCACTGTGCTGTGTTGGTGATGGTGTACCATCACTGTTGCTGTGTTGGTGATGGTGTACCATCACTGTTGCTGTGTTGGTGATGGTGTACCATCACTGTTACTGTGTTGGTGATGGTGTACCATCACTGTGCTGTGTTGGTGATGGTGTACCATCACTGTTTCTGTGTTGCTGATGGTGTACCATCACTGTTGCTGTGTTGGTGATGGTGTACCATCACTGTTACTGTTGGTGATGGTGTACCATCACTGTTGCTGTGTTGGTTATGGTGTACCGTCACTGTTGCAGTGTTGGTGATGGTGAACCATCACTGTTACTGTGTTGGTGATGGTGTACCATAACTGTTACTGTGTTGGTCATGGTGTACCATCACTGTTACTGTGTTGGTTATGGTGTACCGTCACTGTTGCTGTGTTGGTGATGGTGAACCATCACTGTTACTGTGTTGGTGATGGTGTACCATCACTGTTACTGCGTTGGTGATGGTGTACCATCACTTTTACTCTGTTTGTGATGGTGTACCATCACTGTTGCTGTGTTGGTGATGGTGTACCGTCATTGTTGCTGTGTTGGTTATGGTGTACCGTCACTGTTACTGTGTTTGTGTTGGTGTACCATCACTCTTACTGTGTTGGTGATTGTGTACCATCACTGTTGCTGTGTTAGTTATTTTGTACCGTCACTGTTGCTGTGTTGGTGATGGTGAACCATCACTGTTACTGTGTTGGTGATGGTGTACCATCACTGTTACTGTGTTGGTGATGGTGTACCATCACTGTTGCTGTGTTGGTGATGGTGTACCATCACTGTTGCTGTGTTGGTGATGGTGTACCATCACTGTTACTGTGTTGGTGATGGTGTACCGTCACTGTTACTGTGTTGGTGATGGTGTACCATCACTGTTACTGTGTTGGTGATGGTGTACCATCACTGTTGCTGTGTTGGTGATGGTGTACCATCACTGTTACTGTGTTGGTGATGGTGTACCGTCACTGTTACTGTGTTGGTGATGGTGTACCATCACTGTTACTGTGTTGGTGATGGTGTACCATCACTGTTGCTGTGTTGGTGATGGTGTACCATCACTGTTGCTGTGTTGGTGATGGTGTACCATCACTGTTGCTGTGTTGGTGATGGTGTACCATCACTGTTGCTGTGTTGGTGATGGTGTACCGTCACTGTTGCTGTGTTGGTGATGGTGTACCATCACTGTTACTGTGTTGGTGATGGTGTACCATCACTGTTACTGTGCTGGTGATGGTGTACCGTCACTGTTGCTCTGTTGGTGATGGTGTACCATCACTGTTGCTGTGTTGGTTATGGTGTACCATCACTGTTACTGTGCTGGTGATGGTGTACCATCACTGTTGCTGTGTTGGTGATGGTGTACCATCACTGTTGCTCACTGTTAGTGTTGGTGATGGTGTACCATCACTGTTGCTGTGTTGGTGATGGTGTACCATCACTGTTACTGTGTTGGTGATGGTGTACCATCACTGTTACTGTGTTGGTGATGGTGTACCGTCACTGTTACTGTGTTGGTGATGGTGTACCATCACTGTTGCTGTGTTGGTGATGGTGTACCATCACTGTTACTGTGTTGGTGATGGTGTACCATCACTGTTACTGTGTTGGTGATGGTGTACCATCACTGTTGCTGTGTTGGTGATGGTGTACCATCACTGTTGCTGTGTTGGTGATGGTGTACCGTCACTGTTGCTGTGTTGGTTATGGTGTACCATCACTGTTACTGTGTTGGTGATGGTGTACCGTCACTGTTGCTGTGTTGGTTATGGTGTACCATCACTGTTACTGTGCTGGTGATGGTGTACCATCACTGTTGCTGTGTTGGTTATGGTGTACCATCACTGTTGCTGTGTTGGTTATGGTGTACCATCACTGTTACTGTGCTGGTGATGGTGTACCGTCACTGTTGCTCTGTTGGTGATGGTGAAGCATCACTGTTGCTGTGTTGGTGATGGTGTACCATCACTGTTGCTGTGTTGGTGATGGTGAAGCATCACTGTTGCTGTGTTGGTGATGGTGTACCGTCACTGTTGCTGTGTTGGTGATGGTGAAGCATCACTGTTGCTGTGTTGGTGATGGTGTACCGTCACTGTTGCTGTGTTGGTGATGGTGAAGCATCACTGTTGCTGTGTTGGTGATGGTGTACCATCATAGCACAGGTGCTATATGACCCCTACGGGCTCATCACTTTCCTCTGATTAAATTAAAATAAATATATGAAGACAGTGGTTCAGTCCGACACGTCGTGTCCAACAGATGCAACATATCATGAGTACAGGCGCTAGTTTTGTTAAATTTTATGTATTAAGTAGCGAGGGAGAGAGAGAGTCGCCTATAAACTTTTAGTGATGATAAACGACGGTACTGATGATGGTCTCATTGCGATTTCGTGAGTCATTTTAGGGAAACTCATCAGAGGGTATTAGTGAATTTTAGGCTGTGTTAAGGTTTAATGTACCGAGTTTAATGATTAGTGTGTTTTCTGTGAAATACCTCCCCCCCCCCCGCACCTCCCTCTCAAAGAACTGATTAACTGGACCAATGCTCCAGTTCCTTGAATCAAGCCTGGATGTCTTCCATTCCTTGAGACAATGTATGACCCGTGTGGATTTAGTGCTCCCCAATGAATGTAATACTGTGGAAAAAATAAAGAATATCTTCTGATCAGAAGTAAGTTACTGTGTTTGTCTTCATCGTCTCAGCTTATATCTACAAACAAAACAAGTTTTAAGTGCCTATATTATGAGTGTAAAATATTTGGATGTTACTTTTCTTACTTCATTCGATCACCGGTGAGGGTAGAAACATCACGACGTGTTTCCTTAACACACCTGCTGTCCATGTTCACCTAGCAGTATAACAGGTACCTGGGTGTTAGTGGACTGGTGTGGGTCGCATCCTGGGAATAAACTGACCTAATTTGCGGGAAATGTTCAGCATAACAAGTGACTTTCTTTATAGTAATATGTCATTAATGTCAATTATGGTCTGTATAAGTTATATCATGTACTTGTGGGAATAAAAATTATTATTATTATTATTATTATTATTATTATTATTATTATTATTATTAATTTTATTATTATTATTATTGTTATTATTATTATTATTATTATTATTAATTTTATTATTATTATTATTATTATTGTTATTATTATTATTATTATTATTATTATTATTATTATTATTATTATTATTATTATTATTATTATTATTATTATTATTATTATTATTATTATTATTATTATTATTATTATTATTATTATTATTATTATTATTGTTAATTAAGTAATTAATTAATTAATTAATTAATTAATTTAACGTTGATCAATCTTACTTTCGGAAAAGTTTGGACTAATTTGGTGTAATTAAGGTCCAAATTTGGTTTCTTTCGTCAAAGAAATTTGGAAAATTTAAATACCGCTTTTCATGCGATTTCTGAGTCTCATCTGATTAAGTTCGAGCAATCAGTGCTGGTAACTTGACACTGCAACTTGTGAGTAACTTCAAGTTTGAAGATTGAGACACTTATGCAGCATATGGGAATCTTTATTTGTACTCACCTATTTGTACTCACCTATTTGTGGTTGCAGGGGTCGAGTCCTAGCTCCTGGCCCCGCCTCTTCACCGGTTGCTACTAGGCCCTCTCTCTCCCCGCTCCATGAGCTTTATCAAACCTCGTCTTAAAACTGTGTATGGTTCCTGCCTCCACTACGTCATTTTCTAGGCTATTCCACTGCCTTACAACTCTATGACTGAAGAAATACTTCCTACTATCTCTCTGACTCATTTGTGTCTTCAACTTCCAATTGTGGCCTCTTGTTTCTGTGTCCCCTCCCTGGAACATCCTGTCCTTGTCCACCTTGTCTATTCCACGCAGTATTTTATATGTCGTTATCATGTCTCCCCTGACCCTCCTGTCCTCCAGTGTCGTCAGGCCGATTTCCCTTAATCTTTCTTCATAGGACATTCCCCTTAGCTCTGGAACTAACCTTGTTGCAAACCTTTGTACTTTCTCTAGTTTCTTGACGTGCTTTATCAAGTGCGGGTTCCAAACAGGTGCTGCATACTCCAGTATGGGCCTGACATACACGGTGTACAGTGTCTTGAATGATTCCTTACTAAGGTATCGGAATGCTGTTCTCAGGTTTGCCAGGCGCCCATATGCTGCAGCAGTTATCTGATTGATGTGTGCTTCCGGAGACATGCTCGGTGTTATACTCACCCCAAGATCTTTCTCCTTGAGTGAGGTTTGCAGTCTTTGGCCACCTAGCCTATACTCTGTCTGTGGTCTTCTGTGCCCTTCCCCTATCTTCATGACTTTGCATTTGGCAGGATTAAATTCGAGAAGCCATTTGCTGGACCAGGTGTCCAGTCTGTCCAGGTCTCTTTGAAGTCCTGCCTGGTCCTCATCAGATTTAATTCTCCTCATTAACTTCACATCATCTGCAAACAGGGACACTTCTGAGTCTAACCCTTCCGTCATGTCGTTCACATATACCAAAAATAGCACTGGTCCTAGGACCGACCCCTGTGGGACCCCGCTCGTCACAGGTGCCCACTGTGATACATCATTACGTACCATGACTCGTTGTTGCCTCCCTGTCAGGTATTCTCTGATCCATTGCAGTGCCCTTCCTGTTATATGCGCCTGATGCTCTAGCTTCTGCACTAATCTCTTGTGAGGAACTGTGTCAAAGGCCTTCTTGCAGTCCAAGAAGATGCAATCAACCCACCCCTCTCTCTCTTGTCTTACTTCTGTTATTTTATCATAAAACTCCAGAAGGTTTGTGACACAGGATTTGCCTTCCGTGAATCCGTGCTGGTTGGCATTTATACTCCTGTTCCGTTCCAGGTGCTCCACCACTCTCCTCCTGATAATCTTCTCCATAATTTTGCATACTATACACGTCAATGACACAGGTCTATAGTTTAGTGCCTCTTTTCTGTCTCCTTTTTTGAAAATGGGAACTACATTTGCTGTCTTCCATACCTCAGGTAGTTGCCCAGTTTCCAGGGATGTGTTGAAGATTGTGGTAAGTGGTACGCACAACATATCTGCTCCCTCTCTAAGGACCCATGGAGAGATGTTGTCCGGTCCCATTGCCTTTGAGGTATCGATGTCCCTTAGCAGTTTCTTCACCTCCTCCTCATCTGTATGTATGTCGTCCAACACTTGTTGGTGTATTCCTTGTTGGTGTCCCCATCTGGTCTGTCCCCCCAGAGTCCTTCCTGTCTCTACTGTAAATACTTCCTTAAATCTCGTGTTGAGCTCCTCACATACCTCTTGATCGTTTCTTGTGAGTTCCCCACCTTCTTTCCTCAGCCTTATCACCTGGTCCTTGACTGTTGTCTTCTTCCTAATGTGGCTATACAGCAGTTTCGGGTCAGATTTGACTTTCGATGCTATGTCGTTTTCATACTGTCTCTGGGCCTCCCTCCTTATCTGCGCATACTCGTTTCTGGCTCTTCTACTAATCTCCTTGTTTTCCTGGGTCCTATGCCTCCTGTACCTTTTCCATTCTCTGTTGCACTTAGCTTTTGCCTCCCTACACCTTCGGGTAAACCAAGGACTCGTCTTGGTCTTCCTATTATTTCTGTTTCCCTTGGGAACAAAACTTTCCTCTGCCTCCTTGCACTTTGTTGCCACATATTCCATCATCTCGTTTACTGATTTTCCTACCATTTCTCTGTCCCACTGAACCTCCTGCAGGAAGTTTCTCATACCTGTGTAGTCCCCCCTTTTGTAGTTTGGCCTGTCCCCTTCAGTTCCTGTTCCCTTCTCCACTTGTAACTCTACTATATAGTCAAAACTCAGAACCACATGATCGCTAGCTCCAAGGGGCCTCTCGTAAGTGATGTCCTCGATGTCTGAACTGCTCAGGGTGAACACAAGATCCAGTCTTGCTGGCTCATCCTCCCCTCTCTCTCTGGTTGTGTCCCTGACATGTTGATGCATGAGGTTTTCAAGTACCACATCCATCATCTTTGCTCTCCATGTTTCGGGACCCCCATGTGGCTCCAGGTTTTCCCAGTCGATCTCCCTGTGGTTGAAATCGCCCATTACCAGTAACTTTGCTCTGCTCGAGTGAGCTCTTCTTGCCA
Source organism: Cherax quadricarinatus (assembly GCF_038502225.1). Classification (NCBI taxonomy): domain Eukaryota; kingdom Metazoa; phylum Arthropoda; class Malacostraca; order Decapoda; family Parastacidae; genus Cherax; species Cherax quadricarinatus. The sequence goes on along the minus strand of NC_091297.1, from coordinate 15,130,501 downwards.
CCTCAGCCAGTGTGTCCACCATCACCCTGTTGTTTTCTTCGTACTCCTCTCTTGGCCTCCTGCAGTTCTGTGGTGGGTTATACATCACTCCAATGACTACTTTATGTTCTCCGGACTGAATTGTACCTACAATGTAGTCTCTTTCTCCAATCATGTCCATGCCTTCCATTTCCTCAAATCCCCATTGGTGTTTTATGAGCAGTGCAACCCCTCCTCCCCCTCTACTCCTTCTATCTTTCCTCAGGATCTGATATCCTGTTGGGAAGATTGTGTCTGTTATTATCTCAGCGAGTTTTGTTTCTGTGACTGCTATGATGTCTGGGGATTTTTCACTGATTCTTTCATTCCACTCCTCATGTTTATTCATTATTCCATCCGCATTTGTGTACCAAACCTTTAGTTTCTTTTCTATCATTGTGGTCATGCAAGTGTATTGGGGTTGGGGGAGGGAGAGCCTTGGTGGGGGCCTATATGGGGCTGTGGTGTAGGTGGGGTATGTGCTGATGGGGGTGGGGTCAGAATGCCCATAAGGGACAGCTGTTGGGGTGAGGTTTGTGATAAGGGGGTTGGTGGCAGAGGGAACAGTGAGTGGGTTGGAGTATAGGTTGCTCAGTTGCGTTGGGAATGTCGCGGGTGGGGTCTTTTGGTGGGAGATTCTGTGGGGTGTGTTTGCCCTTCCTCCTGTGTCTGGGTCCTGCTCATTTTCATTGCTTCTCGTTCCTCCTTGCGTCTCTGTACCCTCTCTTTCAGTGTAGTCCTTTCTTCTTGTGTTCTGTCGCGGTCGAGGAATACTCTCTGGTACCCCTCTTTGTCTCTCAGTCTTGCTTTCTCTTGCAGAATCCTGATTCGAACTGATTCTTCCTTGAAAGTTACTCTGACAGGCCGTATCCTTCCACTTGCAAACCACCCAATTCTCTGAAAATTTGTCACCTGGGTCATATTGCCCTCCCCTATTGTTTTCATGATGTCTTCAATCATTTTTTTCTCCTCCTGTTTTATTTCTTCAAAGTTGGCCCCCTTGGCTTCTTGGAGCCCGTACACAAAAATTGACCTCGCCCTTTCCTCCTCCCACTGAGTCTCCATCTGCTTCCTCTGAGGCATTTTGTTTCCTTCCATTGACATGTTCTTGCCTTCAGTCCCTGTCATATCTGAAACATCTATTCTTAGTGGACTGTCTTTCCTGGCCAGCTGTCCCTTGCTACTGCAGTTGGCTGTTAGAACCTCTGCATATAACAAACCTTCATTTTCTTCGGACCTGTCGCTTGATCTTAGTGTGCTCATCGTCTTTTCCCTGTGTGTGTATCATGTCTCCGTTGTTGTGTGTGTGTGTGTGTGTGTGTGTGTGTGTGTGTGTGTGTGTGTGTGTGTGTGTGCGTGTATGTGTGTGTGTGTGTGTGTGTGTGTGTTTGTGTGTGTGTTAGTGAGCTAGATAGAGGCGCCTGGCATGGATGAGCCAGGCAGGGGATGACCAGTGCCTGGAGGAAGTTAGTGCCAGTCCTGAGCGACCACCACTACCACTACCACCTACACCGCCGCTACCACCACCACCGCCTCTACCACCACCACCACCACCACCTACACCGCCGCTACCACCACCACCGCCGCCGCCACCGCCACCACCACCACCGCCGCTACCACCACCAACTACACCGCCGCTACCACTATCACTGCCGCTACCACCACCACCACCTACACCGCCGCTACCACCACCACCTACACCGCCGCTACTACCACCACCACCTACACACCCGCTACCACCACCACCACTACCAACACCGCCGCTACCACCACCACCCCCACCGCCGCTACCACCACCACCTACACCGCCGCTACCACCACCACCTACACCGCCGCGACCACCACCACCTACACCGCCGCTACCACCACCACCTACACCGCCGCTACCACCACCACCACCACTACCACCTACACCGTCACTACCACCACCACCTACACCACCGCTACCACCACCACCACCTACACCGCCCCCACCACCACCACCTACACCACCACTACCACCACCACCACCTACACCGCCGCTACCACCACCACTACCTACACCGCCGCTACCACCACCACCACCTACACCACCGCTACCACCACCACCTATACCGCCGTTACCACCACCACCTACACCGCCGCTACCACCACCACCTACACCGCCGCTACCACCACCACCTACACCACCGCTACCACCACCACCACCTACACCGCCGCTACCACCACCACCTACACCGCCACTACCACTACCACCACCACCACCACCACCTACACCGCTACCACCACCACCTATACCGCCACTACCACCACCACATACACTGCCACCACAACCACCACCACCTACACCACAACCACAACCACCACCGCCTTCACCGCCACCACAACCACCACCACGTACACCGCCACCACAACCACCACCACCTAGACCGCCACCACAACCACCACCACTTACACCGCCACCACAACCACCACCACCTACACCACCACCACAACCACCACCACATACACCGCCACCACACCATCACCACTTACACCACCACCACAACCACCACCACTTACACCACCACCACAACCACCACCACCTACACCACCACCACCACTTACACCGCCACCACACCATCACCACTACCATAACTACCACCAATATTCATACACCGCCACCAACACTTATACACCATCACCAACACTTACACTCCTATATATATATATATATATATATATATATATATATATATATATATATATATATATATATATATATATATATATATCTTTCTTTCTTTCAACACACCGGCCGTATCCCACCAAGGCAGGGTGGCCCAAAAAGAAAAACGAAAGTTTCTCTTTTAAATTTAGTAATTTATACGGGAGAAGGGGTTACTAGCCCCTTGCTCCCGGCATTTTAGTCGCCTCTTACAACACGCATGGCTTACGGAGGAAGAATTCTGTTCCACTTCCCCATGGAGATAAGAGGAAATAAACAAGAACAAGAACTAGAAAGAAAATAGAAGAATACCCAGAGGGGTGTGTATATATATGCTTGTACATGTATGTGTAGTGTGACCTAAGTGTAAGTAGAAGTAGCAAGACGTACCTGAAATCTTGCATGTTTATGAGACAGACAAAAGACACCAGCAATCCTACCATCATGTAAAACAATTACAGGTTTTCGTTGTACACTCACTTGGCAGGACGGTAGTACCTCCCTGGGTGGTTGCTGTTTACCAACCTACTACCTAGGATGTATATATATATATATATATATATATATATATATATATATATATATATATATATATATATATATATATATATATATGGATTCATCATTTAAACAGTACAAATCATTCATTCTACGATTCACTTTTCAAACAGAAAAACTCATACACCTAAATATGTATAGTTTAAGCCCCAGATAGCTCCCTCCACTGAACTAAGCAGAGCCCCCACACCTGCCCTAGATAACCCAGCACCATCCGCATATGTCTTTTCTGCCATAGAAGAGGTCCCATTTGTTTATAATAATATAATATATTTTTATTTACTACAAGTTCATGTACATGGTATACAGCTCTAGCTAACATCAATGACATACTACTATATAGAACACCGCTTGTTATGCTGAGCATTTCGAGCAAATTAGGTCAGTTTTGTCCCAGGATGCAATCCACACCAGTAAACTAACACCCAGGTACCCATTTTACTGATGGGTGAACATAGACAACCGGTGTAAAGAAACACGCCCAATGTTTCTACCCTCGCTGGGAATCGAACCCAGACCCTCGCCGTATGAAGCGAGAGCTTCAGCCACTAGGCCACGGGGCACCGTGAATGATATTGCAATGTCCAGTCAGCAACTACCACCAATTTCCATGGGCAACCATTTAACTCACATCTCGGCAAAATGCCACATATTACGGGGTGCTCTCCCTTATTCCTTGTGTCTATGCTGGCCTATACCTACTAATCAGATCCTCTCTCCTACACCTGTCAACATCATTGCCTCCAGCACTGAGGCAGATAATAAGACTGTTCCCATAACCTTTCATGTTGTCATCAAGACAGCTACCAATATCCTGCATCCCAACCCCAGGAAAACACATCCTCTACCTCCTCTTCCTATCTCTAAGACAAAAAACCCTATCCATGAACTTAACCTAGCTGTCCCCAGCTAAAACAATATTCTTACCTTCACTGGTGGTGTTTGTCGTGACATTCTCGATTGTCTTCGTTGGAAAGTCCTGGAACATCAACTCACATTTGCCTGTTAATATAAAAATATTTTTTGGTCTCTACAGCAGTCTCCTGGACCTTCCTCATCTTCAGTTTCGTCCCATTCATTCCTACTAGCATCCAACTCTTGGTAAGATCATCAACGTAGCTGTTTTCTACGTCCTTGCTCTGGAGATAATCCGTTGTATGACCCTTTAACCTTCTGAATCTCTCTCCTAGCTTCCTCTAATTCTGCCTTAACCTGAAGATACAGTTGTTCAAAGTTGAGGGAAGCCATCATCGCAATCATCGCCTTCGCAGATACCTGGAACACAATTCTCTACTTTCTCATGGCCAGTTTGGCTTCAGAACACACAGATCCACACAGGATGCCATTAACATCATTCTCAACTACATCCACATCAACACAAAACAAAGAAACAGGACAGCCCTGGTTGCAAAAGACGTTGAAAAAGCCTTTGACACTGTCTGGCACGAAGGGCTCAAGTACAAACTCTGCACTAACTTCAACCTGCCTCTCAATACTCGTAAACTCCTCTGCAACTTCCTAGACGGCCGTACCATGAGAATCAAATTCCAAAGCTGTTACTCTGACTACTTCACACTAAATGCCGGAGTACCCCAGGGATCTGTCCTCTCCCCTACCCTCTACATTTTATACACTAACGACATTCCAACACCTGTATACTACAACTCCATCACACTAGCCTATGCAGACGACATTACACAACTTATCACTCACGCCAATATAGATACACTCACACACAAAACACAAAATGAGGTAGACAGGATAGCCATCTGGGAACAAAAATGGAGGATCAAAACCAATGCAGCTAAATCCAGCATTACGTATTTTAACTACAGGAAACGTGATCCTCCATTACCTGTCGAGCTCAGAACAGCTGACACCCGCACTTACATCCCCATCACACAATCTGTCACTGTCCTGGCGTTAATCTTGACTACCTTCTTCGCTTACACGGACACATTCACTCAAGGCATGCAATAGCTAGTAAGGCCCTTGCGGGCCTCTACAAGCTGAAACATGCCTCCCAACGCACCAAACTACACCTCTACAAATCCCTAATACGTCCTCTGATAACTTACTCTCCTCTAGCCCTCTCTCTTGCAGCAAAAACAAACTTACTTAAACTGCAGCGTGTCCAGAACAAGGCGCTGCGCTGGGTGCTTGATGTCAGATGGGAGGACTTCGCCACATGCGAGTCTCTACATGCCCAGTTAGACATCCCTGCTCTGAATCTGTACTGGAAGACGCTCAGTGACAGACAGATAGACAAACTTGAGACACGACACGACTACTGGACCTCTCTCCTTGACGAAGACATTAGCAGACCCACAAACCAACACAACCTTTTCTACTCCTTGCATGATCCTGCTCCTAACCCTATTTACAAATAACCTTGGATTCGCTGACAGGTACCTTCTCTGACAGGTACCATTCTCTGACCCACGTTCACCTTAGCTTTTGGGTTAAGACATGGCCCAGTTCTACACTCCTCTCTAGCGCTAAACGTAGCATGTCCCTTCCTCCCCGCTCACCCCACCGGAGTCCTAACAGAAGAGCCTGAATTTCTCTTCTCAATATCTGTCCCACGATCGCCTTCGCTGCTGGGTTAAGCCCTGGCTCTATTTCTACGACTAAGAACACTCCTCTCCAGCACTATTCTTCGTCTGTCCCGTCTTCCCCGCTCATCCCATTTGGGATCTTACCTGAACTTTCGTTCGTTCGTTCGTACCCCAGGTAGATCTGTTTGTGACTTGAAAAAGCCCACTGTGTGGGCGAAACGTTGTCAATAAAGGATCACATTATACTGCATATGTGTTTATATTTCCTTAGTGAAGCTGTCCTGAGATTCGTTGATTAAATTATATTTTTCAAGGTGACTTTAAATTGCATCAAGAATTATTGATTCCATCAACTTTCCCACAAATGAGGCTACGTTGATTGTTCTATAATTTGAAAATAACCAATCTCCCACTTTATAAACGTGTATCACATTTACTGTATTCTATTTATCCGGTACAATACCTGTTTGTAGGGATATGTTGAAGAAGCTATCTGATGGCGTGCTAAGTTTGTCCTTGAATTCATTTACAACACTGAAAACATCTCATCAGGTCCAGGTGACTTGTTTAGTTTCAGTTTATTGACTTGTTTGAGGACCATGTGACAAGTGAATAATATTGTATAATTTGCTTTCGTTCTGACCAGTGTGATTGTTGATACATGTCGGTATTTTATACCATTTTAATGTTCGATTTCGTTTTTATTTTCTTGGGTAAAAAACAAAACAGAATAAACAGGTATTGCAAATTATACTCACTTCTTTTTCAATAACAGTTAGCTGACCTGAGTTACATTTAAGTGGGCCGTCGACTGGTGGCAAAGTTCTCGATTCACACGCTGGGAGTTTGGGATCGATTCTCTGAAAGGGTATTAACATTGGATGTGTTCCTTACACCGGCTGTCCATGTTCACCCATCAGTAAAATGGGTACCTGGGTGTTAGTCGACTGGTGTGGGTTGCATCCTGGGGCAAAATTTACCTAATATTTCCCGAAATGCATAACAAGTGGCTTTCTATATAGTAGTATGTCATTGATATCAGCTATGGTCTATATACCTTGTACTTGTACTTATAGTAATTAATATATTATTATTATATTATTATCTTTTCCTTAATCTTACTCATATATAACCTGAAATAAATCCTAATTTCATATATTCTGTTGGCTTATTTAATACGTTTTTTGTTTGTAGTTTAAATATCTTGTTCAGTAAGGTCACCCCTCACCTATATCGCCTCTAAATGTCTTTCTGTTCACCCAGGAGATGTTTTACTCTATTATTTATCCACACAGGATCAGTTACGTTTGATTTAAATTATCTGTCAGGAATATATGCAGCTTGGCCAGCTTGGCCAGCTTGGCCAGCTTGGCCAGCTTGGCCAGCTTGGCCAGTGTTATGGAAAATGTGAAGTTAGTAACTATCACCATCACCTACCATGCTACCACCATCACCACCTACCATGCTACCACCATCACCACCTACCATGCTACCACCATCACCACCTACCATGCTACCACCATCACCACCTACCATGCTACCACCATCACCACCTACCATGCTACCACCATCACCACCTACCATGCTACCACCAACGCCACCTACCATGCTACCACCATCACCACCTACCATGCTACCACCATCACCACCTACCATGCTACCACCATCACCACCTACCATGCTACCACCATCACCACCTACCATGCTACCACCATCACCACCTACCATGCTACCACCATCATGCTACACCATACCATACCATGCTACCACCATCACCACCTACCATGCTACCACCATCACCACCTACCATGCTACCACCATCACCACCTACCATGCTACCACCATCACCACCTACCATGCTACCACCATCACCACCTACCATGCTACCACCATCACCACCTACCATGCTACCACCATCACCACCTACCATGCTACCACCATCACCACCTACCATGCTACCACCATCACCACCTACCATGCTACCACCATCACCACCTACCATGCTACCACCAACGCCACCTACCATGCTACCACCATCACCATACCATGCTACCACCATCACCACCTACCATGCTACCACCATCACCACCTACCATGCTACCACCATCACCACCTACCATGCTACCACCATCACCACCTACCATGCTACCACCATCACCACCTACCATGCTACCACCATCACCACCTACCATGCTACCACCATCACCACCTACCATGCTACCACCATCACCACCTACCATGCTACCACCATCACCACCTACCATGCTACCACCATCACCACCTACCATGCTACCACCATCACCACCTACCATGCTACCACCATCACCACCTACCATGCTACCACCATCACCACCTACCATGCTACCACCATCACCACCTACCATGCTACCACCATCACCACCTACCATGCTACCACCATCACCACCTACCATGCTACCACCATCACCACCTACCATGCTACCACCATCACCACCTACCATGCTACCACCATCACCACCTACCATGCTACCACCAACGCCACCTACCATGCTACCACCATCACCACCTACCATGCTACCACCATCACCACCTACCATGCTACCACCATCACCACCTACCATGCTACCACCATCACCACCTACCATGCTACCACCATCACCACCTACCATGCTACCACTATCACCACCTACCATGCTACCACCATCGCCACCTACCATGCTACCACAATCACCACCTACCATGCTACCACCATCACCACCTACCATGCTACCACCACCACCACCTACCATGCTACCACCATCACCACCTACCATGCTACCACCATCACCACCTACCATGCTACCACCATCACCACCTAAAATGCTACCACCATCACCACCTACCATGCTACCACCATCGCCACCTACCATGCTACCACCATCGCCACCTACCATGCTACCACCATCGCCACCTACCATGCTACCACCATCACCACCTACCATGCTACCACCATCACCACCTACCATGCTACCACCATCATCACCTACCATGCTACCACCATCACCACCTACCATGCTACCACCATCACCACCTACCATGCTACCACCATCACCACCTACCATGCTACCACCATCACAACCTACCATGCTACCACCATCACCACCTACCATGCTACCACCATCGCCACCTACCATGCTACCGTCATCACCACCTACCATGCTACCACCATCACCACCTACCATGCTACCACCATCCCCACCTACCATGCTAAAACCATCACCACCTACCATGCTACCACCATTACCACCTACCATGCTACCACCATCGCCACCTACCATGCTACCACCATCGCCACCTACCATGCTACCACCATCACCACTTACCATGCTACCACCATCGCCACCTACCATGCTACCACCATCGCCACCTACCATGCTACCACCATCGCCACCTACCATGCTACCACCATCACCACCTACCATGCTACCACCATCGCCACCTACCATGCTGCCACCATCACCACCTACCATGCTACCACCATCGCCACCTACCATGCTACCACCATCGCCACCTACCATGCTACCACCATCACCACCTACCATGCTACCACCATCACCACCTACCATGCTGCCACCATCACCACCTACCATGCTACCACCATCGCCACCTACCATGCTACCACCAACACCACCTACCATGCTACCACCATCACCACCTACCATGCTACCACCATCACCACCTACCATGCTACCACCATCACCACCTACCATGCTACCACCATCGCCACCTACCATGCTACCACCAACACCACCTACCATGCTACCACCATCACCACCTACCATGCTACCACCATCACCACCTACCATGCTACCACCATCACCACCTACCATGCTACCACCATCGCCACCTACCATGCTACCACCATCACCACCTACCATGCTACCACCATCACCACCTACCATGCTACCACCATCACCACCTACCATGCTACCACCATCGCCACCTACCATGCTACCACCATCACCACCTACCATGCTACCACCATCACCACCTACCATGCTACCACCATCACCACCTACCATGCTACCACCATCACCACCTACCATGCTACCACCATCACCACCTACCATGCTACCACCATCGCCACCTACCATGCTACCACCATCACCACCTACCATGCTACCACCATCACCACCTACCATGCTACCACCATCACCACCTACCATGCTACCACCATCTCCACCTACCATGCTACCACCATCACCACCTACCATGCTACCACCATCTCCACCTACCATGCTACCACCATCACCACCTACCATGCTACCACCATCACCACCTACCATGCTACCACCATCACCACCTACCATGCTACCACCATCGCCACCTACCATGCTACCACCATCACCACCTACCATGCTACCACCATCACCACCTACCATGCTACCACTATCACCACCTACCATGCTACCAATATCGCCACCTACCATGCTACCACCATCACCACCTACCATGCTACCACCATCACCACCTACCATGCTACCACCACCACCACCACCTACCATGCTACCACCATCACCACCTACCATGCTACCACCATCACCACCTACCATGCTACCACCATCACCACCTACCATGCTACCACCATCACCACCTACCATGCTACCACCATCACCACTTACCATGCTGCCACCATCGCCACCTACCATGCTACCACCATCACCACCTACCATGCTACCACCATCGCCACCTACCATGCTGCCACCATCACCACCTACCATGCTACCACCATCGCCACGTACCATGCTACCACCATCGCCACCTACCATGCTACCACCATCACCACCTACCATGCTACCACCATCACCACCTACCATGCTGCCACCATCACCACCTACCATGCTACCACCATCGCCACCTACCATGCTACCACCAACACCACCTACCATACTACGACCATCACCACCTACCATGCTACCACCATCACCACCTACCATGCTACCACCATCACCACCTACCATGCTACCACCATCGCCACCTACCATGCTACCACCATCACCACCTACCATGCTACCACCATCACCACCTACCATGCTACCACCATCACCACCTACCATGCTACCACCATCACCACCTACCATGCTACCACCATCACCACCTACCATGCTACCACCATCACCACCTACCATGCTACCACCATCGCCACCTACCATGCTACCACCATCACCACCTACCATGCTACCACCATCACCACCTACCATGCTACCACCATCACCACCTACCATGCTACCACCATCACCACCTACCATGCTACCACCATCACCACCTACCATGCTACCACCATCACCACCTACCATGCTACCACCATCACCACCTACCATGCTACCACCATCACCACCTACCATGCTACCACCATCACCACCTACCATGCTACCACCATCGCCACCTACCATGCTACCACCATCACCACCTACCATGCTACCACCATCACCACCTACCATGCTACCACTATCACCACCTACCATGCTACCACCATCGCCACCTACCATGCTACCACCATCACCACCTACCATGCTACCACCATCACCACCTACCATGCTACCACCACCACCACCACCTACCATGCTACCACCATCACCACCTACCATGCTACCACCATCACCACCTACCATGCTACCACCATCACCACCTACCATGCTACCACCATCGCCACCTACCATGCTACCACCATCACCACCTACCAGGCCTCTCTCATGATAGTCCCTAGTTAAGTCACTCCACTCACCACTTCTCAAGTCACCCCAGTCACCTCATGTCACCTCATGTCACCCCAGTCACCACTTCTCATGTCATCCCAGTCACCACCTCTCATGTCACCCCAGTCACCACCTCTCAAGTCACCCCAGTCACCACCTCTCATGTCACTCCAGTCACCACCTCTCATGTCACCCCAGTCACCACCTCTCATGTCACCCCAGTCACCACCTCTCATGTCATCTCAGTCACCACCTCTCATGTCATCCCAGTCACCACCTCTCATGTCACCCCAGTCACCACCTCTCATGTCATCTCAGTCACCACCTCTCAGGTCCCCCCAGTCACCACCTCTCATGTCATCCCAGTCACCACCTCTCATGTCACCCCAATCACCACCTCTCATGTCACCCCAGTCACCACCTCTCATGTCACCCCAGTCACCACCTCTCATGTCACCCGTCACCACCTCTCAAGTCACCCCAGTCACCACCTCTCATGTCATCTCAGTCACCACCTCTCAGGTCCCCCCAGTCACCACCTCTCATGTCATCTCAGTCACCACCTCTCATGTCATCCCAGTCACCATCTCTTATGTCACCCCAGTCACCACCTCTCATGTCATCTCAGTCACCACCTCTCATGTCATCTCAGTCACCACCTCTCATGTCCCCCCAGTCAGCACCTCTCAAGTCACCCCAGTCACCACCTCTCATGTCATCCCAGTCACCACCTCTCATGTCACCCCAGTCACCACCTCTCATGCCACCCCAGTCACCACCTCTCAGGTCACCCCAGTCACCACCTCTCAGGTCACCCCAGTCACCACCTCTCATGTCACCCCAATCACCACCTCTCATGTCACCCCAGTCACCACCTCTCATGTCACCCGAATCAGCATCTCTCAAGTCACCCCAGTCACCACCTCTCAGGTCACCCCAGTCACCACCTCTCAGGTCACCCCAGTCACCACCTCTCAGGTCACCCCAGTCACCACCTCTCATGTCACCCCAGTCACCACCTCTCAGGTCACCCCAGTCACCACCTCTCAGGTCACCCCAGTCACCACCTCTCAGGTCACCCCAGTCACCACCTCTCAGGTCACCCCAGTCACCACCTCTCATGTCACCCCAGTCACCACCTCTCAGGTCACCCCAGTCACCACCTCTCAGGTCACCCCAGTCACCACCTCTCATGTCACCCCAGTCACCACCTCTCAGGTCACCCCAGTCACCACCTCTCATGTCACCCCAGTCACCAATAACTCAGTTACTGTTGTTATTAAAGAATGTTCATGGGATAGTGAAAGTGATTTATGTTCACTATCTCAAAGTCCTTCACGGGTATTCATCAGAAAAGTCTTGTTTGACGGAACCAAGTCCAGCAGGTTATTTCCTCTAGTTACTTATGACTCTGAGCTCACTACATGTTTGTTTCCAAGCTTCGTCAAACAGGACTAATGCGTGGGAATGTGTACGCAATTCTTACAATATATATGAGAAGAAAATCTGACAAAAGAAGGGAAGAGAGTTAGATTTTGCCACCGAAGTGGCTAGTTTATTGTGCACCCCATATCCATCCTGTGGACGGTAGCGCAAGAGCATATGGATACACAAAAGGCCTAGGAACTAGGCCCCTAAGGGTAAACAGGTGTACATACGGGTTTTTATTTATCTACATATCTACAGTTCACTTATCTGTTACTTGCAAATTTAGAAAATTTGCTTAGTATATCTGGTATCTTATTTTCATTAATAAGATATCTTGACATGTCACATAGGTTATTGTACTGTCTGTCTCTGTATTCCTCAATTAGTGGACAATTAAGCACATAGTGTTCAAGAGAGTGACCATATGCCTGATCACATAATTTGCATTTAGTTTGATCATCATCTGTGTGTCTCCCAAACTGCCAGAAGTACTTGTAACCAAGCCTAAGCCTGGTCACTACAACATCAGTCAGTCTGTTCACATTGCAAGTTGCTCCATAAACATACTTATCTACGTTCATGTTATCATAGTGGGTTATAGATCTACTCAGGCTTCTAACTGCATTCCTATAACAATCATTTTCGTTATTTACTTCTCTCCTAATATTATTCCTAATGTTAGACACAGATATACCAGTTATATTCTACATTCTCCTTCTGGGTACTCTTCTTGGCTAACATATCAACTTTATCATGAAGGAGTAATCCAATGTGTGATGGGATCTATAGCAATTGTACATTAATTCCTTTGTGGGAGTGAATTATGAAATGACGGTATGTTAGTGGAGGCGGGAGGTGTTAGTGTGTCGCCAGCCCCACACAGGAAGGAGGCGGCAGGCGACCTCTGACCAACAGGATGGCAACAATTACCGCATTCTACAATGTTACTCTTGCATGCCGATGCTGGCTAAAGTTACCTCACTGGAAGAAAGAGAGAGAGAGAGAGAGAGAAGGATATGACTAATATGGTATAAAGTATGGTGAACATGGGCAGTTACACAGGGTATGGTGGTGGTGGAACACAGACAAGTGTGCCTGGGCTTCAACAAGGAGCTCGGGATGCCAGGTTATGCTAAGAGGGAGAAGAGCACTCAGACCTGACCATATCCTTCTCCTCACACTCTCCACACACTCTCGTTCTTTCTTTCTTATCTACCCTGAGTGATATAGACGTAAGGTTTTCCTCTCATTCGCAACACCTTCCTCAGGACAGTGACTCACCTACTTAATTCCATGAATGTAATCGGATACTCTTTCCAAGCTAGTATAAATAAGTGAAAATTTATTCTACAGACAGTCCATGCCTATCATATATGACGTATATATATATATATATATATATATATATATATATATATATATATATATATATATATATATATATATATATATATATATATATATATATATATATATATATATATATATATATATATATATATATATATATATATATATATATATATATATATATATATATATATATATATATATATATATATATATATATATATATATATATATATATAATATAGTAATTATAGTAATTATAGTAATTATAAGACAAATATTACGTCATACGCTTGTTTAAAGCTTGACTCGTTTTTATTCTGATAGAGAACTGGGAGATAAAACTTTAAATTGGTGCTAAGTTGTACACTGCAGCAGTGTACAACTTAGCAGCATTCACTAACATGTTTTACATGAGTACCAACTATGGCACCTCAGAACTCAAGACGCAAACAAACTGTTCTGTGTGTATTCACTTGTATGTGGTTGTAGGGGTCGAGTCACTGCTTCTTGGGCCCCAGATACTTATTGTGTTTTCTCTTAGTGTACTAATGGTGCCTCTACTTTTCACTGGCAGTATGTTGCATCGCCTGCCAAGTCTTTTGCTTTCGTAAGGAGTGATTTCTGTGTGTAGATTAGGGACCAGTTCCTCCAGGACCTTCCAGATGTAGATTATGATGTGTCACACACGTGTGTGCGCCTACCCACCTACCCTCACTGTTTATATATAAATCCCGCCACTACCACATCACTCTCCAGATTGTTCCACTTCCTGACAACCCTAAAGCTGAAGAAATAGTTCCTAACATCCCTATGACTCATCGGAGTTTTAACTTCCATCTATGCCTTCGAGTACTAGTCTGGTTGCAAATCTCTGTACTTTCTCCAATTTATTGATGTGTTTGATCAGGTGTGGGTTCCATACTGGTGCTGCATACTCTAATATTAGCCTGACGTACACAGTGTACAGTGTCATGAGTGACTCCTTACTTAGATGCCGAAAAACTATTCTTAGATATGCCAGACGCGCATTTGCCGTGTATGTATGTATGTATGTATGTATGTATGTATGTATGTATGTATGTATGTAAGTATGCATGTATGTGCTCACCTAGTTGTACTCACCTAGTTGAGGTTGCAGGGGTCGAGTCCAAGCTCCTGGCACCCCCTCTTCACTGGTCGCTACTTGGTCACTCTCCCTGAACCGTGAGCTTTATCATACCTCTGCTTAAAGCTATGTATGGATCCTGCCTCCATTACATCGCTTCCCAAACTATTCCACTTCCTGACTACTCTGTGGCTGAAGAAATACTTCCTAACATCCCTGTGATTCATCTGTGTCTTCAACTTCCAACTGTGTCCCCTTGTTACTGTGTCCAATCTCTGGAACATCCTGTCTTTGTCCACCTTGTCAATTCCTCTCAGTATTTTGTATGTCGTTATCATGTCCCCCCTATCTCTCCTGTCCTCCAGTGTCGTCAGGTTGATTTCCCTTAACCTCTCCTCGTAGGACATACCTCTTAGCTCTGGGACTAGTCTTGTTGCAAACCTTTGCACTTTCTCTAGTTTCTTTACGTGCTTGGCTAGGTGTGGGTTCCAAACTGGTGCCGCATACTCCAATATGGGCCTAACGTACACGGTGTACAGGGTCCTGAATGATTCCTTATTAAGATGTCGGAATGCTGTTCTGAGGTTTGCTAGGCGCCCATATGCTGCAGCAGTTATTTGGTTGATGTGCGCTTCAGGAGATGTGCCTGGTGTTATACTCACCCCAAGATCTTTTTCCTTGAGTGAGGTTTGTAGTCTCTGGCCCCCTAGACTGTACTCCGTCTGCGGTCTTCTTTGCCCTTCCCCAATCTTCATGACTTTGCATTTGGTGGGGTTGAACTCCAGGAGCCAATTGCTGGACCAGGTCTGCAGTCTGTCCAGATCCCTTTGTAGTTCTGCCTGGTCTTTGATCGAGTGAATTCTTCTCATCAACTTCACGTCATCTGCAAACAGGGACACTTCGGAGTCTATTCTTTCCGTCATGTCGTTCACAAATACCAGAAACAGCACTGGTCCTAGGACTGACCCCTGTGGGACCCCGCTGGTCACAGGTGCCCACTCTGACACCTCGCCACGTACCATGACTCGCTGCTGTCTTCCTGACAAGTATTCCCTGATCCATTGTAGTGCCTTCCCTGTTATCCCTGCTTGGTCCTCCAGTTTTTGCACTAATCTCTTGTGTGGAACTGTGTCAAACGCCTTCTTGCAGTCCAAGAAAATGCAATCCACCCACCCCTCTCTCTCTTGTCTTACTGATGTCACCATGTCATAGAACTCCAGTAGGTTTGTGACATAGGATTCCCCGTCCCTGAAACCATGTTGGCTGCTGTTGATGAGATCATTCCTTTCTAGGTGTTCCAACACTCTTCTCCTGATAATCTTCTCCATGACTTTGCATACTATACATGTTAGTGACACTGGTCTGTAGTTTAGTGCTTCATGTCTGTCTCCTTTTTTAAAGATTGGGACTACATTTGCTGTCTTCCATGCCTCAGGCAATCTCCCAGTTTTGATAAATGTATTGAATATTGTTGTTAGGGGTACACATAGCGCCTCTGCTCCCTCTCTCAGGACCCATGTAGAGATGTTATCTGGTTCCATTGCCTTTGAGGTATCTAGCTCACTCAGAAGCCTCTTCACTTCTTCCTCGGTTGTGTGTACTGTGTCCAGCACTTGGTGGTGTACCCCACCTCTCCGTCTTTCTGTAGCCCCTTCTGTCTCCTCTGTGAACACTTCTTTGAATCTCTTGCTGAGTTCCTCACATACTTCACGGTCATTTCTTGTTGTCTCTCCTCCTTCCTTCCTTAGCCTGATTACCTGGTCCTTGACTGCTCTTTTCCTCCTGTTGTGGCTGTATAACAACTTTGGGTCAGATTTGGCTTTCGCTGCTATGTCGTTTTCATATTGTCGTTGGGCCTCCCTTCCTATCTGTGCATATTCATTTCTGGCTCTACGACTGCTCTCCTTATTCTCCTGGGTCCTTTGCCTTCTATATTTCTTCCATTCCCTAACACACTTGGTTTTTGCCTCCCTGCACCTTTGGGTGAACCATTGGCTCATCCTGGCTTTTTCATTATTCCTGTTACCCTTGGGTATAAACCTCTCCTCAGCCTCCTTGCACATTGTTGTTACATATTCCATCATCTCATTAACTGGCTTCCCTGCCAGTTCTCTGTCCCACTGAACCCCATTCAGGAAGTTCCTCATTCCCGTGTAGTCCCCTTTCTTGTAGTTTGGCTTCATTTGCCCTGGCCTTCCTGCTTCCCCCTCCACTTGTAGCTCTACTGTGTATTCGAAGCTTAAAACCACATGATCGCTGGCCCCAAGGGGTGATGTCCTCAATATCTGCACTACTCAAGGTGAATTCTAGGTCCAGTCTCGCTGGTTCATCCTCTCCTCTCTCTCTGGTAGTGTCCCTTACATGTCGGTACATGAAGTTTTCCAATACCACCTCCATCATCTTAGCCCTCCATGTATCTTAGCCCCCATGTGGCTCTAAGTTCTCCCAATCGATTTCCTTGTGGTTAAAGTCACCCATGATAGATTGTGGGGTTCTGGGGATGGTTCTGTGTGTGCTTGCTCTTGTTGCTCTGTCATGCTCTGGTTGACCTCTGCTGATTCTGTCCTTGTCTCCTTTACTAGCTCCTTTCGCTTTTGTATCCTTTCCCTCAGCTGCTGTCGTTCTGTTTGTGTTCTGTCTCTGTCTAGGAACACCCTCTTGCATTCTGCCATGTACTTAAACCGTGGTTTCTCTTGGAGGATCCTGTTCCACACTGTTTCTGTCCTGAAAATTAGCTTGATCGGTCGTTTTCTCCCCTTCAAGTATCCACGTATTCTCTGAAAATTTACAATCTTGCCCATGTCCTCTTCACCTGTTTTTGTGATGGTGTTCTCAATCTCCTTTCTTTCTGCCTGCTGTCTTTCAGTGTGTGTGTGTGTGTGTGTGTGTGTGTGTGTGTGTGTGTGTGTGTGTGTGTGTGTGTGTGTGTGTGTGTGTGTGTGTGTGTGTGTGTGTGTGTGTGTGTGTGTATTCACCTATTTGTGGTTGCAGGGGTCGAGTCTTAGCTCCTGGCCCCGCCTCTTCACTGGTTGCTACTGGGTTCTCTCTCTCCCTGCTCTGTGTGTGTGTGTGTGTGTGTGTTTCTGTCTGTCTGTGTGAGTGTCTGTATCTGTGTCTGTGCGTTTAGGAAATTTTGGTGAAAGACTCAGTTGTCGCTACTTGTCACAGTAAGGTAACTCCTGTCATCGTGGTTCTTCAAATGGTACGTTCATTTTCGCACGCATAACGCTTTTATGATTTATGCCCGATATAAAATTCTACAAATATAGATGATTGCGTCTGACAACGCAAAACATGTTTTGATCTCTTAGAGAGTTGGTAACTTCACGCACATCGTTAATGTTGGGGGCTGACTATAATGGCTGATCTTCCTCGAGTATTTGTCACATGGCACTTAGATATTTTAGATTTTACCGCCGCAGTGGTTAGTTTATTGTGTACACCATATCCATCCTGTGGACGGTAGCGCAAGAGCATATGGATACACAAAAGGCCTAGGAACTAGGCCCCAAAAAGGTTAACAGGTGTACATCTGGGTATATATCTACAACTGCCTTATCTGCTGCAAGCAAATTTAAGAAATTTTTTAACATCTGTGGTATCTTATTTTCGTTTAATAAGATATTTTGACATATCACATAGGTTATTATACTATCTCTATATTCCCCAATAAGTGGACAATTGAGCATATAGTGTTCAAGATAGTGACCATGGGACTGGCCACATACTTTGTATTTAGTATGATCTTCAACTGTGTCTGCCAAACTGTCAGAAATACTACAATCAAGCCTAAGCCTTGCTATTACGGCATCAGTCAGTACTTGTAACCAAGCCTAAGCCTGTGTCTAGCATTAGGAATAATATTAGGAGAGAGGTAAATAATGAAACAGAGTTCTATAGGAATGCAGTTAGAAGCCTGAGTAGATCTATGACTCACTATGATAACAACAACGTAGATAAGTTCATTCATGGAGCATTCTGCATTGTCAAGTGATTGACTGATGTTGTAGCAGCCAGGCTTATGTTTAGTTACAATACTTGCGGCAGTTTGACAGACACAAAGATGAGGGTCAAACCAAATGCAATTTATGTGGCCAGCCTTATGGTCACTATCTTGAACACTATGTGCTTACTTATGCACTTATTGAGGAACATAGAGATAGACAGAATAATAATCTATGTGAAAATAAGTTACCAGATATATTAAACAAATTTTCTAAATTTGCTTGCAACAGATAAGCCAACTGTAGACATCAATCCAGATGGAAATAAGTCACTTTGACTTTTTTTTGGTTATCCTGGGTCCTCTACACATTTGCTGTTATGTATGATAATCTCTGTAACTGTATTTGTGTATACCTGAATAAACATACTTACTAACTCTTTTGGGACATAGTTCCTAGGTCTTTTGTGCAGCGATATACTCTTGCGCTACCCTCCATGGTGTGTACAATAAACTAGCCGCTACGGCAGCAGAATGAAAAAGGTGGTAGTGACTCTGGCAGTGACCTTGACAGTGACTAATGACAACTTCTTTTGCAGATGGTAGTGACCCTGGCAGTCACACTGGCAGTGACTAATAATAACTTGTTGAAGGTGGTAGTGACACTGACAGTTACGAATAATAACTTGTTGCAGATGGTAGTGACCCTGGCAGTGACCGTGGACGGTGCCACGGAGGAAGGTCTACAAGCAGGTGCCAGGCAAGTCTTGCAACATGTTCGCCCACACTGGCAACACCACGACCTGCACTTCAAGGTAGGCTGCCAGTATTTCAAAGCGATGTAGATGGTTACGAAAGATGTGTATTGAAATATGACTGGTGTCTTCTTTTTGGTCATACGATCGAGACCTTTCGCTGGCTTATAGCAGAAAACAACATACAGGATATATACACACCGAGAGGCATATTTCACCTTATATATGCTGAGAGTAGAGCTTAAGGCCACAATGAGCTTAGTCATTGGGCTGTACATGCAGTTAGGAAAACAACCCAGTGTAACACGACCTGTTGTTTCCTTGGTCAGAGGTACACCAGCGGGGTGACGAACACCCTGGTGGGTGTGTGGTGTGAGAGTGAGAATCAACAGGTGCTCGTCAGAGTCTATGGTAACAACACTCATCTCTTCATCGACAGACAACAAGAGATCTACACCATGAAGGTGAGGACTGACCTACACCCGGGTGTGAGTACACACGGACATAAACACGCACAAGTACATAAATTTAGGAAACCCATACAGAGACAGACATACAATATATATATATATATATATATATATATATATATATATATATATATATATATATATATATATATATATATATATATATATATATATATATATATATATATATATATATATATGCAGAACAACCACTGCGAAGAAATAGTGAAATTCCCAGCGCTTTCGTGACGTCTCACAATATCAAGGAACTATAAAAATAAAGCAACAGGAAGGCATATAAGGGCAAGACTACACCTCACAGTTGCATCACAACACCCGACTATGTGAAATACAACTGATACTCTACCCAAGCATTAAGAATTTTTTATTTGTCTAATGTAGCATTAAATTCTTTCCAAATTTTATTAATTATAAAAGATTCCAATTTATATATACCAAAAGAAATATTCATATTATTTTCAAAACTGCTTTTTATGAAACATGATTGCTGGAAAAAATAACTTCAATATTAAAAACAACATAGATTTAGTTGATAAATTAAGCTCCTTGACTGACTTAAATGATTTTAACATGGTTAGTTTTGATGTTACTTCCTTGTTTACGAAAGTTCCTGTTGATGATTTATTAAGTTTCTTATCTGAAGAATTTGTTAATTACAATTTACCATTGCCAGTTCCTACTATCATTAAACTTATTAAACTTTGCATTGTTGATGCAAAATTTGTATTTAATGAAAAGTTTTATGCTCAGAAGTTTGGTATGGTAATGGGAAATCCTCTGTCACCTGTTCTTAGTAATTTATACATGGAATTTTTTTAAACAAGATTGCTTAACACAATCCTTGCTAATAGAGCTAAGTGGTATAGATATGTTGATAATATTTTGTCTTATGCCTAAAAATATAGATATAAATAATTTCCTCGTTAAATTAAATAGTTTAGCTCATTCTATAAATTTTACTGTTGAGTTCGAAGAAAATAACTCATTGCCTTTCCTAGATGTTTTAATTATTAAGGATAACTAGCAATGATTTTAAATTTAAGATTTACAGAAAACCTACAAATAACTGTTCCTGTGTACACTGTTATTCTTCACATCAAGATAGAGTTAAATTGTCGGTTTTCTCATCAATGTTTTTGAGAACTTTTCGTATTTGTAATACAGAGTTCATAGAAATATCCTAAATTTACGAAATAGCTAATGATCTGAAAAACCAAAGAAACGTAATTGATAAATCCTTTAAAACTGCCAGAAATACGTTTTGCAATCCAAAAAGGGACAACCAGCCTTATTCAACTAAAGATATGTTGGTTCTCCCTTACCATAAAAACTTGGTTGATATGCCTTCTCTTCTTAAGACTTTTAATATCAAAGTTGTATTTAAAAATCTTGATACAGTAAAAAAAAAAACTTTTGATAAAGAATTTTCCCCAAAATGCTGACGGATGTGCCTATAAGATTCCTTGTAAAATTTGCGATAAAGTTTATTACGGTCAAACTGGTAAAAGTCTTGAACTAAGATTAAAACAACATAAATATAGCATTAAAAGTGGACAAGATTCTAACTCTCTATTTATTCACGTGAGAGATTTTAACCATCCAATTGATTTTCAAAAACTTGAGAAAGTTGCATCATGAATATTTTCACGTACACAGTCGCCAGAACTCTCCCACGCAGGTCTGCTAGTCTACCTGACTTATATTTTTTTTGTCTTTGCAAACAGTACATTGAGAGTTTGTATTTACAATAGTGGGTTGTAATACAAAGAGAACCTCTATTGCGCCTAGGCATTATGGGCCAACTTAACATTATTGACTTACAGTCTACTTAATACTAAGGATTATATCATAGTTGTACAGTAGGATAGTAATTATTTCTTAGTTGTGCAGTAGATTATTAATTATAAGTGAATCAAAATTTGTATAATACAAAGATATTTATATTCTAAAATGCTTTTGTGAAAACGATGATTCAATTATATTCGTGTCAACAATGGATAAAACGTTCAAAGTGATTGTTGGAGTTATGATGTGGGAGTACATAAGTGAGTAAATGTGTACTGAGTATTTAGCATTTAGTCTAGGGTGATTAAGTGGCTTTTGAGAAGAGTCTTAAATTGATTTTCACACCGGGTTACTTTAATATCTTCTGGTAATGAATTCCATATTTTGGGGCCTTTATGTGCATAGAGTTTTTACACAGTGTGATATGGACACGAGGTATATCAAAAAGAGATCTGTGTCTTGTGTTGTGGTCATGTGTCCTGTTTAGGTTGGTGAGGAGAAGTTTGAGTGGAGGGTTTATATTTGTGTGTATTGTTCTGTGTATATAGTAGGCACATGAATAAGTATGGATGTTCTTAATGGTGAGCAGATTCAGACTTTCGAAAATTGGTGGAGTATGATGGCGGGAGTGGGAATTTGTTATCATTCTTACTGGATTCGGGCGGATTCAAATGGTTTCATTGGAAATAAAACGAAAACAGGCCTGGATTGCTTGCAATCTCTGTGGTCAATGGTCCCATGGTATATGCAGGGATTTTAAACCAGTGACCACGCTTGACATAAACTCAGAGAGATGTTTTTGGGTCTGCCTAAACGAGATACACCTGTTTGAGGAAATGACATCTATATTAAAAGACAAGAACACCAATAAAACATCCTTCTTGAAAGACATGTCAGCATGGTATGACAGCTGGGAAAAAAAGATGGGTGGTAGGGACGGGGCTGTCTTGGACAGTGCTCCTGAGGGTGCTAGTGCTGTCCTGGAGGACAGTGCTGAGGGTGCTAGTGTTGTCCTGGAGGAAAGTGCTCCAGAGGGTCCTAGTGATGTCTTAGAAGACAGTGCTCGTGAGGGTACTAGTGTTGTCCTGGAGGACACTGAAGACAACGTTATTCAGTCCACAGAGGTTCAAAATAGAGATACTGCTGGAGATGGATCAAAATGGGATGATGCCTCAGGGAACAGTGTCGACACACTACCAACAAAACCTGGTGGAAGCACTGATGTCCATACAGGGGTGAAAGATATTGAGGAAACAGGAAAAATAAATGCACCAGCAGTGAATGCAGCTACAATAAATCCTAGCAAACAGAATTACAATCTATGTAAATACTATGCCTTGGGTATCTGCAGGCACGGTATATCTGGTAAAACAGGTGGGACATGCACATTTGACCATCCCAAAAATGCCGCATCCACATGACAACAGGAGAGTGCAACTTCCCTTCTTGTAACTTATTTCACCCAGAAATGTGTCACTCGTCATTCCATGAAAGAAAATACTACAATGCATACTGCCAGGCACATCATCTAAAGGGGACAGACCAGCCAGACTTTGGGAAACAAAAGAGAGGAGCCACAACCTCTCCAGGGACAGAGGTTTTTTAGAGCCAGAAGGGTAAAAAGACTGGCAAGAAATGACAATAATCCTACACCTGAAAACGCTTCTGGAGCAGAGGCACGGACATTGGCCTCTACTCCAGAACAGCAGATATTAGAGCCAGCAAATAAAACCCCCTAAATTCCACCAATACGACATTCGTCTTTGCAAACATACAGGGTCTAAAGCCGTCAAAAAACAAGAAAATTCCTTACATCAAGGGACTGCTCACGGAGTCAAATGCAATGTTTGCAGCATTCACAGAGACCCACATAAAGGATCATTATGACAACGAAATATGGATCCCAGGTTATAACCTATTCCGATGCGGTAGACTAAACAGGCAACAAGGGGGGGGAGGGTTGGCCTGTATGTCACAGAGTGGCAGATTTGCACAGAACTACTAAACACCTCAAGTGATGTAGTTGAAGTTTTGGCGGTAAAGATCGAAAACCAAAACCTTGTCATTATGGTAGTATACAAGCCTCCAGATGCAACTTCCCAGCAATTCCAGGAGCAGCTTGAGAAAATTGACCACTGTCTGGAAAATCTCCCAACTCCTGCCCCAAACATCTTACTACTAGGAGATTTCAACCTGAGACACCTAAAATGGAGGAGTATAGCAAACAATGTTTTAGCAGAGATCACCCCGGGAGGCAGCTCAGATGAAAATTCACACACACACGAACTATTAAATCTCTGCAACAAATTCACCTTAAACCAGCAAATAGTAGAGCCTACAAGACTAGAAAATACGCTGGACCTCATCTTCACTAACAATGATGATCTGATACGTAATATAACTGTATCAAAGACAATACACTCAGATCACAACATAATAGAGGTACAGACATGTATGCACAGGGCTCCTGACCAGCAAAATGTGAGCAGTCATGAAGGTCTCTTCACGAAATTCAATTTCAATAACAAAAACATACAATGGGATCAAGTAAACCATGTCCTAAATGAAACAAGCTGGGAAGATATCCTAAACAACACGGATCCGAACATTTGCCTTGAAAAAATGAATTCTGTGGTTCTTGAGATCTGCTCAAGACACATTCCATTAAGAAAAAGAAAGAGAAGATGTAAACTAGAAAGAGAGAGACGTTCCCTATACAGACGAAGGCGAAGAGTCACAGAGCTGCTGAGTGGGGTCAATATATCTGAAATACGAAGGGAGGCACTAGTCAATGAAATTGCAAATATCGAACTTAAGCTGAAGGAATCTTACAGGAGACAAGAATCACAGGAAGAACTAAAAGCCATAAAGGAAATTGAAAAAAAAAAAAATACTTCTTCTCTTATGCCAAATCTAAGGGAAAAACAACATCCAGTATTGGGCCCCTGCTTAGGCGGGATGGGACATACACAGATGATAGCCAAGAAATGAGTGAGATACTAAAGTCCCAATATGACTCAGTGTTCAGCGAGCCACTGCCCAGACTAAGGGTCGACAATCCAAATGAATTCTTTATGAACGAAACCCAAAATTTGGTCATCCCAAAAATCTCGGATATTATTCTAACTCCACAAGACTTTGAAGAGGCAATTAATGACATGCCCATGCACTCTGCCCCAGGCCCAGACTCATGGAACTCCGTGTTCATCAAGAATTGCAAGAAGCCCCTATCGCGTGCCTTCAGCATTTTATGGAGAGGGAGCATGGACACAGGGGTCATCCCACACACACTAAAAACAACAGACATAGCCCCACTCCACAAAGGTGGCAGTAAAGCAATTGCAAAGAACTACAGACCGATAGCACTAACATCCCATATCATAAAAATCTTTGAGAGGGTTCTAAGAAGCAAGATCGCCAACCACCTAGATACCCATCAATTACACAACCCAGGGCAACACGGGTTTAGAGCAGGTCGCTCCTGCCTGTCCCAGCTACTGGACCACTATGACAAGGTCCTGGATGCTGTAGAGGATAAACAAAATACAGATGTAGTATACACAGACTTTGCAAAAGCTTTCGACAAGTGTGACCATGGTGTAATAGCACACAAAATGCGTGATAAAGGAATAACAGGAAAAGTTGGTAGATGGATCTACAACTTCCTGACAAATAGAACACAAAGAGTAATAGTAAACAGAGTAAAGTCCCAGGCAGCCACGGTAAAAAGCTCTGTTCCACAAGGCACAGTACTCGCTCCCATTCTATTCCTCATCCTCATTTCTGACATAGACAGAGATGTAAGCCATAGCTCCGTGTCTTCCTTTGCGGATGACACCCGGATTACCATGGCAGTGACCTCCATCGAAGACACTGCGAGACTCCAAGCGGACATCAACCAAATCTTCGAATGGGCCACTCAAAACAATATGAAGTTCAACGAGGAGAAATTTCAACTACTCAGATATGGAAAACTTGAGGAAATTAAAAATGTATCAGGGTATACAACAAATTCTAATCATACAATAGAGCGGAAAAGTAATGTGAAGGACCTGGGAGTGATAATGTCAGAGGATCTCGCCTTCAAAGACCACAACAATGTATCTACCTCATCTGCTAGGAAAATGATAGGATGGATAATGAGAACCTTCAAAACTAGGGACGTCAAGCCCATGATGATTCTCTTCAAATCTCTTCTGCCCTCTAGGCTGGAATACTACTGTACAATAACGGCCCCCTTCAAGGCTGGCGACATTGCAGACCTGGAGAGTGAATAAAGAACTTTCACGGCACAGGTAAGTACGATAAGGCACCTAAACTACTGGGAACGGTTGAAGGTCCTTGGTCTGTATTCCCTTACATGATAATATACACATCGGCCGGTCTCAGACGGAGCCACTCCCCACCAAGGCAGGATGGCCCGAAAAACTAAAACTTTCATCATCATTCAGTCCATCACTGTCTTGCCAGAGGCATGCTTACACTACAGTTATAAAACTGCCACATAAACACCTTTCCTTCAGAGTGCCGGCAATGTACTTCCCATCTCCAGGACTCAAGTCCAGCCTGCCGGTTTCCCTGAATCCCTTTATAAATGTTACCTTGCTTACACTCCAACAGCACGTCAAGTCCTAAAAACCATTTGTCTCCATTCGCTCCTAACATACTCACGCACACTTGCTGGATGTCCAAGCCCCCTCGCACACAAAACCTCCTTCAACCCCTCTCTCCAACCATTCCAAGTCCTACCCCTACCCCACCTTCCCTCCACTACAGATTTATACACTCTCGAAGTCATTCTATTTTATTCCAACCTCTCTACACGTCCAAACCACCACAACAACCACTCTTCAGCTCTCTGGATAATAGTTTTGGTAATCCCACACCTCCTCCTAATTTCCAAACTACGGCTTCTCTGCATTATATTCACACCACGCATTGCCCTCACATATGACATCTCCACTGTCTCCAACCTTCTCTTTGTTGCAAAATTCACCACCCATGTTTCACACCCATAAGAGCATTGGTATAACTATACTCTCATATCTTCCTCTCCTTGCTTCCATGGATAAAGTTCTTTATCTTCACAGACTCCTCAGTGCACCACTTGCCTTTTTTCCCTCATAAATTCTGCGAGTCATCTCATCTCTCATAGACCCATCCGCTGACACGTCCACTCCCACATATCTGAATACATTCACTTCCTCCATATTCCCTTCCTACAATCTGATATCCAATCTTTCATTACCTAATTTTTTTGTTATCCTCATCACCTTGCTCTTTCCTATGTTCACTTTTAATTTATTTCTTTTACATACCCTTCCAAACTCGTCCACCAACCTTTGCAACTTCTCTTCAGAATCTCCCAAAAGCACAGTGTCATCAGCAAAAAGCAACTGTGACAACTCCCACTTTCTGTTAGATTCTTTGTCTTTTAACCCCACACCTCTTGCCAACACCTGAGCATTCACTTCTCTTACAACCCCGTCTATAAATATAGTGAACAACCATGGTGACATCACACATCCTTGTCTAAGGCCTACTTTTACTGGGAAATAATCTCCCTCTCTCCTACATACTCTAACCTGAGCCTCACTATCTTCAAAAACTTTTCACTGCTTTCAATAACCTACCTCCTATTCCATACATTTGCAACATCTGCCATTGTCCCCCTATCCACCCTGTCATGTGCCTTTTCCAAATCCATAAATGCCACAAAAACCTCTTTACCCTTATCTAAATACTGTTCACCTGTATGTTTCACTGTAAACACTTGGTCAACACATCTACCATTCCTGAAGCCTCCTTGTTCATCTGCTATCCTGCTCTCCGTTTTACTCTTAATTCTTTCAGTAATTACTCTAACATTTACTTTACCAGGTATACTCAACAGGCTTATTCCCCTATAATTTTTACACCCTTTTGTCCCCTTTGCCTGCATATAATGGAACTATGCATGCTCTCTGTCAATCCCTAGGTACTTTACCCTCTTCCATACATTTATTAAATAAAAGCACCAACCACTCCAAAACTACATCCCCACCTGCTTTTAACATTTCTATCTTTATCCCATCACTCCCAGCTGCTTTACCTCCTTTCATTCTATCCACTGCCTCACTAACTTTTCCCCACACTCACAAGTAGCTCTTCCTTACTCCTACAGGATGTTATTCCTCCTTGCCCTATACTCGAAATCACAGCTTCCCTATCTACATCAACATTTAACAGTTCCTCAAAATATTCCTTCAAACTTCCCGATACCTCCAACTCCCCATCTAATAACTCTCCTCTCCTATTTTTAACTGTTAATTCCATTTGTTCCCCAGGTTTTCTCAACAATTATTAATATCACTCCAAAGCTTTTTCTTATTCTCAGCAAAACAGAGGAGACTGTAGCAAATGAAAGAGCTAAGCTTTATGTGGAGGCCCTAACAGACAACAACAGAGCCCAAGGAAAGCCGAGAAGGGAAAATGACAGGCCACTGAGCCCAAGTACATTAGCCAGTGAAACTGATGAAAGGAAAGCTGCAGTGGAGGAAACCAAATTAAATGAGGGGATACACAGGGATATGCAGTGGGAGAATGAAAGGGTGAGGTCAGTCTTTGTGTATGGGCTCCAGGAAGTTGAAGGGGAAACATATGAAGCAAGAAAACAAGGGGAAAAAAAGCAATTGAAAGCATCATGAAAGCAATAGGAGAAGACGACATGACCCAGCTGGAAAATTTTCGGAGAATAGGGGGGTTTGTAAAAAAAAGAACCCGGCCAGTGAAAGTGACCTTCAAGGCAGAAGCGACTCGGACCAGGATCCTGCAGGAGAAAGCACGATTAAGGGACATGCCGGCATACAGGAAGGTGTATCTCGACCGCGACAGAACACAAGAAGAAAGGCAGAAACTGAGAGAGATGGTACAAAGGCGAAAGGAGGAAAGAGAGGGGATGGAGAAGACAGACAGGAGATCCCAGACCCAGGAAGAAGATCAAATACAGCCTCCCTCACAACTTCCTATAGAAGCCTCCCAACCAGGTCAACCCCAGTGCAACCAAACACTCTAAATCAAAACACCCATGCCACATCCAATGCCCCCACCCACTACATTACAAACTCCACCCCCACAGCAACAACCCATAGTTCCTTACCAGGTCTCCCACTTCCCCAACCCCAATATACCTCCCAGACCACAGTCTTAGAAAAGAAGTTGAAGGTGTGGTATACAAATGCAGATGGAATAACAAACAAGTATGAGGAGTGGCACGAAAGAATCAAAGAGACATCCCCAGACATAATAGCACTCACAGAAACAAAACTCACCAGAATAATAACAGATTCAATCTTTCCATCCGGATATCAAATCCTCAGGAAAGACAGAGGGAGGAGAGGGGGAGGAGGAGTTGCACTGCTCATTAAAAACCAGTGGGGTTTTGAGAAAATGGAAGGAATGGATGGCACGGGCGAAAGGGACTACTTAGTAGGAACAATCCAGTCTGAGGGACATAAGGTGATAATTGCAGTAATGTACAACCCACCACAGAACTGCAGGAGGCCAAGAGAAGAATACGATGAGAGCAACAGAGCAATGATCGACACACTAGCCGAGGTGGCCAGGAGAGCACACATGGGGGGAGCAAAGTTACTAGTTATGGGTGATTTCAATCACAAGGAGATTGACTGGGAAAACCTGGAGCCCCATGGGGGTCCCGAAACATGGAGAGCCAAGATGATGGATGTGGTACTGGAAAACCTCATGCATCAACATGTTAGAGACACTACCAGAGAGAGAGGAGAGGATGAACCAGCAAGGTTGGACCTTGTATTCACCATGAGTAGTTCGGACATCGAGGGTATCATGTATGAAAGGCCCCTGGGAGCTAGTGATCATGTGGTTCTGTGCTTCGACTACATAGTTGAGCTCCAAGTGGAGAGAGTAGCAGGAATAGGCTGGGAAAAACCAAACTACAAAAGGGGGAACTACTCAGGCATGAGGAACTTCCTTCAAGACATTCAGTGGGAGAGGGAACTGACAGGAAAACCAGTACAAGAAATGATGGACTATGTAGCAACAAAATGCAAGGAGGCAGAGGAGAGGTTTGTTCCCAAGGGAAACAGAAATAATGGGAAGAACAGAACGAGTCCTTGGTTCACCCAAAGGTGTAGGGAGGCAAAAACTAGGTGTACTAGAGAATGGAAAAGGTACAGAAGACAGAGAACTCAGGAAAATAAAGAAATCAGCCGAAGAGCCAGAAACGAATATGCACAGATAAGAAGGGAGGCTCAGAGACAATATGAAAATGACATAGCATCAAAAGTAAAGACTGACCCGAAGCTGTTGTACAGCCACATCAGGAGGAAAACAACAGTCAAGGACCAGGTAATCAGACTGAGGAAGGGTGATGGGGAATTCACAAGAAACGACCGAGAGGTATGTCAGGAGCTCAACACAAGATTTAAAGAGGTATTTACAGTGGAAACCAGTAGGACTCCAGGAAATCAGAACAGGGGGGCACACCAGCAAGTGCTGGATGAGGTACATATAACCAAGGAGGAGGTGAAGAAGCTGCTATGCGAACTTGACACCTCAAAGGCGGTGGGACCAGACAACATCTCTCCATGGGTCCTTAAAGAGGGAGCAGAGATATTGTGTGAGCCATTAACAAAGATCTTCAACACATCATTTGAAACTGGGCAACTCCCTGAGGTATGGAAAATGGCAAATGTAGTCCCAATTTTTAAAAAGGGAGACAGACATGAGGCACTAAACTACAGACCTGTATCACTAACGTGTATAGTATGCAAGGTCATGGAGAAGATCATCAGGAGGAGAGTGGTGGGGCACCTGGAAAGAAACAAGTGTATAATTGACAACCAGCACGGTTTCAGGGAAGGAAAATCCTGTGTCACAAACCTACTAGAGTTTTATGACAAGGTGACAGAAGTAAGACAAGAGAGAGAGGGGTGGATCGACTGCATATTTTTGGACTGCAAGAAGGCCTTCGACACAGTTCCTCACAAGAGGTTACTGCAAAAGCTAGAGGATCAGGCACACATAACAGGAAAGGCACTGCAATGGATCAGAGAATACCTGACAGGGAGGCAACAACGAGTCATGGTACGCGACGAGGTGTCAGAGTGGGCGCCTGTGACAAGCGGGGTTCCACAGGGGTCAGTCCTAGGACCTGTGCTGTTCTTGGTATATGTGAACGACATAACGGAAGGGATAGACTCAGAAGTGTCCTTGTTTGCAGATGATGTGAAGTTAATGAGAAGAATCAAATCGGATGAGGATCAGGCAGGACTACAAAGAGACCTGGACAGGCTACAAGCCTGGTCCAGCAACTGGCTCCTTGAATTTAACCCTGCCAAATGCAAAGTCATGAAGATTGGGGAAGGGCAAAGAAGACCGCAGACACAATATAGTTTAGATGGCCAAAGACTGCAAACCTCACTCAAGGAAAAAGATCTGGGGGTGAGTATAACACCGAGCATATCTCCTGAGGCGCACATCAATCAGATAACTGCTGCAGCATACGGGCGCCTGGCAAACCTACGGATAGCGTTCCGATACCTCAGTAAGGATTCGTTTAAGACTCTGTATACCATTTACGTCAGGCCCATACTGGAGTATGCAGCACCAGTTTGGAATCCACACCTAGTCAAGCACGTCAAGAAATTAGAGAAAGTGCAAAGGTTTGCAACAAGACTAGTCCCAGAGCTACGGGGATTGTCCTACGAAGAAAGGTTGAGGGAAATCGGCCTGACGACACTGGAGGACAGGAGGGTCAGGGGAGACATGATAACGACATATAAAATACTGCGCGGAATAGACAAGGTGGACAAAGACGGGATGTTCCAGAGATGGGACACAGACACAAGAGGTCACAATTGGAAGTTGAAGACTCAGATGAATCAAAGGGATGTTAGGAAGTATTTCTTCAGTCATAGAGTAGTCAGGCCGTGGAATAGCCTAGAAAGTGATGTAGTGGAGGCAGGAACCATACATAGTTTTAAGGCGAGGTATGATAGAGCTCATGGGGCAGGGAGAGAGAGGACCTAGTAGCAATCAGCGAAGAGGCGGGGCCAGGAGCTGTGACTCGACCCCTGCAACCACAAATAGGTGAGTACAAATAGGTGAGTACACACACACACACACACACACACACACACACACACACACACACACACACACACACACACACACACACACACACACACACACACACACACACACACACACACACACACACAGACACACACACACACACACACACACACACACACACACACACACACACACACACACACACACACACACACACACACACACACACACACACACACACACACACACACACACACACACACACACACCACAGAACTGCAGGAGGCCAAGAGAGGAGTACGAAGAAAACAACAGGGTGATGGTGGACACACTGGCTGAGGTGGCAAGAAGAGCTCACTCGAGCAGAGCAAAGTTACTGGTAATGGGCGATTTCAACCACAGGGAGATCGACTGGGAAAACCTGGAGCCACATGGGGGTCCCGAAACATGGAGAGCCAAGATGATGGATGTGGTACTTGAAAACCTCATGCATCAACATGTCAGGGACACAACCAGAGAGAGAGGGGAGGATGAGCCAGCAAGACTGGATCTTGTGTTCACCCTGAGCAGTTCAGACATTGAGGACATCACTTACGAGAGGCCCCTTGGAGCTAGCGATCATGTGGTTCTGAGTTTTGACTATATAGTAGAGTTACAAGTGGAGAAGGTAACAGGAACTGAAGGGGACAGGCCAAACTATAAAAGGGGGGACTACACAGGTATGAGAAACTTCCTGCAGGAGGTTCAGTGGGACAGAGAAATGGTAGGAAAATCAGTAAACGAGATGATGGAATATGTGGCAACAAAGTGCAAGGAGGCAGAGGAAAGTTTTGTTCCCAAGGGAAACAGAAATAATAGGAAGACCAAAACGAGTCCTTGGTTTACCCGAAGGTGTAGGGAGGCAAAAACTAAGTGCAACAGAGAATGGAAAAGGTACAGGAGGCATAGGACCCAGGAAAACAAGGAGATTAGTAGAAGAGCCAGAAACGAGTATGCACAGATAAGGAGGGAGGCCCAGCGACAGTATGAAAACGACATAGCATCGAAAGTCAAATCTGACCCGAAACTGCTGTATAGCCACATTAGGAGGAAGACAACAGTCAAGGACCAGGTGATAAGGCTGAGGAAAGAAGGTGGAGAACTCACAAGAAACGATCAAGAGGTATGTGAGGAGCTCAACACGAGATTTAAGGAAGTATTTACAGTAGAGACAGGAAGGACTCTGGGGGGACAGACCAGATGGGGACACCAGCAAGGAATACACCAACAAGTGTTGGACGACATACATACAGATGAGGAGGAGGTGAAGAAACTGCTAAGGGACATCGATACCTCAAAGGCAATGGGACCGGACAACATCTCCCCGTGGGTCCTTAGAGAGGGAGCAGATATGTTGTGCGTGCCACTTACCACAATCTTCAACACATCCCTGGAAACTGGGCAACTACCTGAGGTATGGAAGACGGCAAATGTAGTTCCCATTTTTAAAAAAGGAGACAGAAAAGAGGCACTAAACTATAGACCTGTGTCATTGACGTGTATAGTATGCAAAATTATGGAGAAGATTATCAGGAGGAGAGTGGTGGAGCACCTGGAACGGAACAGGAGTATAAATGCCAACCAGCACGGATTCACGGAAGGCAAATCCTGTGTCACAAACCTTCTGGAGTTTTATGATAAAATAACAGAAGTAAGACAAGAGAGAGAGGGGTGGGTTGATTGCATCTTCTTGGACTGCAAGAAGGCCTTTGACACAGTTCCTCACAAGAGATTAGTGCAGAAGCTAGAGCATCAGGCGCATATAACAGGAAGGGCACTGCAATGGATCAGAGAATACCTGACAGGGAGGCAACAACGAGTCATGGTACGTAATGATGTATCACAGTGGGCACCTGTGACGAGCGGGGTCCCACAGGGGTCGGTCCTAGGACCAGTGCTATTTTTGGTATATGTGAACGACATGACGGAAGGGTTAGACTCAGAAGTGTCCCTGTTTGCAGATGATGTGAAGTTAATGAGGAGAATTAAATCTGATGAGGACCAGGCAGGACTTCAAAGAGACCTGGACAGACTGGACACCTGGTCCAGCAAATGGCTTCTCGAATTTAATCCTGCCAAATGCAAAGTCATGAAGATAGGGGAAGGGCACAGAAGACCACAGACAGAGTATAGGCTAGGTGGCCAAAGACTGCAAACCTCACTCAAGGAGAAAGATCTTGGGGTGAGTATAACACCGAGCATGTCTCCGGAAGCACACATCAATCAGATAACTGCTGCAGCATATGGGCGCCTGGCAAACCTGAGAACAGCATTCCGATACCTTAGTAAGGAATCATTCAAGACACTGTACACCGTGTATGTCAGGCCCATACTGGAGTATGCAGCACCTGTTTGGAACCCGCACTTGATAAAGCACGTCAAGAAACTAGAGAAAGTACAAAGGTTTGCGACAAGGTTAGTTCCAGAGCTAAGGGGAATGTCCTATGAAGAAAGATTAAGGGAAATCGGCCTGACGACACTGGAGGACAGGAGGGTCAGGGGAGACATGATAACGACATATAAAATACTGCGTGGAATAGACAAGGTGGACAAAGACAGGATGTTCCAGGGAGGGGACACAGAAACAAGAGGCCACAATTGGAAGTTGAAGACACAAATGAGTCAGAGAGATAGTAGGAAGTATTTCTTCAGTCATAGAGTTGTAAGGCAGTGGAATAGCCTAGAAAATGACGTAGTGGAGGCAGGAACCATACACAGTTTTAAGACGAGGTTTGATAAAGCTCATGGAGCGGGGAGAGAGAGGGCCTAGTAGCAACCGGTGAAGAGGCGGGGCCAGGAGCTAGGACTCGACCCCTGCAACCACAAATAGGTGAGTACAAACCACCCTCTACCACCATCACTACCACCCTCTACCACCACCACCATCACTACCACCCTCTACCACCATCACTACCACCACCACCATACCACCATCTACCACCATCTACACCATCACTACCACCCTCTACCACCATCACTACCACCCTCTACCACCATCACTACCACCCTCTACCACCATCACTACCACCCTCTACCACCATCACTACCACCCTCTACCACCATCACTACCACCCTCTACCACCATCACTACCACCCTCTACCACCATCACTACCACCCTCTACCACCATCACTACCACCCTCTACCACCATCACTACCACCCTCTACCACCATCACTACCACCCTCTACCACCATCACTACCACCCTCTACCACCATCACTACCACCCTCTACCACCATCACTACCACCCTCTACCACCATCACTACCACCCTCTACCACCATCACTACCACCCTCTACCACCATCACTACCACCCTCTCACACCACCATCACTACCACCCTCTACCACCATCACTACCACCCTCTACCACCATCACTACCACCCTCTACCACCATCACTACCACCCTCTACCACCATCACTACCACCCTCTACCACCATCACTACCACCATCACTACCACCCTCTACCACCATCACTACCACCCTCTACCACCATCACTACCACCCTCTACCACCATCACTACCACCCTCTACCACCATCACTACCACCCTCTACCACCATCACTACCACCCTCTACCACCATCACTACCACCCTCTACCACCATCACTACCACCCTCTACCACCATCACTACCACCCTCTACCACCATCACTACCACCCTCTACCACCATCACTACCACCCTCTACCACCATCACTACCACCCTCTACCACCATCACTACCACCCTCTACCACCATCACTACCACCCTCTACCACCATCACTACCACCCTCTACCACCATCACTACCACCCTCTACCACCATCACTACCACCCTCTACCACCATCACTACCACCATCACTACCACCATCACTACCACCCTCTACCACCATCACTACCACCCTCTACCACCATCACTACCACCCTCTACCACCATCACTACCACCATCACTACCACCCTCTACCACCATCACTACCACCCTCTACCACCATCGCTACCACCCACCATCACTCTACCACCACACTACCACCCTCTACCACCATCACTACCATCCCACCCTCTACCACCATCACTACCACCCTCTACCACCATCACTACCACCCTCACCACCAACACAACCACCCTCTACCACCATCACTACCACCCTCTACCACCATCACTCACTACCACCCTCTACCACCATCACTACCAACCTTTACCACCACAACCACTACCACCCTCTACCACCACTACCTCCACCACTACCACCCTCTACCACCACTACCACCATCACTACCACCCTCTACCACCATCACTACCACCACAACCACTACCACCATCACTACCTCTACCACCATCACTACCACCCTCTACCACCATCACTACCACCCTCTACCACCATCACTACCACCATCACTACCACCCTCTACCACCATCACTACCACCCTCTACCACCATCACTACCACCCTCTACCACCATCACTACCACCCTCTACCACCATCACTACCACCCTCTACCACCATCACTACCACCCTCTACCACCATCACTACCACCCACTACCACCCTCTACCACCATCACTACCACCCTCTACCACCATCACTACCACCCTCTACCACCATCACTACCACCCTCTACCACCCTCACTACCACCTTCACTACCACCCTCTACCACCATCTACCACCACCCTCTACCACCATCACTACCACACCCTCTACCACCATCACAACCACTACGACCCTCTACCACCATCACTACCACCCTCTACCACCATCACTACCACCCTACCACCATCTACCACCACACCACCCTCTACCACCCTCTACCACCATCACAATCACTACCACCCTCTACCACCATCACAACCACTGCTGCCCTCTACCACCATCACTACCACTACCACCCTCTACCACCATCACAACCACCCTCTACCACCATCACTACCACCCTCTACCACCATCACTACCACCCTCTACCACCATCACAATCACTACCACCCTCTACCACCATCACTACCACCCTCTACCACCATCACTACCACCCTCTACCACCATCACTACGATTACCACCCTCTACCACCATCACTACCACTGCCACCCTCTACCACCATCACTACCACCCTCTTCCACCCACTCCACCCTCTACCATCACTACCACCCTACCACCATCACTACCACCCTCTACCACCATCATTACCACCCTCTACCACCATCACTACCACCCTCTACCACCATCACTACCACCCTCTACCACCATCTACCACCATCACTACCACCCTCTACCACCATCACTACCACCCTCTACCACCATCACTACCACCCTCTACCACCATCACTACCACCCTCTACCACCATCACTACCACCCACTCTCTACCACCACCCACCGTCTACCACCACCCACCCTCTACCACCATCACTACCACCCTCTACCACCATCACTACCACCATCACTACCACCCTCTACCACCATCACTACCACCCTCTACCACCATCACTACCACCCTCTACCACCATCACTACCACCCTCTACCACCATCACTACCACCCACCCACTCTACCACCATCACTACCACCCTCTACCACCACCACTACCACCCTCTACCACCATCACTACCACCACCCTCTACCACCATCACTACCACCCTCTACCACCATCACTACCACCCTCTACCACCATCACTACCACCCTACCACCCTCTACCACCATCACTACCACCCTCTACCACCATCACTACCACCCACCATCACTACCACCCTCTACCACCATCACCACCACACTACCACCCTCTACCACCATCACTACCACCCTCTACGACCATCACTACCACCCTCTACCACCATCACAACCACTACCACCCTCTACCACCCTCTACCACCATCACACCACCCTCTCTACCACCATCACTACCACTACCACCCTCTACCACCATCACTACCACCCTCTACCACCATCACTACCATCATCACTACCACCATCTCTACCACCCTCTACCACCATCACTACCACCCTCTACCACCATCACTACCACCCTCTACCACCATCACTACCACTACCACCCTCTACCACCATCACTACCACCCTCTACCACCATCACTACCACCCTCTACCACCATCACTACCACTACCACCCTCTACCACCACCCTCTACCACCATCCCTCTACCACCCTCTACCACCATCACTACCACCATCACACCACCTACCACCCTCTACCACCATCACTACCACCCTCTACCACCATCACTACCACCCTCTACCACCATCACTACCACCCTCTACCACCATCACTACCACCCTACTACCACCATCACTACCACCCTCTACCACCACCACTACCACCCTCTACCACCATCTACCACCCTCTACCACCATCACTACCACCCTCTACCACCATCACTACCACCCTCTACCACCATCACTACCACCCTCTACCACCATCACTACCACCATCACCCACCCTGCTGGCTACCACCATCACTA
This sequence comes from Cherax quadricarinatus, assembly GCF_038502225.1. Classification (NCBI taxonomy): domain Eukaryota; kingdom Metazoa; phylum Arthropoda; class Malacostraca; order Decapoda; family Parastacidae; genus Cherax; species Cherax quadricarinatus. The sequence goes on along the minus strand of NC_091297.1, from coordinate 15,091,533 downwards.
CCACCCTCTACCACCATCACTACTACCCTCTACCACCATCGCTACCATTCTCTACCACTATTACCCTCTACCACCATCACTACCACCCTCTACCACCATCACTACCACCCTCTACCACCATCACTACCACCCTCTACCACCATCACTACCACCCTCTACTACCATCACTACCACCCTCTACCACCATCACTACCACCCTCTACCACCATCACTACCACCCTCTACCACCATCACTACCACCCTCTACCACCATCACTACCACCCTCTACCACCATCACTACCACCCTCTACCACCATCACACCCACACACTACCACCATACCACCCTCTACCACCATCACTACCACCTTCTACCATCATCGCTACCACCCTCTACCACAATCACTACCACCTTCTACCACCATCACTACCATCACTACCACCCTCTACCACCATCACTACCACCCCCTACCACCATCACTACCACCCTCTACCACCATCACTACCACCCTCTACCCCCCGCACTACCACCATCACTACCACCCTCTACCACCATCACTACCACCCTCTACCACCATCACTACCACCCTCTACCACCATCACTACCACCCTCTACCACCATCACTACCACCCTCTACCACCATCACTACCACCCTCTACCACCATCACTACCACCATCCCTCTACCACCATCACTACCACCCTCTACCACCATCACTACCACCCTCTACCACCATCACTACCACCCTCTACCACCATCACTACCACCCTCTACCACCATCACTACCACCCTCTACCACCATCACTACCACCCTCTACCACCATCACTACCACCCTCTACCACCATCACTACCACCCTCTACCACCATCACTACCACCCTCTACCACCATCACCACCACCACCATCACCACCACCACCACCATCACTGCCACCCTCTACCACCATCACTACCACTCTACCACCATCACTACCACCCTCTACCACCATCACTACCACCCTCTACCACCATCACTACCACCCTCTACCACCATCACTACCACCCTCTACCACCATCACTACCACCCTCTACCACCATCACTACCACCCTCTACCACCATCACAACCACCCTCTACCACCATCACTACCACCCTCTACCACCATCACTACCACCCTCTACCACCATCACAAACACTACCACCACAACCACTACCACCCTCTACCACCATCACTATCACCCTATACCACCATCACTACCACCCTCTACCACCATCACTACCACCCTCTACCACCATCACTACCACCCTCTACCACCATCACTACCACCCTCTACCACCATCACTACCACCCTCTACCACCATCACTACCACCCTCTACCACCATCACTACCACCCTCTACCACCATCACTACCACCCTCTACCACCATCACTACCACCCTCTACCACCATCACTACCACCCTCTACCACCATCACTACCACCCTCTACCACCATCACTACCACCCTCTACCACCATCACTACCACCCTCTACCACCATCACCACCATACCACCGCGACAGCTTGTAAACAATGGCACACTGAGTCTCGGAGTGGCTGGGCGCACATCGACAGGTTCCAGACGAACGTCGTTGGTTAAGTTTTTCGCCGTTGGTTAAGGAATTTTTTCTACGGCAAAAATCGCCGTTAGACGAAATATCCATTACTTAATGCCACCGTTAGTTGAGGGTCGACTGTATATATCTATCTATTTATCTATCATATATATTGTAGGGGATGTGGTGTTGCTAAGAGTGTGGTTGGTGGTGCAGGTGGTGCAGGAGGCAGGGTGTGGACCGGAAGTCTTTGCAGCCTTCACTAACGGCCTATGCTACGCCTACACCCCTGGGATGCCACTCACCTTCAGAGATGTGACCAACGAGGCAGTTTGGCGAGCCGTCACCTCGCGAGCTGCCAGCTTCCACAAGATCCAGGTGAGCGCCTTCCAGGTGCCAGGCAGCTCCACCAGGTGATGGAACACACAGGTGAGCGCCTCCCAGGTGCCAGGGAGCTCCACCAAGTGATGGAACACACAGGTGGGCGCCTCCCAGGTGTCAAGGAGCTCCACTGGACGATACGACACGCAGGTGAGCTTTTCCCGGATGACAGGAAACATCGGTAATCCCACTAGGTGTTACAACACACAGGCAGCTCCTCCTAGTAGCAAGCAGGAACTGGGATGCTGGTGAACTCGTTAGATGAAATAATTTACAAGTAAGGTCTAAAGTTTCGTATTACTGAGGTAAGGACTCAGTTTACACATAATTAAGGTCAGGTATCAGGCTACACAGTATTAAGGCCAGATATTAATTTACACGGTATTAAGGTCCCAGGCTACACTTACCTAGTAATTCACTTACCTAGTAAGTGAATAACACTAAGTCATGTAGCAACGACCAGAAACACACAAGCTGGCAGGTATTGTAACACTCTAATATGAGCGTTTCTATCATTTTCGTAACCAGCAGGTATTGGTGCAACACTAATATGTCTCAAGACTAACGAAATCGTAATGTGTGTACTCACCTAGTTGTGATTGCAGGGGTCGATTCACAGCTCCTGGCCCCGCCTCTTCACTGGTCGCTACTAGGTCACGCTTCCTGCTCCATGAGCTTTATCATACCTCTTCTTAAAGCTATGTATGGGTCCTGCCTCCACTACATCACTTTCCAGACTATTCCACTTCCTGACAATTCTGTAACTTAAGAAATACTTCCTAACATCCCTGTGATTCATCTGAGTCTTCAACTTCCAATTGTGATCCTCTGTTGCTGTGTCCCATCTCTGGAACGTCCTGTCTCTGTCCACCTTGTCGATTCCTCTAGGTATTTTAAATGTCGTTATCATATCATCCCTATCTCTCCTATCCTCCAGTGTCGTCAGGTCGATTTCCCTTAACCTCTCCTCGTAGGACATGTGTGTGTGTGTGTGTACTCACCTATTCACCTATTTGTGGTTGCAGGGGTCGAGTCATAGCTCCTGGCCCCGCCTCTTCACTGATTGCTATTAGGTCCTCTCTCTCCCTGCTCCATGAGCTTTATCATACCTCGCCTTAAAACTATGTATGGTTCCCGCCTCCACTACGTCACTTTCTAGGCTATTCCTCTGCCTCTATGACTGAAGAAATACTTCCTAACATCCCTTTGACTCATCTGAGTCTTCAACTTCCAATTGTGACCTCTTGTTACTGTGTCCCATCTCTGGAACATCCTGTGTCTGTCCACCTTGTGTTTTCTTTGCAGTATTTTATATGTCGTTATCATATCTCCCCTGACCCTCCTGTCCTCCAGTGTCGTCAGGCCGATTTCCCTCAACCTTTCTTCGTAGGACAATCCCCTTAGCTCTGGGACTAGTCTTGTTGCAAACCTTTGCACTTTCTCTAATTTCTCGACGTGCTTGACTAGGTGTGGATTCCAAACTGGTGCTGCATACTCCAGTTACCTGGAGTTTACCTGGAGAGAGTTTCGGGGGTCAACGCCCCCGCGGCCCGGTCTGTGACCAGGCCTCCTGGTGGATCAGCGCCTGATCAACCAGGCTGTTGCTGCTGGCTGCACGCAAACCAACGTACGAGCCACAGCCCGGCTGATCAGGAACTGACTTTAGGTGCTTGTCCAGTGCCAGCTTGAAGACTGCCAGGGGTCTGTTGGTAATCCCCCTTATGTGTGCTGGGAGGCAGTTGAACAGTCTCGGGCCCCTGACACTTATTGTATGGTCTCTTAACGTGCTAGTGACACCCCTGCTTTTCATTGGGGGGATGGTGCATCGTCTGCCAAGTCTTTTGCTTTCGTAGTGAGTGATTTTCGTGTGCAAGTTCGGTACTAGTCCCTCTAGGATTTTCCAGGTGTATATAATCATGTATCTCTCCCTCCTGCGTTCCAGGGAATACAGGTTTAGAAACCTCAAGCGCTCCCAGTAATTGAGGTGTTTTATCTCCGTTATGCGCGCCGTGAAAGTTCTCTGTACATTTTCTAGGTCGGCAATTTCACCTGCCTTGAAAGGTGCTGTTAGAGTGCAGCAATATTCCAGCCTAGATAGAACAAGTGACCTGAAGAGTGTCATCATGGGCTTGGCCTCCCTAGTTTTGAAGGTTCTCATTATCCATCCTGTCATTTTTCTAGCAGATGCGATTGATACAATGTTATGGTCCTTGAAGGTGAGATCCTCCGACATAATCACTCCCAGGTCTTTGACGTTGGTGTTTCGCTCTATTTTGTGGCCAGAATTTGTTTTGTACTCTGATGAAGATTTAATTTCCTCATGTTTACCATATCTGAGTAATTGAAATTTCTCATCGTTGAACTTCATATTGTTTTCTGCAGCCCACTGAAAGATTTGGTTGATGTCCGCCTGGAGCCTTGCAGTGTCTGCAATGGAAGACACTGTCATGCAGATTCGGGTGTCATCTGCAAAGGAAGACACGGTGCTGTGGCTGACATCCTTGTCTATGTCGGATATGAGGATGAGGAACAAGATGGGAGCTAGTACTGTGCCTTGTGGAACAGAGCTTTTCACCGTAGCTGCCTCGGACTTTACTCTGTTGACGACTACTCTCTGTGTTCTGTTAGTGAGGAAATTATAGATCCATCGACCGACTTTTCCTGTTATTCCTTTAGCGCGCATTTTGTGCGCTATTACGCCATGGTCACACTTGTCGAAGGCTTTTGCAAAGTCTGTATATATTACATCTGCATTCTTTTTGTCTTCTAGTGCATTTAGGACCTTGTCGTAGTGATCCAGTAGTTGAGACAGACAGGAGCGACCTGTTCTAAACCCATGTTGCCCTGGGTTGTGTAACTGATGGGTTTCTAGATGGGTGGTGATCTTGCTTCTTAGGACCCTTTCAAAGATTTTTATGATATGGGATGTTAGTGCTATTGGTCTGTAGTTCTTTGCTGTTGCTTTACTGCCCCCTTTGTGGAGTGGGGCTATGTCTGTTGTTTTTAGTAACTGAGGGACGACCCCCGTGTCCATGCTCCCTCTCCATAGGATGGAAAAGGCTCGTGATAGGGGCTTCTTGCAGTTCTTGATGAACACAGAGTTCCATGAGTCTGGCCCTGGGGCAGAGTGCATGGGCATGTCATTTATCGCCTGTTCGAAGTCATTTGGCGTCAGGATAACATCGGATAGGCTTGTGTTAATCAAATTTTGTGGCTCTCTCATAAAAAATTCATTTTGATCTTCGACTCTCAGTCTGGTTAGCGGCTTGCTAAAAACTGAGTCATATTGGGACTTGAGTAGCTCACTCATTTCCTTGCTGTCATCTGTGTAGGACCCATCTTGTTTAAGTAGGGGCCCAATACTGGACGTTGTTCTCGATTTTGATTTGGCATAGGAGAAGAAATACTTTGGGTTTCTTTCGATTTCATTTATGGCTTTTAGTTCTTCCCGCGATTCCTGACTCCTAAAGGATTCTTTTAGCTTAAGTTCGATGCTTGCTATTTCTCTGACCAGTGTCTCCCTGCGCATTTCAGATATATTGACCTCTTTTAGCCGCTCTGTTATTCTTTTCCGTCGCCTGTAAAGGGAGCGCCTGTCTCTTTCTATTTTACATCTACTCCTCCTTTTTCTTAGAGGAATAAGCCTTGTGCATACATCGAGTGCCACCGAGTTAATCTGTTCTAGGCATAAGTTTGGGTCTGTGTTGCTTAGTATATCTTCCCAGCTTATATCGGTTAGGACTTGGTTTACTTGGTCCCACTTTATGTTTTTGTTATTGAAGTTGAATTTGGTGAATGCTCCCTCGTGACTAGTCTCATTTTGTCGGTCTGGGGCTCCACGCATACATGTCTGAACCTCAATTATGTTGTGATCTGAGTATATTGTTTTTGATATGGTGACATTTCTTATCAGATCATCATTGTTAGTGAAGATGAGGTCTAGTGTATTCTCCAGTCTAGTAGGCTCTATTATTTGCTGGTTTAAATTGAATTTTGTGCAGAGATTTAAAAGCTCGTGTGAGTGTGAGTTTTCATCAGAGCTGCCTCCTGGTGTTATTACTGCAACAATATTATTTGCTATATTCCTCCATTTTAGGTGCCTTAAGTTGAAATCCCCCAGGAGCAAGATGTTGGGTGCAGGAGCTGGAAGATTTTCCAGACAGTGGTCAATTTTTAACAGCTGTTCCTGGAATTGCTGGGATGTTGCATCCGGAGGCTTGTAGACTACCACAATGACTAGGTTTTGGTTCTCGACCTTTACTGCTAAAACTTCCACTACGTCATTTGAGGCATTAAGCAGTTCTGTGCAAACAAGTGACTCTGCAATGTACAGGCCAACCCCCCCCTTTTGCCTGTTCACTCTGTCACATCTGTATAGGTTGTAACCTGGGATCCATATTTCGTTGTCCAAGTGATCCTTTATGTGGGTCTCAGTGAAAGCCGCGAACATTGCCTTTGCCTCTGCAAGCAGTCCACGGATGAAAGGTATTTTGTTGTTTGTTGCTGGCTTTAGACCCTGTATATTTGCAAAGAAGAATGTTATCGGACTGGTGGTATTGTTGGTACTGGGGGGGGGGATTTTTTTTCCGGCATTAGTATCTGTATCTGTTGGTTTGGAGTGGAGGCCATCGACTGTGGTTCCACTCCAGGAATGACTGGATTTGGTGTACGATTTCTGGGCCTGACGTAAATGGTATACAGAGTCTTGAACGAATCCTTACTGAGGTATCGGAACGCTATCCGTAGGTTTGCCAGGCGCCCGTATGCTGCAGTAGTTATCTGATTGATGTGCGCCTCAGGAGATATGCTCGGTGTTATACTCACCCCCAGATCTTTTTCTTTGAGTGAGGTTTGCAGTCTTTGGCCATCTAAACTATATTGTGTCTGCGGTCTTCTTTGCCCTTCCCCAATCTTCATGACTTTGCATTTGGCAGGGTTAAACTCAAGGAGCCAGTTGCTGGACCAGGCTTGTAGCCTGTCCAGGTCTCTTTGTAGTCTTGCCTGATCCTCATCCGATTTGATTCTTCTCATTAACTTCACATCATCTGCAAACAAGGACACTTCTGAGTCTATCCCTTCCGTTATGTCGTTCACATATACCAAGAACAGCACAGGTCCTAGGACTGACCCCTGTGGTACCCCGCTTGTCACAGGCGCCCACTCTGATACCTCGTCACGTACCATGACTCGTTGTTGCCTCCCTGTCAGATATTTTCTGATCCATTGCAGTGCCTTTCCTGTTATGTGTGCCTGATCCTCTAGTTTTTGCAGTAACCTCTTGTGAGGAACTGTGCCGAAGGCCTTCTTGCAGTCCAAAAAAATGCAGTCGATCCACCCCTCTCTCTCTTGTCTTACTTCTGTCACCTTGTCATGAAACTCCAGTAGGTTTGTGACACAGGATTTTCCTTCCCTGAAACCATGCTGGTTGTCAATTATACACTTGTTTCTTTCCAGGTGCCCCACCACTCTCCTCCTGATGATCTTCTCCATGACCTTGCATACTATACACGTTAGTGATACAGGTCTGTAGTTTAGTGCCTCATGTCTGTCTCCCTTTTTAAAAATTGGGACTACATTTGCCATCTTCCATACCTCAGGGAGTTGCCCAGTTTCAAGTGATGTGTTGAAGATCTTTGTTGTGGCACACACAGTATCTCTGCTCCCTTTTTAAGGACTCACAGAGAGATGTTGTCTGGTCCCACCGCCTTTGAGGTGTCAAGTTCGCATAGCAGCTTCTTCACCTCTTCCTTGGTTAGATGTACCTCATCCTGTCTGTGTATGTGTGTGGTGTGTGTGTGTGTGTGTGTGTGTGTGTGTGTGTGTGTGTGTGTGTGTGTGTGTGTGTGTGTGTGTGTGTGTGTGTGTGTGTGTGTGTGTGTGCGTGCGTGCGTAACTGTGCCAGCACAAGCTTCCACTATACTTTAATTAAAGTCATAATAACCATATGTAATTGTAGTAATGACATATAACTATCACAGTATAACAATAATCATCCACTCACACCATAACACAACACACTGCACTGCATAAGTCCGACACAAGCAACCAGCTTGCATTGTCTTCTTGATCAGGGTGGAGGCTGGCGGCTGTACGAAGAAGCAGCTGGTGCTCCTGATGGAGGAGCTGGAGGCTCACCTGGTGCCCCTAGCGTGCCCTGTTGTCTTCTGTCATAACGACCTCGTCATGAGGAACATCATCTGGGACGCGGACACTGCCTCTGCTACTTTCATAGACTACGAGTACGCAGGACCCAACTATCAGCCCTTCGATATTGCTAACCATTTCAACGAGTACTCAGGTGAGCGGTGTGTCCAGCTGGCCAGAGAGATGGCCATCTACTCTATGGATATAGAGTCTCACCAGTGTAGATACCATATTGTCTATGGTATCTACACTGCAGGTGTTCAGACTGTGAAATGATAAATTAGACACATGTGCAACTCTTGGGTATCTTTATTGAGGAAACGTTTCGCCACACAGTGGCTTCATCAGTCCATACAAAGGAGAATCTTGAAGAACAGGAGGAGAATGAGGTAATCAGTCCCTCAACCTTGAGTCGATGTGGTCAGTCCATCAATCTTGAATAGAATACGGCATACGTGCGGAGAAGGAGCTTATAAACCGTTGGTAGGAGAGGTGCAGCAGTCATAGGCGGTGTCACATTTGTTCAATGTGGAAGTAGGTCGTGCCCAAGAATTAGGCAAGCGAAGAATTCCCAAGTATTAAGATCCCAAGAAGTTGCACATGTGTCTAATTTATCAACATGTCGGTTCTCTGAACCATTCATCTACAAACCTGTCAGACACTGCAACTTCTTGGCATCTTAATACTTGGGAATTCTTCGCTTGCCTAATTCTTGGGCACGACCTACTTCCACATTGAACTAATGTGACACCGCCTATGACTGCTGCACCTCTCCTACCAACGGTTTATAAGCTCCTTCTCCGCACGTATGCTGTATTCTATTCAAGATTGATGGACTGACCACATCGACTCAAGGTTGAGGGACTGATTACCTCATTCTCCTCCTGTTCTTCAAGTTTCTCCTATGTATGGACTGATGAAGCCACTGTGTGGCGAAACGTTTCCTCAATAAAGATACCCAAGAGTTGCACATGTGTCTAATTTATCAACATGTCGGTTCTCTGAACCATTCATCTACAAAGACTGTGAAATGTCCGCACTATAGTTGTGAGCGTTCAGACTCTGACACAGGCTGGCATACTCCACTGTCATACGTCGACACTGGAGTATGCTCGCTAGAAATGAAGGTGTCTCTCACTAGTTTAGTGGTAGCTTTGCAACGCTCTCTGTTGAGGACTCGTATTGTGCACAATTACCGAATGAGTCTTCTGTTTTTTAATTGAGGAGCTCTACATGATTCTCCTTACTTTTCAGGGTGAAAGGCAGGGAAAATCATTAATAAATCACTCGGTTTAACAATGCATTCTCTTTGCTCTGGCTGATCATGCTTTAGTCCACTCTGTTGTCTTAAAAATCGAGGAGTTGTTAGTCGGTCCCCACAAGGATGTGGAGTTCTGCTGGTGCCCAGCCCATATTGGGGTCCTAGTAAATTAAAGGACGGCTACAGAGGCGAAAGTTGTGATTTCAAGTTTGCTATACAGCAGAACTCTTGCTCACAGTGACTTATTGAGGCAAATAGATATTAATATCCATCGGAAGTGGCTGAACTGAAGGGCCTTGCAGACGGACAAGTTAAACAGGATTCAACAGGACGTGGATAATTGACATTTCTCTTTCATGGGAAAAGTAATTTTTTAGACGATTCTTTGTCCACTGAGGAAGTGGCACACACTACTCACTCATAGCCACCTGCTTACAGGTGCTTCTGCACCTCACTGTCAGACACATGTGACGTGCGACTCACTGTGGAGCACGACTTCTTCCTTGCTTATGGATTCAGACTTAATTTAAGACGTGTAGGAACCTCAGGGAACTTTTAGGCAAGTATTTTAAAATTATTAATTCAACATTTTTAAACTAATGTGAGATATTTTTAATTTGATATGACAGTACTTATTTGTTATATGTTTTATTCATGCTAGTATTTTTTTTTATACTTAAGTTTATTTTCGATACTCTTATACGTGAATTGTATTTATTTTAATTGTTAATAGCGCCGAGTGACCTTCCAGATCGAAGAACTCTTTCGACATCAAAATTTTCTTCCATCTTCCAGGCATGGAGAAGCCAGACTTCAGTTTGTATCCGAGTGTGGCGGTACAGCGAGCCTGGCTGAGGAGCTACCTGGCACAGTACTGTAGCATTCCTGAGGAGGAGGTCTCCTCACACCTGGTGGAGGTGTGGAGAGGCTGGGTCACCAAGTTCACCCTGGCCTCACACCTCTTCTGGGGTGTGTGGGCCTTCCTGCAGGCCTGCCACTCATCCATTGACTTCGATTACATAGAGTAAGTCGAGTAATGGTGTATGCGAGGGGGGAATTATTATTAAATTCATCAAAAGTATTAAACTTCCAAGTATCATACATTGCTACATCGCTGAGATGCTCCAAATTGTCGGGGAAGAGGTGGAGGCGTTGAAAAAAAGATAAAATAAGAAAGGAGTGGAGGCACAGTTAGCGTAGCAAAGAGGAGTCACCTAAGAAATCATAAAAGTGTCTGCATAAAAGATGGAGCTGTTGGAGAAGAAGGTGAATGAAGTAAGCATGTCAAGATGTTGGAAATGAAGATGGAGTACTCGTTGAAGAATTGTGCCGTCTGTCAAGAGATGTTGGACGTCAGTAAGATCAAACAGTTCTCATAGAGCAGGGTTGGGTGTCCTCCATGAGACGACCATGTATGAGTCTAGTTGTAAATGAATGGTAGACAATACCGAGAAGATGAAGAATTAGATACACGTGCAACATCTGGGTATCTTTATTACGGACGTTTCATCGTCCAGTGACTTTATCACTACAAATTCAAGGACATAATGTGAGAATGCAGAACTATATACAAAAGATGAGGTAATCAGTCCCTCAGTCTTGGAGTTGATGAAGACCACCGTAGTCTTGAAGTCTTCAGATGCTTCAACAATACGATACTCTTCACCAACTCTAAGATTAAAAGACTGATTACCTCATCTTTTGTATATAGTTCTTCTGTCTTCCATTATGCCCTGGAATTTGTATTGATAAAGCTACTGGATGGCGAAACGTCTACAATAAAGACACCCAGATGTTGTACATGTGTGTAATTTTTCATTATGAGTCTAGTGACTCGCATGTGAACATCTCATGGAGGGTCTTGTGTCTGAAGCAGAACAGTTTGTTGGTCACTGCTGAGGACATACAACTTTGCCAGCGATCTCCCAATAGGCAAGGAATCAGAGAATGGCAAATGCTGGAGATTCGTAGAGATTTTGAGTTGCTGATTATATTTTTTCCAAGTTTACTTTTCTCATTTACGCTCTATTTAAAATTCTTGGAAGAGCCTGCAAATCCATTTCCTCAAACTCCCGCGTAGGCGGAGGCCATACCTAACATTACTTTTTAATGTCTTGATGATTCAACAAAGAAAACATTAAATGCGAACGAGAGTGGGACACTGAGGCCCCATGCTGACTTACTGGTTCATCCCTAAAAAGAAAATCATAATTTATATGTGTACGATGTATATGACGGGAAAGTCCGAGACCAAAATCAAAGTTTGTTGTTACTAATAAAATGAAAACCTCGGCATCCCTTTCCAGTCGAATTGTAAGTAACTATAGATGGAATTCAACGTTGCTATCAGAATTTGTAGATTAAGTATATTTCAGAGGGACATATTAATGTCTGTGTTTATTTAATTAGCTTTTTTGGGGTCTGTCTCTTAATCTTCTATTTACTTGTATAGTCTAGTCCTAAACTTTCGTAATTTCTCATATATTCTTTAAAATTTACGTATGGAGTATGAAAAAACTCTTCGGTAGAGAAAGTTGTTGATGAATTAGACACTTGTACAACACTTGGGTATCTCAAGCAATCAGTCCATCAATCTTGAAAAGAATACAGGATATATGCGAGCTGGCTTGTATAGTGTAGACAGGTGAGGTGCAGCAGTCGTAAACAATATCACAGAGGACAAATCCACACGTGAAAGTTGTTCCTGTCGTTTACGTTCCTCAGAACGATGTTGACACTTTCAGTTCCTTCTCATGTCAAACCATTATATACTCTTCAATATTTGCATATTTTGTTATAACATCTATCCCGTGTGACAGTAAAGTCATAGTAAGAGTTATCGTAGTGTCAACTATGCAAGTATTCACGTAGTTTAATAGGCTTCAATAGTACTCAATGCCTCCCTCTATTTCTCCACAGGTACGGCATCGCGCGACTGACAGAATACAACAGCAGGAAACAGGCGGTGTTTGACCTGGTCCTCCAGTCTCTCACTTCACTACCTACCTCTTCCTCCACCTCCTCCGCCTCCTCGTTCACCTCTGCCTCATCCTTCACCTCCTCCTCCGACTCCTCCTCCACTTCCGCCTCTTCCTTCACCTCCTCCTCCATCTCCAAAAGTGGTATTACTCTCTCAAGCTCTCAAATGGTACATATGAAGATAAATAAGACATTTGTGAAACATTTGGGAATCTTAATCGAGAAAACGTTTCACCTCACAGTGGCTTCATAAGTCCAATATAAAGAAGATCGGTGGAAATGGAGGAGGAGTTTGAGGTAATCAGTCCCCTCAGCCTGGACTCCTTGTGTTCCATCCATCGGTCTTGTTTGTACTGGAATGATGAACCCACTGAGTGGCGAAACGTTTCCTCAGTAAAGATAACCCAAATGTTTCACAGTTGTCTCGATCTTCAGCTTGTTAGTTTCGTCAGTACTGGCGCTGGTGTTTACATTACCTTGGGAATGGTAAACAAACGTCAGTACTGGCGCTGGTGTTTACATTACCTTGGGAATGGTAAACAAACGTCAGTACTGGCGCTGGTGTTTACATTACCTTGGGAATGGTAAACAAACGTCAGTACTGGCACTGGTGTTTACATTACCTTGGGAATGGTAAACAAACGTCAGTACTGGCGCTGGTGTTTACATTACCTTGGGAATGGTAAACAAACGTCAGTACTGGCACTGGTGTTTACATTACCTTGGGAATGGTAAACAAACGTCAGTACTGGCACTGGTGTTTACATTACCTTGGGAATGGTAAACAAACGTCAGTACTGGCGCTAGTGTTTACATTACCTTGGGAATGGTAAGCAAACGTCGGTACTGGCGCCGGTGTTTACATTATCTTGGGAATGGTAAACAAACGTCAGTACTGGCACTGGTGTTTACATTACCTTGGGAATGGTAAACAAACGTCAGTACTGGCACTGGTGTTTACATTACCTTGGGAATGGTAAACAAACGTCAGTACTGGCACTGGTGTTTACATTACCTTGGGAATGGTAAACAAACGTCAATACTGGCGCTAGTGTTTACATTACCTTGGGAATGGTAAACAAACGTCAGTACTGGCGCTAGTGTTTACATTACCTTGGGAATGGTAAACAAACGTCAGTACTGGCGCTAGTGTTTACATTATCTTGGGAATGGTAAACAAACGTCAGTACTGGCGCTGGTGTTTACATTACCTTGGGAATGGTAAACAAACGTCAGTACTGGCGCTGGTGTTTACATTACCTTGGGAATGGTAAACAAACGTCAGTACTGGCACTGGTGTTTACATTACCTTGGGAATGGTAAACAAACGTCAGTACTGGTGCTGGTGTTTACACTTTCTTGGGAATGGTAAACAAACGTCAGTACTGGCGCTGGTGTTTACATTAACTTGGGAATGGTAAACAAACGTCAGTACTGGTGCTGGTGTTTACATTACCTTGGGAATGGTAAACAAACGTCAGTACTGGTGCTGGTGTTTACACTTTCTTGGGAATGGTAAACAAACGTCAGTACTGGCACTGGTGTTTACATTACCTTGGGAATGGTAAACAAACGTCGGTACTGGCGCCGGTGTTTACATTACCTTGGGAATGGTAAACAAACGTCAGTACTGGCGCTGGTGTTTACATTACCTTGGGAATGGTAAACAAACGTCAGTACTGGTGCTGGTGTTTACATTACCTTGGGAATGGTAAACAAACGTCAGTACTGGCGCTGGTGTTTACATTACCTTGGGAATGGTAAACAAACGTCAGTACTGGTGCTGGTGTTTACATTACCTTGGGAATGGTAAACAAACGTCAGTACTGGCACTGGTGTTTACATTACCTTGGGAATGGTAAACAAACGTCAGTACTGGTGCTGGTGTTTACACTTTCTTGGGAATGGTAAACAAACGTCAGTACTGGCGTTGGTGTTTACATTACCTTGGGAATGGTAAACAAACGTCAGTACTGGTGCTGGTGTTTACACTTTCTTGGGAATGGTAAACAAACGTCAGTACTGGCGCTGGTGTTTACATTACCTTGGGAATGGTAAACAAACGTCAGTACTGGCGCTAGTGTTTACATTACCTTGGGAATGGTAAACAAACGTCAGTACTGGCGCTGGTGTTTACATTACCTTGGGAATGGTAAACAAACGTCAGTACTGGTGCTGGTGTTTACATTACCTTGGGAATGATAAACAAACGTCAGTACTGGCACTGGTGTTTACATTACATTGGGAATGGTAAACAAACGTCAGTACTGGCACTGGTGTTTACATTACCTTGGGAATGGTAAACAAACGTCAGTACTGGTGCTGGTGTTTACATTACCTTGGGAATGGTAAACAAACGTCAGTACTGGCGCTGGTGTTTACATTACCTTGGGAATGGTAAACAAACGTCAGTACTGGCGCTGGTGTTTACATTACCTTGGGAATGGTAAACAAACGTCAGTACTGGCGCTGGTGTTTACATTACCTTGGGAATGATAAACAAACGTCAGTACTGGCACTGGTGTTTACATTACATTGGGAATGGTAAACAAACGTCAGTACTGGCACTGGTGTTTACATTACCTTGGGAATGGTAAACAAACGTCAGTACTGGTGCTGGTGTTTACATTACCTTGGGAATGGTAAACAAACGTCAGTACTGGCGCTGGTGTTTACAATACCTTGGGAATGGTAAACAAACGTCAGTACTGGCGCTGGTGTTTACATTACCTTGGGAATGGTAAACAAACGTCAGTACTGGCGCTGGTGTTTACATTACCTTGGGAATGGTAAACAAACGTCAGTACTGGCACTGGTGTTTACATTACCTTAGGAATGGTAAACAGACGTCAGTACTGGCGCTGGTGTTTACATTACCTTGGGAATGGTAAACAAACGTCAGTACTGGTGCTGGTGTTTACACTTTCTTGGGAATGGTAAACAAACGTCAGTACTGGCGCTGGTGTTTACATTACCTTGGGAATGGTAAACAAACGTCAGTACTGGTGCTGGTGTTTACACTTTCTTGGGAATGGTAAACAAACGTCAGAACTGGCGCTGGTGTTTACATTACCTTGGGAATGGTAAACAAACGTCAGTACTGGTGCTGGTGTTTACACTTTCTTGGGAATGGTAAACAAACGTCAGTACTGGCGCTGGTGTTTACATTAACTTGGGAATGATAAACAAACGTCAGTACTGGCGCTGGTGTTTATTAGATAATGTGCCGCCCCATAATGTGGTTTGATCCAGCCACATCATAGTTTGATCCATTCACATCATAGTTTGATCCATCCATCATAGTTTGATCCATCCACATCATAGTTTGATCCAGCCACATTATGGTTTGATCCAGCCACATCATGGTTTGATCCAGCCACATCATGGTTTGATCCAGCCGCATCATGGTTTGATCCAGCCGCATCATGGTTTGATCCAGCCACATCTTGGTTTGATTCAGCCACATCATGGTTTGATCCAGTCACATCATGGTTTGATTCAGTCACATCATGGTTTGATTCAGTCACATCATGGTTTGATTCAGTCACATCATGGTTTGATTCAGTCACATCATGGTTTGATTTGTCACATCATGGTTTGATCCAGTCACATCATGGTTTGATTCAGTCACATCATGGTTTGATTCAGTCACATCATGGTTTGATTCAGTCACATCATGGTTTGATTCAGTCACATCATGGTTTGATTTGTCACATCATGGTTTGATCCAGTCACATCATGGTTTGATTCAGTCACATCATGGTTTGGTTCAGTCACATCATGGTTTGATTCAGTCACATCATGGTTTGATTCAGTCACATCATGGTTTGATTTGTCACATCATGGTTTGATCCAGTCACATCATGGTTTGATCCAGTTACATCATGGTTTGATTCAGTCACATCATGGTTTGATTCAGTCACATCATGGTTTGATTCAGTCACATCATGGTTTGATTCAGTCACATCATGGTTTGATTCAGTCACATCATGGTTTGATTCAGTCACATCATGGTTTGATTCAGTCACATCATGGTTTGATCCAGTCACATCATGGTTTGATCCAGTCACATCATGGTTTGATTCAGTCACATCATGGTTTGATTCAGTCACATCATGGTTTGATCCAGTCACATCATGGTTTGATCCAGTTACATCATGGTTTGATTCAGTCACATCATGGTTTGATTCAGTCACATCATGGTTTGATTCAGTCACATCATGGTTTGATTCAGTCACATCATGGTTTGATTCAGTCACATCATGGTTTGATTCTGTCACATCATGGTTTGATCCAGTCACATCATGGTTTGATCCAGTCACATCATGGTTTGATTCAGTCACATCATGGTTTGATTCAGTCACATCATGGTTTGATTCAGTCACATCATGGTTTGATTCAGTCACATCATGGTTTGATTCAGTCACATCATGGTTTGATTCAGTCACATCATGGTTTGATTCAGTCACATCATGGTTTGATTCAGTCACATCATGGTTTGATCCAGTCACATCATGGTTTGATTCAGTCACATCATGGTTTGATCCAGTCACATCATGGTTTGATTCAGTCACATCATGGTTTGATTCAGTCACATCATGGTTTGATTCAGTCACATCATGGTTTGATTCAGTCACATCATGGTTTGATTCAGTCACATCATGGTTTGATTCAGTCACATCATGGTTTGATTCAGTCACATCATGGTTTGATTCAGTCACATCATGGTTTGATTCAGTCACATCATGGTTTGATTCAGTCACATCATGGTTTGATTCAGTCACATCATGGTTTGATTCAGTCACATCATGGTTTGATTCAGTCACACTGGGTGACACGCGGTACGTTAAGAGTTAAACTTTATTAAAGAGTGTTAACAGTACCAATTATTTCACTGTCTACCATAAACCTGATACACTTTCAGAGTGACGGTAAGTGAACGGTCTCTTGAGATGCACCTCCACGCCCTTTACGTTGCCTCCACGTCCTGTACGCCGCCTTCACGCCTTGTACGCCGCCTCCACGCCCTGTACGCCTCCTCCACGCCCTGTACGCCGCCTCCACGCCCTGTACGCCGCCTCCACGCCCTGTACGCAGCCTCCACCCCCTGAACGCCGCCTCCAAGTCCTGTACGCCGCCTCGAGTGTGCGGGGCTCTCATAACTGTTCCCATCTGCCGTATTCCATTGTTTTAAGAAAGTTACTGACAGCCCTCAAGATAGTTCCTGACCACCCTCAAGATAGTTCCAGACAACCCTCAAGATAGTTCCTGACAGCCCTCAAGATGGTTCTTGTCCACCCTCAGGATAGTTCCTGACCACCCTCAAGATAGTTCCAGACAGCCCTCAAGATAGTTCCTGATAGCCCTTAAGATAGTTCCTGACCACCCTGATGATAAATTAGACACATGTGCAACTCTTGGGTATCCTCAATAAATATACCCAAGAGTTGCACATGTGTCTAATTTATCAACATGTCGGTTCTGTGAACCATTCATCTACCATCCTGACCACCCTCAAGATGGTTCCTGACCACCCTCAAGATAGTTCCTGACAGCCGTCAAGATAGTCCTTGACAGTCCTCAAGATAGTTCTTGACAGCCCTCAAGATAGTTCCAGACAGCCCTCAAGATAGTTCTTGACAGCCCTCAAGATAGTTCCTGACCACCCTCAAGATAGTTCTTGACAGCATTCAAGATAGTTCCTGACAGCCCTGAAGATAGTTCCTGACAGCCCTCAAGATAGTTCCAGACAGCCCTCAAGATAGTTCCAGACAGCCCTCAAGATAGTTCCTGACAACCCTCAAGATAGTTCTTGACAGCCCTCAAGATAGTTCCTGATAGCCCTTAAGATAGTTCCTGACCACCCTCTAGATGGCTCCTGACCACCCTCTAGATGGTTGCTGACCACACTCAAGATAGTTCCTGACAGCCCTCAAGATAGTTCTTGACAGCCGTCAAGAGAGTCCCTGACAGTCCTCAAGATAGTTCTTGACAGCCCTCAAGATAGTTCCAGACAGCCCTCAAGATAGTTCCAGACAGCCCTCAAGATGGTTCTTGTCCACCCTCAAGATACATCCTGACCACCCTCAAGATAGTTCCAGACAGCCCTCAAGGTAGTTCTTGACAGCCATCAAGATAGTTCCTGACAGCCCTCAAGATAGTTCTTGACAGCCCTCAAGATAGTTCCTGACAGCCCTCAAGATAGTTCTTGACAGCCCTCAAGATAGTTCCTGACAGCCCTCAAGATGGTTCTTGTCCACCCTCAAGATAGTTCCTGACAGCCCTCAAGATAGTTATTGACAGCCGTCAAGATAGTTCCAGACAGTCCTCAAGATAGTTCCAGACAGCCCTCAAGATAGTTCCAGACAGCCCTCAAGATAGTTCCTGACAGCCCTCAAGAGAGTTCCTGACAGCCCTCAAGATAGTTCTTGACTGCCGTCAAGACAGTTCCTGATAGCCCTCAAGATTGTTCTTGACAGCCCTCAAGATAGTTCCAGACAGCCCTCAAGATAGTTCCAGACAGCCCTCAAGATAGTTCCTGACAGCCCTCAAGATAGTTCTTGACAGCCCTCAAGTTAATTCCTGACAGCCCTCAAGAAGGTTCTTGTCCACCCTCAAGATAGTTCCAGACAGCCCTCAAGATGGTTCTTGTCCACCCTCAAGATAGATCCTGACCACCCTCAAGATAGTTCCAGACAGCCCTCAAGATAGTTCTTGACAGCCGTCAAGATAGTTCCTGACAGCCCTCAAGATAGTTCTTGACAGCCCTCACAGTTCCTGACAGCCCTCAAGATAGTTCTTGACAGCCCTCAAGATAGTTCCTGACAGCCCTCAAGATGGTTCTTGTCCACCCTCAAGATAGTTCCTGACAGCCCTCAAGATAGTTCCTGATAGCCCTCAAGATAATTCTTGACAGCCGTCAAGATAGTTCCTGACAGCCCTCAAGATAGTTCTTGACAGCCCTCAAAATAGTTCCTGACAGCCCTCAAGATAGTTCTTGACAGCCCTCAAGATAGTTCCAGACAGCCCTGAAAATAGTTCCAGACAGCCCTCAAGATAGTTCCTGATAGCCCTCAAGATAGTCCCTGACAGACCTCAAGATAGTTCCTGACAGCCCTCAAGATAGTTCCAGACAGCCGTCAAGATAGTTCCTGACAGCCCTCAAGATAGTTATTGACAGCCGTCAAGATAGTTCCAGACAGTCCTCAAGATAGTTCCAGACAGCCCTCAAAATAGTTCCAGACAGCCCTCAAGATAGTTCCTGACAGCCCTCAAGAGAGTTCCTGACAGCCCTCAAGATAGTTCTTGACTGCCGTCAAGACAGTTCCTGATAGCCCTCAAGATTGTTCTTGACAGTCCTCAAGATAGTTCCAGACAGCCCTCAAGATAGTTCCTGACAGCCCTCAAGATAGTTCTTGACAGCCCTCAAGTTAATTCCTGACAGCCCTCAAGATGGTTCTTGTCCACCCTCAAGATAGTTCCTGACAGCCCTCAAGATAGTTCCTGATAGCCCTCAAGATAATTCTTGACAGCCGTCAAGATAGTTCCTGACAGCCCTCAAGATAGTTCTTGACAGCCCTCAAAATAGTTCCTGACAGCCCTCAAGATAGTTCTTGACAGCCCTCAAGATAGTTCCAGACAGCCCTGAAAATAGTTCCAGACAGCCCTCAAGATAGTTCCTGATAGCCCTCAAGATAGTTCCTGACAGCCCTCAAGATAGTTCCTGACAGCCCTCAAGATAATTCCAGACAGCCGTCAAGATAGTTCCTGACAGCCCTCAGGATAGTTATTGACAGCCGTCAAGATAGTTCCAGACAGTCCTCAAGATAGTTCCAGACAGCCCTCAAGATAGTTCCAGACAGCCCTCAAGATAGTTCCTGACAGCCCTCAAGAGAGTTCCTGACAGCCCTTAAGATAGTTCTTGACAGCCGTCAAGATAGTTCCAGACAGCCCTCAAGATAGTTCCAGACAGCCCTCAAGATAGTTCCAGACAGCCCTCAAGATAGTTCCAGACAGCCCTCAAGATAGTTCCTGACAGCCCTCAAGAGAGTTCCTGACAGCAGTTAAGATAGTTCCTGACAGCCCTCAAGATTGTTCTTGACAGCCCTCAAGATAGTTCCAGACAGCCCTCAAGATAGTTCCAAGCAGCCCTCAAGATAGTTCCTGACAGCCTTCAAGATAGTTCTTTACAGCCCTCAAGTTAGTTCCTGACAGCCCTCAAGATGGTTCTTGTCCACCCTCAAGATAGTTCCTGACATCTTTCAAGATAGTTCCTGACAGCCCTCAAGATAGTTCCTGATAGCCCTCAAGATAGTTCTTGACAGCCGTCAAGATAGTTCCTAACAGCCCTCAAGATAGTTCTTGACAGCCCTCAAGATAGTTTCAGACAGCCCTCAAGATAGTTCCAGACAGTCCTGAAGATAGTTCCTGATAGCCCTCAAGATAGTTCCTGACCACCCTCAAGATGGTTGTTGACCATCCTCAAGATAGTTCCTGACAGCCCTCAAGATAGTTCCTGACAGTCTTGAAGATATTTCCAGAAAGTCTTAAAGATAGTTCATGACAATCTTCAATTATTATCATAATTACTGCAAAGCTTTGAACCACCTAAAGGTCATTCATCACCTGGGAAATGGGAGGACTGAGCTGGTAGCTCCAATTCCTTGGATCAAAACTCTACCACTAGCTTCAAGGCCCCTACTGACTGTGTTGTGAAAACATAAGACTAAACTTGATCCTTTAACCCTTATAAAACGATAACAATAATAATAATAATAATTATTATTATTATTATTTATTAATAAAGATTCGCCGGTATTCTCCCGGCCCGGGCCTTTCCCAAGTGATGGCCCGGGCCTTTTCCAAGTGGTGGCCCGGCCTTGGCTCCGGTGGCCTGGTGGCTAAAGCTCCCGCTTCACACACGGAGGGCCCGGGTTCGATTCCCGGCGGGTGGAAACATTCGACACGTTTCCTTACACCTGTTGTCCTGTTCACCTAGCAGCAAATAGGTACCTGGGTGTTAGTCGACTGGTGTGGGTCGCATCCTGGGGGACAAGATTAAGGACCCCAATGGAAATAAGTTAGACAGTCCTCGATGACGCACTGACTTTCTTGGGTTATCCTGGGTGCCTAACCCTCCGGGGTTAAAAATCCGAACGAAATCTTATCTTATCTTATCTTGTCTAGTGAGTGTCTGAGACCTAAGTCTTCCATGGGAGGAGGCACAAGTACCCCCTCATCTTTGGGACCAACTGTCCCCAGGCCTAGCCACATTCCCCGCCCTCACGGGGCTCGTAGGGAGAAGCTTGGCCTCTCTGGTCTGCCATCCCCGCCCCAAGGGGGCTAATGGGAATGACAGTCTTGTGAGCTGCAAGCTCGGGCTCAAGCACCTACCCTACCCTGGAAGGACTGGGCATGGTGTCGATGTATAATAATAATATTAATTGTTATTATTATTATTATTATTATTATTATTATTATTATTATTATTATTATTATTATAATTATTATTATTATTTCTGTTTTTTCTTACTAGTATTATTATTATTATTATTATTATTATTATTATTATTATTACTGTTATTATTATTATTATTTCTGTTTTTTCTTACTATTATTATTATTATTATTATTATTATTATTATTATTACTGTTATTATTATTATTATTTCTGTTTTTCTTACTATTATTATTATTATTATTATTATTATTATTATTATTATAACCATGAATATTATTATTTTTTTATTATTGTTTTCTTCGATAAATTCCTGGGTAATAGGTGGTAATCACATTTGTTCCTAGGAAGAGGAAAGCTTAGCTCACATTCCCTGGATCAAGAGTCCTCTCCACCAGCCTCACTCCTCCCCCCCCCCTCTCATGAAGGGCCAAGGAATAGCAATTCCGAAATCTTAGTTCATTTACCATTAATATATAGATAATTTCCCCATGTGTTCGGACGCGTGGCAGTGGCTTCTCTTCCAGAATTATTTCAGCGTCTGAATGTGTCAGTTTTAGTCTATAAAGGAAATTTATAACTTACAAATAAATGTATATACCCAGTTGTATACCAAATGTATATACCCAGTTATATACCAAATAAATTTATATTAATTTATGAAGTTTTTTTTTTAATGTTAACCTTATTGTTAACTTGTTGCGTCTATTGTTAACTTGTTGCGTCTATTGTTAACTTGTTGCGTCTGTTGTTAACTTGTTGCGTCTATTGTTAACTTGTTGCGTCTATTGTTAACTTGTTGCGTCTGTTGTTAACTTGTTGCGTCTATTGTTAACTTGTTGCGTCTGTTGTTAACTTGTTGCGTCTATTGTTAACTTGTTGTGTCTATTGTTAACTTGTTGCGTCTATTGTTAACTTGTTGCGTCTATTGTTAACTTGTTGCGTCTATTGTTAACTTGTTGTGTCTATTGTTAACTTGTTGCGTCTATTGCTAACTTGTTGTGTCTATTGTTAACTTGTTGTGTCTATTGTTAACTTGTTGCGTCTATTGTTAACTTGTTGTGTCTAGTGTTAACTTGTTGCGCCTATTGTTAACTTGTTGTGTCTATTGTTAACTTGTTGCGTCTATTGTTAACTTGTTGTGTCTATTGTTAACTTGTTGCGTCTATTGTTAACTTGTTGCGTCTATTGTTAACTTGTTGTGTCTATTGTTAACTTGTTGCGTCTGTTGTTAACTTGTTGTGTCTATTGTTAACTTGTTGTGCCTATTGTTAACTTGTTGTGTCTATTGTTAACTTGTTGTGTCTATTGTTAACTTGTTGTGTCTATTGTTAACTTGTTGCGTCTGTTGTTAACTTGTTACGTCTAATGTTAACTTGTTGCGTCTGTTGTTAACTTGTTGCGCCTATTGTTAACTTGCTGCGTCTATTGTTAACTTGTTGCGCCTATTGTTACCATGTTGCGTCTGTTAACTTGCTGCATCTATTGTTAATTTGTTGCATCTATTGTTAACTTGTTGCGTCTATTGTTACCATGTTGCGTCTGTTAACTTGCTGCATCTATTGTTAATTTGTTGCATCTATTGTTAACTTGTTGCATCTATTGTTAACTGTGTCTGTTGTTAACTTGTTGCGTCTGTTATTAACTTGTTACTGTCATTGAACATGGGCTGCATAAAGTACACAGCCATTGAACGTGATCTGTGTACACAGTCATTGAACATGAGCTGTATAAAGTACACAGTCATTGACCGTGAGCTGTATAAAGTACACAGTCATTGACCGTGAGCTGTATAAAGTACACAGTCATTGACCGTGAGCTGTATAAAGTACACAGTCATTGAACATGAGCTGTATAAAGTACACAGTCATTGAACATGAGCTGTATAAAGTACACAGTCATTGAACATGAGCTGTATAAAGTACACAGTCATTGAACATGAGCTGTATAAAGTACACAGTCATTGAACATGAGCAGTGTAGCTACACAATCTTTGAATTAATAAGAAACAATTATGAGTCTGTTGTAAAGTTAATCAAGCGCCCCTTCATTACCAGGGCGGTGAATATATCTTCATTCCTGTCATCATGGGGGAAGCGTTAAAGCCTGAGATAATCAGGTTCTGACCCAGAGAGCTGGAGGACAGCTCTGGTTCCTTGGATCAAGAACTCTTCACCAGCATGGAAGGCACAATCCCTCCATTTTTTTCAAGGCTGTCATATAGTCGACTCTCTTATGTAAAGTAATTTTTTTTTTTTTTGGCACTTGCTATTGAGAAAGTTTGTCCAAAAATTAATAGGCGAGTATTATGTAGGCCTTGAAGGTGGTTTTCCATTGTGAGTGTACTTTATCATATACAGGAAAAATGGCAGTGTTTAGAGGAGTTTTATGTAGATCAAACGAGAAGGACAGTTGTTATCGCTGGCAACTGAGTGTAAATGTAAGTGGCTGAGAGGATTCAGTGTAAGTGTGAGAGGTAGCGAGGGAGGGTGTGCGTGGCCTTCCTCTCACAGTCTAGACTTTTAAGACTGGAAGAAACAGGGAAGAATGAGTGGGAATAGAATAACTTGGTGAGAGGAGATATTGCAAGGAGTAGGAGAGAGATACAACTGGTGAACCATCGTGGCAACTGTGTCTACATCTCACGGTCAGTTTTATCTCGTTATTGTTATGTAGCTAATGTTTTCCTCTGGTGGATATTAAAGTTGACTGAATCGTCATTTTTAACTTCCATTGTGTAGTTGTAATGGTGATAAATATTTTCTGGTAGACTGCCTCTTATGCCTCGTATCTCTCTGGATGTGGCAACAATATTACAAATTCCAATTATTGATAAGTCAGAGATATTGACATTCAACTATAACGCCATTATATGTTCATCTGATAAGTTATACGTATTGTTTGTGTTGTACACTTGAGGTGTGTGTAAGTGTCAGTAAGTAATTGTATGGTGTGTGTCAGTGATCGTGATTATTTTTTTGTTGGTGGACTTGATCACAAATGTTTTGGAAACTAAGCTGAGGGATGATCTTGTGCTAGTCTACATTAGAAGGCACTAGTCCATACAAATTGGTAGTAATTTACATTTGGCGACACTAGACTACACTAGGCGGCACTAGTCCACACTGAGTTGTAGTAATTTACACTAGGCGGCACTAGACTACACTAGGCGGCATTAGTCTATACTAGGAGGGACTAGTCTACACAAGGCGGCACTGGTCTACAACAGGCGGCACTAGTCTGACGAATCAGAGTGCAGTATTGTGGTCCCCATGGCAACGAGTGACCTATGGAGTGGCAGCAGTCAGCTGGTCTCATACAACGTAAATAAACATGATCAGCATGTAAGTCAGTGTTCTCTGGAGAGGCAAAGAGTCAACAACAGAAGTTCGAAATTACCAATGAGTGCCTTAATTACCAGGTCGTCGGCAGGAAGGAGATATTTTTGCTATGAAGGAATGAGATGAACTCCCAAGAAGACATTGAAGATTCTTAGCTACGGTAGGTAGATTGTGGAGTTATGATTTTAAAGTATTGCTTGCAACGTTGTAATCACCTAACTGTGGTTGCAGGGGGTCGATTCAGAGCTCCTGGCTCCACATTTTCACTGGTCGCTAATAGGTGGGTAGCTACGACAGCAGCTACTGTATATATATATATATATATATATATATATATATATATATATATATATATATATATATATATATATATATCGAAATGTAAATATCTCATTGTTTATACATTAAGTTAATTTTTATGTAAATTATTATTATAATTATTATTATTATTAGTAGTAGTAGTATTTGATTATGATTATTATTATTTTTATTATTATTATTATTATTTACATTATTATTATTATTATTATTATTATTATTATTATTTTTATTATTATTATTTACATTATTATTATTTACATTATTGAAATATGCGCTAGATCTGTATGGTTCATAAAATATTAGAGGAGTATTGATCACATAATGCAGACAAACTGCGTCGTTAATCAGAAGAAAAACTTAATAGTCCTTAATAACCTAGCTACAATATAAACCTTAAACTCAGCACACTAAGTTACAACAAAAGTAAAACTAGGAATAAATTTTAAAAAAAAATCCCATATATTTCTAGCGGGGTGATGTTGGAATAATGTTTCAGGTATGACTTCAGTATGTAGTGGAAGTCCTGTTTGGAACTGGTTCGTGTAGTTACTGAAGCTTTGTGGTGGTTGATAAAGACTGACCTTGCTTCTTCAAGGACTCATTATTATATACATGGAAAGCACTAAACCTGTAAGGGTCTTACAGCACTGCACAGCTAATACTGCTGTCTATGTTTTCTGCTTTCCATTATTGTCGCTGAGCCATTTAAAAGACAATACGAGCTGAAGGCACTAACTGGGCTGCTGCAGGGAGAACCTCCTCATCTGAGGCAGTAACTGGGCTGCTGCAGGGAGAACCTCCTCATCTGAGGCACTAACTGGGCTGCTGCAGGGAGAACCTCCTCATCTGAGGCACTAACTGGGCTGCTGCAGGGAGAACCTCCTCATCTGAGGCACTAACTGGGCTGCTGCAGGGAGAACCTCCTCATCTGAGGCAGTAACTGGGCTGCTGCAGGGAGAACCTCCTCATCTGAGGCAGTAACTGGGCTGCTGCAGGGAGAACCTCCTCATCTGAGGCACTAACTGGGCTGCTGCAGGGAGAACCTCCTCATCTGAGGCACCAACTGGGCTGCTGCAGGGAGAACCTCCTCATCTGAGGCAGTAACTGGGCTGCTGCAGGGAGAACCTCCTCATCTGAGGCACTAACTGGGCTGCTGCAGGGAGAACCTCCTCATCTGAGGCACTAACTGGGCTGCTGCAGGGAGAACCTCCTCATCTGAGGCACTAACTGGGCTGCTGCAGGGAGAACCTCCTCATCTGAGGCACTAACTGGGCTGCTGCAGGGAGAACCTCCTCATCTGAGGCACTAACTGGGCTGCTGCAGGGAGAACCTCCTCATCTGAGGCACTAACTGGGCTGCTGCAGGGAGAACCTCCTCATCTGAGGCAGTAACTGGGCTGCTGCAGGGAGAACCTCCTCATCTGAGGCACTAACTGGGCTGCTGCAGGGAGAACCTCCTCATCTGAGGCACTAACTGGGCTGCTGCAGGGAGAACCTCCTCATCTGAGGCACTAACTGGGCTGCTGCAGGGAGAACCTCCTCATCTGAGGCAGTAACTGGGCTGCTGCAGGGAGAACCTCCTCATCTGAGGCAGTAACTGGGCTGCTGCAGGGAGAACCTCCTCATCTGAGGCACTAACTGGGCTGCTGCAGGGAGAACCTCCTCATCTGAGGCACCAACTGGGCTGCTGCAGGGAGAACCTCCTCATCTGAGGCAGTAACTGGGCTGCTGCAGGGAGAACCTCCTCATCTGAGGCACTAACTGGGCTGCTGCAGGGAGAACCTCCTCATCTGAGGCACTAACTGGGCTGCTGCAGGGAGAACCTCCTCATCTGAGGCACTAACTGGGCTGCTGCAGGGAGAACCTCCTCATCTGAGGCACTAACTGGGCTGCTGCAGGGAGAACCTCCTCATCTGAGGCACTAACTGGGCTGCTGCAGGGAGAACCTCCTCATCTGAGGCACTAACTGGGCTGCTGCAGGGAGAACCTCCTCATCTGAGGCACCAACTGGGCTGCTGCAGGGAGAACCTCCTCATCTGAGGCACCAACTGGGCTGCTGCAGGGAGAACCTCCTCATCTGAGGCACTAACTGGGCTGCTGCAGGGAGAACCTCCTCATCTGAGGCACTAACTGGGCTGCTGCAGGGAGAACCTCCTCATCTGAGGCACCAACTGGGCTGCTGCAGGGAGAACCTCCTCATCTGAGGCAAAAACTGGGCTGCTGCAGGGAGAACCTCCTCATCTGAGGCACTAACTGGGCTGCTGCAGGGAGAACCTCCTCATCTGAGGCACTAACTGGGCTGCTGCAGGGAGAACCTCCTCATCTGAGGCACTAACTGGGCTGCTGCAGGGAGAACCTCCTCATCTGAAGGCACTAACTGGGCTGCTGCAGGGAGAACCTCCTCATCTGAGGCACCAACTGGGCTGCTGCAGGGAGAACCTCCTCATCTGAGGCACTAACTGGGCTGCTGCAGGGAGAACCTCCTCATCTGAAGGCACTAACTGGGCTGCTGCAGGGAGAACCTTCTCATCTGAGGCACTAACTGGGCTGCTGCAGGGAGAACCTCCTCATCTGAAGGCACTAACTGGGCTGCTGCAGGGAGAACCTCCTCATCTGAGGCACCAACTGGGCTGCTGCAGGGAGAACCTCCTCATCTGAGGCACTAACTTGGCTGCTGCACGGAGAACCTCCTCATCTGAGGCACTAACTGGGCTGCTGCTGGGAGAACCTCCTCATCTGAGGCACTAACTGGGCTGCTGCTGGGAGAACCTCCTCATCTGAGGCACTAACTGGGCTGCTGCAGGGAGAACCTCCTCATCTGAAGGGACTAACTGGGCTGCTGCAGGGAGAACCTTCTCATCTGAAGGCACTAACTGGGCTGCTGCAGGGAGAACCTCCTCATCTGAGGCACTAACTGGGCTGCTGCAGGGAGAACCTCCTCATCTGAAGGGACTAACTGGGCTGCTGCAGGGAGAACCTCCTCATCTGAAGGCACTAACTGGGCTGCTGCAGGGAGAACCTTCTCATCTGAAGGCACTAACTGGGCTGCTGCAGGGAGAACCTTCTCATCTGAGGCACTAACTGGGCTGCTGCAGGGAGAACCTTCTCATCTGAAGGCACTAACTGGGCTGCTGCAGGGAGAACCTCCTCATCTGAGGCACTAACTGGGCTGCTGCAGGGAGAACCTCCTCATCTGAGGCACTAACTGGGCTGCTGCTGGGAGAACCTCCTCATCTGAGGCACTAACTGGGCTGCTGCAGGGAGAACCTCCTCATCTGAAGGGACTAACTGGGCTGCTGCAGGGAGAACCTTCTCATCTGAAGGCACTAACTGGGCTGCTGCAGGGAGAACCTCCTCATCTGAGGCACTAACTGGGCTGCTGCAGGGAGAACCTCCTCATCTGAAGGGACTAACTGGGCTGCTGCAGGGAGAACCTCCTCATCTGAAGGCACTAACTGGGCTGCTGCAGGGAGAACCTTCTCATCTGAAGGCACTAACTGGGCTGCTGCAGGGAGAACCTTCTCATCTGAGGCACTAACTGGGCTGCTGCAGGGAGAACCTTCTCATCTGAAGGCACTAACTGGGCTGCTGCAGGGAGAACCTCCTCATCTGAGGCACTAACTGGGCTGCTGCAGGGAGACCCTCCTAATCTGAGGCACTAACTGGGCTGCTGCAGGGAGAACCTCCTCATCTGAGGCACTAACTGGGCTGCTGCAGGGAGAACCTCCTCATCTGAGGCACTAACTGGGCTGCTGCTGGGAGAACCTCCTCATCTGAGGCACTAACTGGGCTGCTGCAGGGAGAACCTCCTCATCTGAAGGCACTAACTGGGCTGCTGCAGGGAGAACCTCCTCATCTGAGGCACTAACTGGGCTACTGCAGGGAGAACCTCCTCATCTGAGGCACTAACTGGGCTGCTGCAGGGAGAACCTCCTCATCTGAAGGCACCAACTGGGCTGCTGCAGGGAGAACCTCCTCATCTGAGGCACCAACTGGGCTGCTGCAGGGAGAACCTCATCTGAGGCACCAACTGGGCTGCTGCAGGGAGAACCTCCTCATCTGAGGCACTAACTGGGCTGCTGCAGGGAGAACCTCCTCATCTGAAGGCACTAACTGGGCTGCTGCAGGGAGAACCTCCTCATCTGAGGCACCAACTGGGCTGCTGCAGGGAGAACCTCCTCATCTGAAGGCACTAACTGGGCTGCTGCAGGGAGAACCTCCTCATCTGAAGGGACTAACTGGGCTGCTGCAGGGAGAACCTCCTCATCTGAAGGGACTAACTGGGCTGCTGCAGGGAGAACCTCCTCATCTGAAGGCACTAACTGGGCTGCTGCAGGGAGAACCTCCTCATCTGAGGCACTAACTGGGCTGCTGCAGGGAGAACCTCCTCATCTGAAGGCACTAACTGGGCTGCTGCAGGGAGAACCTCCTCATCTGAAGGCACTAACTGGGCTGCTGCAGGGAGAACCTCCTCATCTGAAGGCACCAACTGGGCTGCTGCAGGGAGAACCTCCTCATCTGAAGGCACCAACTGGGCTGCTGCAGGGAGAACCTCCTCATCTGAAGGCACTAACTGGGCTGCTGCAGGGAGAACCTCCTCATCTGAGGCACTAACTGGGCTGCTGCAGGGAGAACCTCCTCATCTGAAGGCACCAACTGGGCTGCTGCAGGGAGAACCTCCTCATCTGAAGGCACTAACTGGGCTGCTGCAGGGAGAACCTCCTCATCTGAGGCACTAACTGGGCTGCTGCAGGGAGAACCTCCTCATCTGAAAGCACTAACTGGGCTGCTGCAGGGAGAACCTCCTCATCTGAGGCACCAACTGGGCTGCTGCAGGGAGAACCTCCTCATCTGAGGCACCAACTGGGCTGCTGCAGGGAGAACCTCCTCATCTGAAGGCACCAACTGGGCTGCTGCAGGGAGAACCTCATCTGAAGGCACTAACTGGGCTGCTGCAGGGAGAACCTCCTCATCTGAGGCACTAACTGGGCTGCTGCAGGGAGAACCTCCTCATCTGAAGGCACTAACTGGGCTGCTGCAGGGAGAACCTCCTCATTTGATGCACTAACTGGGCTGCTGCAGGGAGAACCTCCTCATCTGAAGGCACTAACTGGGCTGCTGCAGGGAGAACCTCCTCATCTGAGGCACCAACTGGGCTGCTGCAGGGAGAACCTCCTCATCTGAAGGCACTAACTGGGCTGCTGCAGGGAGAACCTCCTCATCTGAAGGCACTAACTGGGCTGCTGCAGGGAGAACCTCCTCATCTGAAGGCACTAACTGGGCTGCTGCAGGGAGAACGTCATCCGAAGCACCAACTGGGCTGCTGCAGGGAGAACCTCCTCATCTGAAGGCACTAACTGGGCTGCTGCAGGGAGAACCTCCTCATCTGAAGGCACTAACTGGGCTGCTGCAGGGAGAACCTCCTCATCTGAGGCACTAACTGGGCTGCTGCAGGGAGAACCTCCTCATCTGAAGGCACTAACTGGGCTGCTGCAGGGAGAACCTCCTCATCTGAGGCACCAACTGGGCTGCTGCAGGGAGAACCTCCTCATCTGAAGGCACCAACTGGGCTGCTGCAGGGAGAACCTCCTCATCTGAGGCACCAACTGGGCTGCTGCAGGGAGAACCTCCTCATCTGAAGGGACTAACTGGGCTGCTGCAGGGAGAACCTCCTCATCTGAAGGGACTAACTGGGCTGCTGCAGGGAGAACCTCCTCATCTGAGGCACCAACTGGGCTGCTGCAGGAAGAACCTCCTCATCTGAGGCACCAACTGGGCTGCTGCAGGGAGAACCTCCTCATCTGAGGCAGTAACTGGGCTGCTGCAGGGAGAAGCTCCTCATCTGAGGCACTAACTGGGCTGCTGCAGGGAGAACCTCCTCATCTGAGGCACTAACTGGGCTGCTGCAGGGAGAACCTCCTCATCTGAGGCACCAACTGGGCTGCTGCAGGGAGAACCTCCTCATCTGAGGCACCAACTGGGCTGCTGCAGGGAGAACCTCCTCATCTGAGGCACTAACTGGGCTGCTGCAGGGAGAACCTCCTCATCTGAAGGCACTAACTGGGCTGCTGCAGGGAGAACCTCCTCATCTGAGGCACCAACTGGGCTGCTGCAGGGAGAACCTCCTCATCTGAAGGCACTAACTTGGCTACTGCAGGGATAACCTCCTCATCTGAGGCACCAACTGGGCTGCTGCAGGGAGAACCTCCTCATCTGAGGCACTAACTGGGCTGCTGCAGGGAGAACCTCCTCATCTGAGGCACCAACTGGGCTGCTGCAGGGAGAACCTCCTCATCTGAGGCACCAACTGGGCTGCTGCAGGGAGAACCTCCTCATCTGAGGCACTAACTGGGCTGCTGCAGGGAGAACCTCCTCATCTGAGGCACTAACTGGGCTGCTGCAGGGAGAACCTCCTCATCTGAGGCACCAACTGGGCTGCTGCAGGGAGAACCTCCTTATCTGAAGGCATTAACTGTGCTGCTGCAGGGAGAACCTCCTCATCTGAGGCACTAACTGGGCTGCTGCAGGGAGAACCTGCTCATCTGAGGCACCAACTGGGCTGTTGCAGGGAGAACCTCCTCATCTGAGGCAGTAACTGGGCTGCTGCAGGGAGAACCTCCTCATCTGAAGGGACTAACTGGGCTGCTGCAGGGAGAACCTCCTCATCTGAGGCACTAACTGGGCTGCTGCAGGGAGAACCTCCTCATCTGAGGCACTAACTGGGCTGCTGCAGGGAGAACCTCCTCATCTGAAGGGACTAACTGGGCTGCTGCAGGGAGAACCTCCTCATCTGAGGCACTAACTGGGCTGCTGCAGGGAGAACCTCCTAATCTGAGGCACCAACTGGGCTGCTGCAGGGAGAACCTCCTCATCTGAGGCACCAACTGGGCTGCTGCAGGGAGAACCTCCTCATCTGAGGCACTAACTGGGCTGCTGCAGGGAGAACCTCCTAATCTGAAAGCACTAACTGGGCTGCTGCAGGGAGAACCTCCTCATCTGAGGCACCAACTGGGCTGCTGCAGGGAGAACCTCCTCATCTGAGGCACCAACTGGGCTGCTGCAGGGAGAACCTCCTCATCTGAGGCACCAACTAGGCTGCTGCAGGGAGAACCTCCTCATCTGAGGCAATAACTGGGCTGCTGCAGGGAGAACCTCCTCATCTGAGGCACTAACTGGGCTGCTGCAGGGAGAACCTCCTCATCTGAAGGCACTAACTGGGCTGCTGCAGGGAGAACCTTCTCATCTGAAGGGACTAACTGGGCTGCTGCAGGGAGAACCTCCTCATCTGAGGCACTAACTGGGCTGCTGCAGGGAGAACCTCCTCATCTGAGGCACTAACTGGGCTGCTGCTGGGAGAACCTCCTCATCTGAGGCACTAACTGGGCTGCTGCAGGGAGAACCTCCTCATCTGAGGCACTAACTGGGCTGCTGCAGGGAGAACCTCCTCATCTGAGGCACTAACTGGGCTGCTGCAGGGAGAACCTCCTCATCTGAGGCACTAACTGGGCTGCTGCAGGGAGAACCTCCTCATCTGAGGCACTAACTGGGCTGCTGCAGGGAGAACCTCCTCATCTGAGGCACTAACTGGGCTGCTGCAGGGAGAACCTCCTCATCTGAGGCACTAACTGGGCTGCTGCAGGGAGAACCTCCTCATCTGAAGGCACTAACTGGGCTGCTGCAGGGAGAACCTCCTCATCTGAAGGCACTAACTGGGCTGCTGCAGGGAGAACCTCCTCATCTGAAGGGATACAACGAGGAAACTACTGCCCAGAAATAAAATTAATATTAATAATTTTATTGCTGTAAGTACATGTACAAGGTATACCTGGAGAGGGTTTCAGGGGTCAACGCCCCTGCGGCCCGGTCTGTGACCAGGCCTCATGGTGGATTAGGGCCTGATCAACCAGGCTGTTACTGTTGGCCATACGTAAACCGAAGTACGAACCACAGCCTGGCTGATCAGGTATTGACTTTAGGTGCCTGTCCAGTGCCTGCTTGAAGACAGCCAGGTGTCTATTGGTAATCCCCCCTTATGTATGCTGGGAGGCACTTGAACAGTCTTGGGCCCCTGACACTTATTGTGTTGTCTTTTATCGTGCTAGTGGCGCCCCTGCTTTTCATTCGGGGGATGTTGCATCGCCTGCCGAGACTTTTGCTTTCGTAGGGAGTTATTTTCGTGTGCAAGACTCGTGAAATCGTAATGACACGATTGCAAACAAACCATACCACAGGCGGGGATAGAACCCGCGATCAGAGAGTCTCAGAACTCCAGACCGTCGCGTTAGCCACTGGGCCAGCTAGCCACAATAAGATTCATCCAACTAGGTATATTTCTACACCATAGGAAGGTTAGCATAGGCACCACTGTAACCACAAATGCAAGTTTTTACAGATGAATCTCCAGCTAGCGTGGACGTGACGAACTGTAGCTCCAGTCCCCTCAAAGCCGTCAACATGACTCACGAAATCATAATGACACGATTGCAAACAAGTCTGGAGCTTTGAGACTCTCTGATCGCGGGTTCTATCCCCGTCCGTGGTATGGTTTGTGTGCAAATTTGGTACTAATCCCTCTAGGATTTTCCAAGTGTATATAATCATATATCTCTCCCACTTGTGTTCCAGGGAGTACATGTCAAGGAATTTCAACCGTTCCCAGTAATTTAGGTCTCGTGAAGGTTCTCTGTACATTTTCTAGGTCTGCAATTTCACCTGCCTTGAAATGCGCTGGTAGTGTGCAACAATATTTCAGCCCAGATCTGAAGAGTGTCTTCATGGGCTTTGGCATCCCTAGTTTTGAAGGTTCTCATTACCCTTCCTGTCATTTTTCTAGCAGATGTGGTAGATACGATGTTGTGGTCTTTAAAAGTGAGATCCTCTGACATTATCACTCCCAGGTCCTTTACATTAGTTATTAGCTCTATTGTTTGGTTGGAATTTGTTTATACTCCATATAGTTTTAATTTCCATATGTTTTCCATATCAGATAATTGAAATTTCTCTTCACTGAATTTCATATCGTTTTCTGCGGCCCATTTAAAGATTTGGTTGATGCCCGCCTGGAGTCTTGCAGTGTCTTCAATGGAGGACACTGTTATGTAAATTGGGGTGTTGTCGGATATGAGGATGAGGAACAGGATGGGGGGCGAGTACTGTGCCTTGTTGAACACAGCGTTTTTTTTTTTTATTTTTTTTTTTGTCTTCTAGGGCATCCAGGACCTTGTCACAGTGGTCCAGTAGTTGGGACAGGCAGGCACGACCTGTTCTAATCCCATGTTACCCTGAGTTGTGTAACTGATGGATATCTAGATGAGTGGCGATCTTCCTTCTTAGACCCTTTCAAAGATTGTTAATGATATGGGATGTTAGTGCTATCTGTCTGTAGTTCTTAGCTATTGCTTTACTGCCTCTTTTGTGGAATGGGGCTGTCTGTTGGTTTTAGCAGCTGTGGGACGACCCCGAGTCCATACTCCCTCTTCACAGAATGCTAAAAGCACATGATAGGGACTTCTTGCAGTTCCTGATGAACACGGAGCTGCACGAGTCTGGGCCTGGGGCAGAGTGCATGGCCATGTCACTTATCGAAGTCATGTGGTGTTAGGATAATATCAGATAAGTTTGAATCTACCAAATTCTGAGTCTCGGCCATAAAAAATTCATTTAGGTCTTCGACTCTCAGTCTGGTTAGTGGGTCGCTCAAAACCGAATCATACCGGAACTTGAATAACTCATTTCCTGGCTGCCATCTGTGTAGGACCCATATCGTGTAAGTAGAGATCCAATACTGGATGTTGTTCTCGACTTAGATTTGGCATAAGAAAAGAAATATTTTGGGTTTCTTTCAATTTCATTTATGACTTAGTTCTTCCCGCGTTTCTTGTCTCCTGTAAGATTCCTTTAGCTTAAGACTATAACTAACATCAAAAGCTTATTCTTTGATGTTTTCAGCTTATTATTTTAACCCCGCCCCATCCCCACCTAGATTGAAATCCTTAGTTAAGTCTTCCCAGAATGAAATCATAGCCGCGCTACAGAGCATTTCGGGCAAATTAGGTCAGTTTTGGCCAAGGATCGACCCATACCAGTCATCCAACACCCAGGTACCCATTTTGCTGATGGATGAACATGGACAGCAGGCGTCTTATGGAAACACGTCCTAATATTTTTCAGCCGTACTGGGGATCGACCCCCGAACCTCAGTGTGTCAGCTGAGTGAGCTAGCAGTCTATTAATGGAGCTAAATATATTGTTGATTTTGACTCCAAATTGAAGTTGTGTCTGGTAATTGCTGATGCAGTTATACAAAGTTTCAAGGTAGAGCCTTCGTAAACTTAAGTAAACTTTCAAACTTCAGCTAATTAAAAGTAACACTTTGGAACTATTTACTAATTTTAATGGATTTTCTAACTTGTAGAAGTCAGACAAACATACACAACATAAAATCCATGAAATACCTAGATTTTTCTTAAGACAAAATAATTAAAGCAAACAAGCTTTAGGTAAGCTAATTGTAATTGGAAAGGATGCGGTGATTTAATTATGTGTTTTCTGGATATTACAGCGAGGTGCGTGTTCTGAAGGAAAACTTACTGGAGATGGCGCAGTGGGTAGTAGTGGGTGTGTCGGGGGTGACATGTAGTGGGAAGACCACTATAGCACAACTCCTGCACCACAAGCTCCCCGGCCCCTCCAAACTCCTCACCCAGGACTTCTACTTCTATCCAGAGGATTCCTCCCACCACGTCCCAGCGCCTGCCGGCCTCAACCACCACAACTGGGAAGTTACTACCAGTGTTGACATCGAGAAGATGCTGAAAGACATTAGAGCTATTTTGGGATCTCCTCCATCACGGTTTAAAGATCCACCACTGGAGGATAGTTCCAGTGGTGGAGACGAGGATACAACTCGGCTATCAACATTCACTAAAGCCGTTCTTCTTATCGACGGGTTCTTGCTGTTTGGTTATCACGAACTGTATGAGATGTGTGACCTGCGCTATTTCATCACTCTGAGCCGCAGTGAGTGTTGGCAGCGCCGTCAGCACCGTCACTATGAGCCTCCTGACCCACCAGGATACTTCCACCACTGTGTGTGGCCTGAGTATGAGAAACACCTACAGTACGTTAGCACACTGCACGGCATTAGGTTCCTCGATGGTACGACTCCTCAGGGTGACACCTGCAACTTTATCTTTGATGATGTTGTAAATCTCTTAGAAAACTAGATTCCATAGGGTAAATTCACTATTAAAAGTGAAAAGTGCTTTTTTACTAGAGTCAAATAAGCTAATTTCCTAATTTGTAGATTGGTAAAACCGAGATTATAAATCAATAAAGCTTGTAAAACAACTGGATATTGGCGTTTGCAATATTAAGCCTGAGACACACTTAACCGACTGGACTGAGTCGCTGAGGTTGATACCGAAGTGGTGTAACTTACAGCCTCTGACTTGAATCAAATGCCAGATATATTTTTTTTATTCGACTAATGCTCTTTCCTGTATTATAGTTTTGTTTTAATTGTCTACCCTCTGGTAGACACAGTTGTTATTAATAGTAGCAAAGTTTTTCTTAAGCTGCTTGTTGCTGTTAATGACAGTAAAACTTTAATGGTCTAGTTCTTAGGCTTCTCCCTGAGCGTTGTATGACCCCCCCTTCCCTCCCTCCCGGGTGTTTTGAAACAACATAATAAGAGACTATTTTGATCTCCGTCTGAAACCTGCAGCATTAGCTATCAAATTTTGAATGACACCGATGTTCAAGTACACAGTGAGACTAAAACCGACATATTGTGCATGAGACACATTACATCCTATACTAGGTTTTAGAATAGTTAAGACTTTTTTTTTTATGTACAGATTACTAATTAGTTAAGTATACTGAGGGAAAAGAGATCCACTAAATCACTCAACAGGGCAGAGTAGCAGAACTACAGGAAGGACAGCTGCATGACAGCAAGGTCTCTAAACCTTGTATATGTACTCGTAGAAATCAAGATATTATCATACACTCCCGGGCGTGAACAAACCACCGACCACTGGAGGACTCACCAGTGGACTGGGAACATCAACAAACTTTTAACACTTTACAAGTGAGGTCTCCTCCAAGAATAACATCGCTGATATACAAGGTTCTTGAAGTAGGTAGGTGAGGACATCTTGGCTGAGTAGAGGTAAGACAAAATGTAATCAGTGGAAAGGGCAAAAGATGGATGAAGTAACTAGAATGAAGAGTAAAGAGGAGTGCCACAAGGCAGGAGATATTAATGTTGAGATGTGGGAGAAAAGTTGGGACATCTTAAACAAAGGTTTAGAATGTAAAACGGAAACGAAAAGTGAAGAAAAATTTCTGAATTATTCAGGAAGAAGCAGAGAAAAAAACCATGCATCGAAAGAGAGGTAGGCCTACTTCTTCCATAAAACGTAATTGTATCAGCAGTTGAAAAAAAAAAATGCTGTATAGTCCTTGTGGCTTAGCGCTTCTTTTTGATTATAATAATTGAAAAAAAATGTGATTACGTATTTTAATTAAAAATTAAGAATCTCAGAAAATGCTTTTAAACGGGCCTGAGGCTTGGAAATATGCAATATAACGACGTTTCACGATATTTCTTAAGGAGGTGGAGAGAATGAGAGACCAGCTGGTGAAGGTGAGTACTGGGAAAGAGTCAAATAATGAACAACTGAGAACAGTAAACGGTTGTAACCTTTCAGATATAATGAAAAAGAGAGCGACGAGACAGTGTCAAAAAATAATACAAGAGACAGTGAAGGAAGCTGTTTTAATTTGACAGATATACAGGACAGTGAATCATACAACAGAAAGGGAGAAAGAAAGTGGATGAGCAAGAGGTGATTGAAGACTTAATAACAATTACAGCTTCAGAGGAGGCAAAAAAAATGAGAACAGTTTCTTCCAGAGTGGAATCATGTAAAAAAATAACGCCGCCCAGTGATAGTTACCTTTCAATCAGAAGCAAAAAAGGGAATCAGACACTAAACAGAAAACCAAACTTCGGGAAGTGAGAAATGTGTGATGGAATATTTATATAGAGAGATCAAACATACAAGCAGAAACAAACTGCAAAGGTGAGGTGGAAGAAGAGGAAAACATAAAGTGAGACAATCACAGAAGCAGGGATGGTGATGCAGAAGCCAGGATATCAAGAGAATCAAGAATTATCAACCAGCAACCAGGTGTAGGAAACGATAAGATAAGATAAGATTTCGATCGGATTTTTATTAACCCCGGAGGGTTAGCCACCCAGGATAACCCAAGAAAGTCAGTGCATCATCGAGGACTGTCTAACTTATTTCCATTGGGGTCCTTAATCTTGTCCCCCAGGATGCGACCCACACCAGTCGACTAACACCCAGGTACCTATTTGCTGCTAGGTGAACAGGACAACAGGTGTAAGGAAACGTGTCGAAATGTTTCCACCCGCCGGGAATCGAACCCGGGCCCTCCGTGTGTGAAGCGGGAGCTTTAGCCACCAGGCCACCGGGCCCTGTCCCCCTCACCACTCGAGGGTAGGCTATCTTAGGGGCTGACCTTCATAAGTCAGCTGACTTAGGATGTTTAGGGCTACCACCAAGGAAGCAACTTCTGTGTCAGATGTACCTTCCTGGACATCATGGCACGAATACGAGTACGAATACGTGTTGATGACAATCAAAAGTCTGAGAAGAAATTCTCGAATGTATTTGTTCAAATTCAACTGTTGCTCCAGTGGATGTTTTTCAAACCCACTCTGGGGCAGTACTACTCCTCTCTTCTGAAGAAGAGTTACTTCAACTGCTTAAGCAGGACGTTCTTGATAAATTGAAGACTTTTGGTATCGTCCCAATTGCACCTGAAAGCTATCAAGCACAACGAACTGTGTTTGTGGCCAGAATTAACAGTTTCATGAGAGAGAGCTCAGTGGAGGAACTTGTTGCAGACTTTAATGAGGAGAATTCTGAATTTAAGGTTGTCAAAGCATATAAATTCTCTAAACCTACCAGCAACCAGGTAACATTAAAATTAATACTTGAGACACCTGAAGCAGCCAAATTCGTATGTTAAAATGGTTTCAAATGTTTTGGCACCAGATGTACACCAGACCAAATATCTCTTGAACGGTTTGTCAGTGTTACACAATGTTTCAAATGTTATGCATTTGGCCATACCACCAACAAATGCAGTAGCCCATCACTGATTTGCAGCATATGTTCTGGTGAGCATTCTTTTCGAGATTGCCATAACAAAACTAAGCCCAAGTGTGTCCTTTGCAATGGAAAACACCATGCTGTTTCCCCTATCTGTCCTAAGAGGAAAAAGGTAATCCAGAAAATTCTAGAAGCCAAGAAACTATCCAATTCTTCGAAGACCTCTCCCCAGGCACCTCCAACAATGTCCCAGGCTTCATTCCCAGCTCTGCTTGCATCTAGTGGGACTCCTCAGGCCTCTTCCACCGGTTCCAATGTTTGGAATTCTGCCCCTCTTGGAGTGCCCCAATCTAACCCTCACCTACAACAACACAAACGCAACACAAGGTTCATCCCCACTCCCCATGTCTCAGGGGTCCTCAGCCGGGGATATGACGAGAGCTCAACTAATGTACATGATGTCCAAGGACATAACAGGTGGTGATATTCAACTCTGCTATAATGTGTTCAATGATTTGTTAATGGCTAAAGGGATCACTCCCATTACAATCCCAGATAATGTTAAGGTCATTTTGACCCAGCCCCCTCATGACAGGAAGTATGTGCCCTACTCTTCCTCTACAAATACGCCTAATTCATCCCTTGTTCAGGGATCACCCGCCTCGCATACTCAGGTTAACTCCCCACAGTCCGCTGAGTCAATACCTGGCCCTAACCATGCCCCAGAGATTGGTGCTTACTCTTCCGCTATTGCAGCTGATCTTGTTGAACAGGAACTTTCCCAGGGTAATTCACCTGGTCTACCAAATTTTCCCTTGGAGCCTCCACAGTCTCCCATTAACTCTCACGAGCCTCTGCTTCCTGTAACTGGGAATATCACACCTCAGTTTTCTGATGATGGCTCTAATGACTCTAATGATTCTGTTAATATTACCAACTCTAGTGAGGATGGTGACGCTTTTAGTACACAAGCAACTACTCAGAATTTCCCTCCTTCCCTTGACGAGTCCAGCAGGGATAATGTGTATACCAAACAAATTTACTTGCAGACGTTCAGAC
The DNA here is from genome assembly GCF_038502225.1 of Cherax quadricarinatus. Lineage (NCBI taxonomy): Eukaryota > Metazoa > Arthropoda > Malacostraca > Decapoda > Parastacidae > Cherax > Cherax quadricarinatus. The sequence continues at coordinate 15,050,897 of NC_091297.1, read as the reverse complement.
TGCAGTACACGTGCGAAGTGCAAGAAATAATGGGGATTACAATTTTTCAACTTAATGTTCAACATTTCTTTAATAACCGTTACAACCTTGAAGTTGAACTACATAATTACAATCCCGATGTTATACTCTTGAATGAGACAGCTGCGGGAGTTGATCAACATATTAAATTACGTGGTTACTCTACTGTGGAGAAATCGAGAGGACCCTATAGTGGCGTAGCCATCTTAGTTAAATTAGACTATGCATTTAGAAATATTCACGTTGATGAAGATAACATTCTTGCAATAGAACTAACGACGTCTCATGGCCAACTATGATAGGAACTGGATATTTTCTCCCGAGACAACCAAATATAGAGTCAATTCCTCTACATAGGATATTAAGCAGAAATATTCCAACAATTCTAGCGGGAGATTTTAATGCTCATCACCCTGCCCTCTTTAACTGTGGAGTTGGTAATCCACTGGGTGACTTGAAAGGAAAACAACTATTTAATATCATGACAGCCAGAAACTTGTCATTTCAAGGCCCATTCTTTAAATCGTATATTGGTCCTCATCCAGGGACACCAGATATAGTCCTGACAAACAGAGACTGTGACCTCTTTCATTGTCGTATCTCTCCTGGTGGAAACGTAGGATCTGACCATATCCCTGTTATAATACAACTACAAACTTCTCCATTTAGAATACCTGTACCTCCTAAACCCAATCTCAACACCCTAGGATTTGACCCCTTCAGGGCATTTCTGGGTGAAGATGAAATTGTGTCGTTGGAAAATCTACCTTCCACTGCAATTGATGACGCGATCAGGTCCCTTCACAATCGAATAATTGATGCTACTAATGCAACTTGCCACTTAGCTCCCACAAAGATCTACCAACAATATAAACCTACGAGGGAAATTAGAGACTGTATGAGAAATTATCAAACAGAATGTCGAAGGCATCTTCAAATGTGGCAACCACCAGTAGCTACACTGTATAGATTGAGGCAAGAATTAATTAACATGATTAGTCATCACAAACGTGACTTATGGAAATTGTTAGTTGTCCAAGCTAATCAGTATAAACGAGAGCCTGCAAAATTTTGGAGTAAGATTGGGCAACTTTTCGGTGCAAAGCACAAGGCTCCCAGCTACCTAATTCATACCTTCACTGATGATGATGATGATGAAGAGGTTGAGATTCAACTTGATGATCCACAGGACCAGGCTAGTTTGATGGGTGATGTATGGGAGAAAATTCTCTCCCACAATAACAGTCGTCGATTTGATAATAATCACTATCAGTTGGTCAATGAATGGAGAGATGAGAACTTAGATGATCTACAACCACTACCTTCCATCGATACATCAACTCTTGAAGATGCCCACCCTCTTACTAGACCTATCACACTACTTGAGATGAGTCAGGTTATTGGAAGAATGCGAAATAGAGCCCCTGGTCTCTCTGGAATAACAATGAAACAAATAAAGTTCCTACCCAGAAATTGTAAACAGTCTTTGGTTAATATCTTTAATGCCATCTTGGCCTCCGGACATTTTCCAGTTGTTTTTAAGACTGCTAGGATGATCTTTCTTGCTAAACCCCATAAAGACATCCACCAACCAGGGAACTATAGACCTATATCCTTACTTGAAGTCACTGGAAAAGTTCTTGAGAAGATCATTTCCAACAGACTGAACTACTATATGGAGTTTAATCACCTTTTTACTGAAAAACAGTGTGGGTTTAGGACACATAGAGGTACCCATCATGCAATAAATATTATTTTCCATACTCTAGCGAGTCTGAAACATCAAGGCAATCTTGTCCTAATTGCCACCAGAGATGTTCATAAAGCTTTTGATAGCTTATGGCATGATGGTTTTATATACAAACTTATTGACCTACCTGATCATAACTGGACGTTTCTCAGATTTATATATAACTTCTTAACTCGAAGAAAAATCATTCGTACCTTTCATGGCAAATCAACAGAGCCTTTTAAACCAACAGCTGGTGTCCCACAAGGTTCTTGTCTTAGTCCAATTCTATTCAATATTTATGTGAATGATCTTCCTCAACCAGAGTTTAATGATACAATTATAACGCAATTTGCAGATAATGTTATCCATGTCGTCTCGTCAACTCCTGTAACAGGAAAATACAAATAGGAAAGAGTCATAGAAAAAATGAAAATTGAACGTCGTCAAACATCCAATTGGGAAAAGAAATGGAGAATTACGACTAACCCTGACAAAGTCCTGGTTAGCACGATAGGATGTTTTGCATCAACCATCGAAGATAAGGGGGTATCTCCATCAGAGGTACACCTGTAGCCATTAGAAATCCTAACAAGATCTTGGGATATGAAATAGACAGGCTGCTCCACTCAACATCTCACGTCAATAAAAAGATCAACATAGCCAAAGCCGGTCTTAACAGTCTCTTTAGATTTAATCAAGCCCCTTCACATCTCAAAAAACATCTGTATAAAATGATGGTAAGACCTATACTCGAATGCCCATGTGTCCCAATGTCGTTTACAAAAAAGACCAACATGCTAAAGTTACAACGGGTCCAGGATAGAGCTCTTCCGCTTTATTACGGGTACCAGGAGGAGAGAATCAAAATGGCAGATTTACACGTACAACAAGATATTACTGCCTTAAATATACTCCTTGATATGCTGAAAAAGAGGCAACTCTATGCAATGCAAGAACTCTACATACCAGATAGAGAACATCCTCCCCAAGTTGAAAATACCACTGACTATATCATTAACACTCCTCCTCACAGGACCCAAAGAATGACTCTCCCACAGAGGGTACGTCGCTTCATTCATAAAGACGATTACCATCGACCAATGATCTTGAGCAACCTCCCTGCAGATGAAGATGATTGTGTAACACCAGAACCCTTCTATGTCTACTAAGAACATTGTCGCCCTAATTATGGATATATCTTATATAACTTTTTCACATCTACTATTAAATTCGCTATATTTACTATGGCCGGACACCACCTTGAAAGAAGCCAACGTCTCTAGTAATTTTTCATGAGTTGTCTATATAATCATCGCCTTGCCTTGTCGTTGAAATCTTCGTTATGCAATTGCAACTTGTATATCTATTACCGATTCAGAGTCGTACACCTATATATTTGTTATATCTCTGTGAATCTGATGATTAAGTGTTATACCCCTTTCAATAATTTTCTGTTATTACACATACACATTTCAGATTGCACCATAGTGGTTGTTTCACTTCCCTTTTATATCCTACCTCGCTCCCCCTTCCACCCTTTTCCATGTTTCTATCCTTACCCATCCTTCTTCCTTACCC